>NC_140181.1:68837193-68969693 GCF_963971535.1 Notolepis coatsorum
AGTTGACCATACTGCTGCCTTGGAATGTTGACAGTGTATAATATGGTGTCATAGCCTACTGTACCCCTTTGACCCACATAGCAACTATAGAAGCTCGTAAGATTACCTCATCACACAATCCACTCGCCCATTACACAACTGCCTTCATCTTGCCCGTGGATTTCAGTCCAATTATGTCAAGTGGTCACGTGAGGTGGAATAGTGTCTAGGCCTCTGGGTGTACGTAGGCTCTCCGAACGCTGCTCTGCGGAACATCTCCATGTCAGTGTCAACATGCTGTGTGTCAAAAAAGCGACCCTGTTTCTCATGGGTTTGGGCAGATTGTTTACCGTCATGCTACAGAGTGGGACATGATTTCATGTGTACGTTCCCTTGGCGCCTGGAGCCTGGCGCCTCTGCTCAGTGAGGAGCCCCCGAGACCAGAGGCCCTCTCACTGCTCCATCTACCTCCTCCTCCTCCTCTTCCTCCCCCTCCTCTACCTGCTCCGCCCTCCTCCTCTCCTTCATCTCTCTCTCTCTCCTCTCTCTCTCTCTCTCTCATCTCTCTCTCTCTCTCTCTCTCTCTCTCTCTCTCTCCTCTCTCTCTCTCTCTCCTCCGACTCCACTGTCTCCACTACACTAGGCCAGTGGTTCTGTGGGGCTTAATGCAGGGAGGGGGAGGCCTTGTTAAAAAGCACAAGGGTACATATCACTTTTGCAAATGCACACAGAGTCTCATTAAAGTTGCATGCAAATTGCCATGTTTTATTTAAACAATTATGAGGTTATCTGCTGAAAGAGGCTTTGCCAGCCCCTCTTGGTTTCTCTCTCTCTCTCTCTCTCTCTCTCTCTCTCTCTCTCTCTCTCTCTCTCTCTCTCTCTCTCTCTCTCTCTCTCTCTCTCCCCTTCTCTCCTCCTTTCAAAACCGCCACAGCCATGACAGGCAAACATGAGTCAAGGTTGCTGAACATTTCGAACAGGACATTTCTACATACTGAACATTTCCGGGGGAGTGGGAAGCATCGCTGTGATTGGTTGGCAGGGACTGGCTGACAGGGAGAGAGGGGAGAAAAAAAGTCCCAGACCATAGATTTTCACTTTTCTACTTTTCAGTTAATATTATGGATCAATTTATTTTATGTTTTTATTATGTGCATATATAATGTATATAATTTCGTATCCGTCGTAACCTAATATATATATATATTATATGTTTTTGTTACATATCAATATTTTGGTATGTAAGACATTGATACCAGCATTGATTATGCTATGCATCCTATGTTACCAATGAACATATTTAATGATTCTTTCCCTCTCTCTCTCTCTCTCTCTCTCTCTCTCTCTCTCTCTCTCTCTCTCTCTCTCTCTCTCTCTCTCTCTCTCTCTCTCTCCTCTCTCTCTCTCTCTCTCTCTCTCTCTCTCTCTCTCTCTCTCTCTCTCTCTCTCTCTCTCTCTCTCTCTCATTCTGTCTCTCTTCCTCTCTCTATCCTCTCTCTTTATCCTTCTCTCCACAGACATTTATAGTGCTAAATAGTGGAAGACAATCTTCCGCTTTAGTGCCAACCCTGCCTTGTACTTCATAAGTCCTTTTAATCTGGTTAGGCGAATAGCTATTAAAATTTTGATACATTCATATCCTTTCAAACGGCTGTCTTAACGGGGGGAGAGAGACAAAAGTGTTTCCTGTCCAAGGTGTCTATTATTCATGACGGTGATGATGTTGCCTTCCATCACGCTGCTACTGCTTGCTGTTTCATGTGCCTATGTAGTGCTGTAGGAGAGGACACTTATGTCATGGTTAGTCAGGAGGACTTAGAGCTGCCATCAGGGGGGGGGGGGGGGGGGGGGGGTCAAGACAAGAAGGTGGAAGTCCTGGCCAAATCTCTCATCTTATCATGCCATTTCATCTTGTATTGAGTCTTAATTAAATAGGTGAAATAGATAAATCAGTTCTGGCAATGTGTAGAGAACATTTAATTGGTTTTCAGGTATAAACTTCGGCTTTTTCTCAAAGCAAGTTATTTTATTATGTTAATCAGCAGGCACCCAGAAAAGTGGCAATTTTTTTTTACTTGAACTTGAGGACTGCATACTTTTTTTGCAAAGCTTAGCTTTATACGTTATACGTATAGCACATGCATGAGCCTGGTCTCTTTTGAAAGATAACATTCTGAAGTTACTAATGCAAAAAAGGAAAATCACTTTGAGTGCTAATGAAATAGAGTAACAGAGGTCTGAACTTGAGTTGAACTTGAACTTGTGTACTCACAATTTTCTTTAGTGGTTGTAAGAATCCATATTCCAATATTCCAGCATAGAGGTATGAGCTGCATTATATGAAGATATTGTCACTTAGTTTGAGTGAAGTTCAGTTGCATTGAAACAAGTGAAATTGTCTCACCCCATTTTTCCCCTCGTAAAATCAAATTTAGGACTCAGTACAAGATTACATTAGTTCTCATAGGAGATATAAGACCCTGTTATCACTGTAAGGCACAAGATCGATACTAAACACGACTCAACCTCAATGCTGAACAAGCTTATACTTTGCTAGCCCACAGTGATTTAAATAGAATGCCATCCCTCTCACAGGTGCGGCCAGAACACATCAGTCTAGCCGGTGGAGGCTGTGGCCCTCTTTGTAAAGAGAACCTTTAATTAAAGAAATGGAGAGGGGTAGGAAGCCAATCAGTTACAGCAGTAGTTTCTGCAGATCTAAGCAATTCCCTTGTACTGTAGGTAGGTCAGCTCGGTCGTTGAGTTATTAGATGCAGAAAATGACATTGAAACTGATCCCCCAAATGATACTAGCCCCCTCATTCATCTGCTCTCTGTGTCGTCTATAGTCACACACCGCCACAAGGCAAGATAGTATATGAAGGGTGGAATCACAAGAGTCGAGATTCAAGACTAATTTAGATTCCACTGCTATTTGAACAGCCACACAAATCCAGTTGAGTCTCTGTATATTATGAATCTTAAATATCCACATAAAGATGGCCAAAATACCATTCTAAATTAAGTAGTGTGGTGCTACGTAGAAGCCCTGGCCCTACTAATTGTATTCCACAGACTTTTTGTTTGTGACAGACCTGTGCAAAAAATCACATTGCGATCATTTTAATACTTTTTCCAATGAAGAGGAAACTGATGAAGCACAAATTGTCATTCCCTCCAATATCATGAATGGTATTGCAGTTGCACAATCACAATATGATTTCTTCTTCAAATCGCTCTGCCCTAGTGTGTGTGCGTATACAGTACGCACACACACTCGTGCAATTTCACCATGACTATCAGGATATCGCCCTTCCCGTTCTCAGCCATTACTGGCCATCTGGCTCGCCTTAATGTGTGGTTTGAAAAATATATCCTTTAAACTAATAACGTTCATTTTGAGGGTTGACTTCGTGTGCACCCTTCTTGCGGTAAATGCCTTACAGTGTTGAGGTCATGTCGTCACTGAGAACGAGCCATGTACTTCCACCTATATATACATGGGTTGAATATTTCATGGAGGAAATAATGGCCTTTGTGTGGGAAAAAATACAGTACTGTACGTGGCCGTGTGTAGCAACACTTAACCACCCTACTGTTAAGTGCTGCCTGTACGGTTTTCTGACCAGAAGCCTTTCACTAAAGGTTAAGTGCCACTGCAGTTCACTGGTTCTAGAAATAACATCACAGTATATATAAAGGGAGATATCATTAAGATTGTTAGCTTTAGTCATGGTTAAGTATTGACATTGTGAACATTGTACAGCATTGAACATTGAACATTGAACATTGTGTCAGCTAAATGACTAAATGTAAACGTAAATGTGAGCCTCTATATGTGTGTTTTTCCTTAACTGGTTCCCCACTCTTTTCAGCATGATCATTATGTGTACTATTTTGACCAACTGTATATTCATGACTTTTAGTGATCCTCCGGAGTGGTCCAAACAAGTAGAGTAAGTACACTTCTCCCTCTATGAACAGTATATTGTGTAACTGCCTCATCTCAGCCTTGTTTAAACGCCTGTTTACTGCCAATACAGAGTTTCAGCTATTAAACTGTCAGCTATTAAACTATCACTAGAATTTATGCTAGACTTTCAACTTCGAAATGTATCTTGCTCTTGCTATCCCTACTTTGGCATTTTTCCAGCGAATGAAAGCACAAGATGTTGAGTCATGGTTGAGCCTTGATCTAGCACGGTGGACTGATTCTGTCAATGCTTTTTTTGTCTTTGTCTTTTCTTGTCTTTTTCCTGTGTTTCAGGTACACATTCACGGGAATTTATACATTTGAGTCTCTTGTAAAAATATGTGCGCGAGGATTCTGTATAGACGGCTTTACGTTCCTGCGGGACCCATGGAATTGGCTGGATTTCATGGTCATCTCTATGGCGTAAGTATCCCGTATATATTAATAGAAACCAACCGTCCCTTTCTAGCACGGTGAGGGACCCTTTGAAATCATTTACAAAATATCACAGTTGATTAGCGACAGGTCAGTGCACCAGTGAGGAAACTCAGACAGTAGCAATCAATGCCAGTGATGATTGTGTGCCTTTCCTTTTTCTTTCTTTTCTTTCTTCTTTCTTTCTTTCTTTCTTTCTTTCTTTCTTTCTTTCTTTCTTTTTCTTCTTTCTTTCTTTCTTTCTTTCTTTCTTTCTTTCTTTCTTTCTTTCTTTCTTTCTTTCTTTCTTTCTTTCTTTCTTTCTTTCTTTCTTTCTTTCTTACTTTCTTTCTTTCTTTCTTTCTTTCTTTCTTCTTTCTTTCTTTCTTTCTTTCTTTCTTTCTTTCTTTCTTTCTTTCCCTTCTTTCTTTTCTTTCTTCTTTCTTTCTTTCTTTCTTTCTTTCTTTCTTTCTTTCTTTCTTTCTTCTTTCTTTCTTTCTTTCTTTCTTTCTTTCTTTCTTTCCTTCTTTCTTTCTTTCTTCTTCTTTCTTCTTCTTTCTTTCTTTCTTTCTTTCTTTCTTTTCTTTCTTTCTTTCTTTCTTTCTTTCTTTCTTTCTTTCTTTCTTCTTCCTTTCCTTTCTCTCTCCCTCCTTCCTGCTGTCTCTTTCTCTTTATCTCTTTCCTGATTATTTCTCTCTCTTTCTCTCTCTCTTTCTGACTCTTTCTCTGACTATTTCTCTATTTCTGATTATTTCTCTCTTTCTGACTCTGTCTCGCTCTTTATCTCTTTCTCTTTCTCTTTCTGACTCTCACTCTCGCTCTCTCTTTCTGACTCTCTCGCTCTCTCTTTCTGACTCTCTCTCTCTTTCTCTCTTTCTGACTCTCTCGCTCTCTCTTTCTGACTCTCTCTCTCTTTCTCTTTCTGACTCACCCTCGCTATCTCTTTCTGACTCTCTTTCTGATTCTATCTCTCTTCATGTCTCTCTCTCTCTCTTTCTGACTCTCTTGCTCTTTCTGACTTCTCTTTCTGACTCTCTTGCTCTTTCTGACTCTCTTTCTGACTCTCTCTCTCTCTCTCTCTCTCTCTCTCTCTCTCTCTCTCTCTCTCTCTCTCTTTCTTCCTGAATCCATTGAAATAAGACTCTACTGATTTCCTCACTTTGGGAATGAGGGCCTCCACCAGGCCCTCCACTGCTCCTTGAGAACAGTCTTCATCTGAAACCATGCATCTATCTGACTCTCTTCCCTCTCTCTCTCTCTCTCTCTCTCTCTCTCTCTCTCTCGCTCGCTTCGCTCTCTCTCTCTCTCTCTCTCTCTCTCTCTCTCTCTCTCTCTCTCTCTCTCTCTCTCTCTCTCTTCTCTCTCTCTCTCTCTCTCTCTCATCTCTCTCTCTCTCTCTCATTCACTGTTCCTCCTTTCAATCAAGAGAACCACAAGATCACATTTATAGCTCGCAGCTGTTAGATATTATATTGCACCCATTAGTGGTTCAATAGCCAGTATAACGACAATTATATTAGGGCCGGTGATATGGAGAAAATAAATCCCTATATTCAGAAGGACCTTTATATATATACATGGTATCTGTTGACTTATGTAAGTAAAGTGACATAATACATACTGTACAGTACAGTACTCTAGTTGATCATCATGTTCATCATGTTGGACTGCAGGTTAATGTGAAGTGTGATACAGTATAAAACTATTTTTCCAATTGACATTCTCAAGAAATCGAATTTCCAAATTTGTTTAAAGAAATCTGACTTGGCTTTCATGATCAGTAAAATGTCAGCTTACTTTTTTTCATTTTCGCTTGATAATCTTCCTGTAAATAACCGGCTGTTGTAACTGTGGTTTGATCCTGCAGGTATATAACAGAGTTTGTAAACCTAGGCAATGTCTCAGCTCTGCGCACGTTCAGGGTGTTGAGGGCATTGAAAACTATTTCTGTAATTCCAGGTAAGACAGGACTTGGGGGAGGGGCGGGATCGGTGTTAGGTGTGCGTGTGTTTTTTTTTCCTTTCTCTCTTTGGTTTCCCTTCCTTTCCCCCTTCCTCCTCGTCCTCTTCCTCCGTGGACAGGCTCTGTGCGTGGCGTCTCCTCCTGGTTCGGTGGTGTCGTGCTCTTTGGCGTGTGTGGTTTTGTCATTGGTGTCTGTTCTGTGTGTGATCCTTCCCCTGTTTCAGATATGTAACAGAGTTTGTGGACCTGGGCAATGTATCTGCACTCAGAACGTTCAGGGTTCTCCGAGCATTGAAAACTATCTCTGTCATTCCAGGTGAGACTAAGTTTAAACACTAAGGCTGATCCTCTCACCCTTTTTTTTCTTACTCACTATTATGATTATGATTTTTTTAAGCAACTAAAAAAATAAAATAATTGGAGATAACCATTTTTTTGATATTTTTTTCTCTCAAATTATCAAAAATGGTAATAATACATTTTTGATAGGCTTTGCAGTCTACTCCAGGGCGCTCCAACGTGTCTGCGTTCTTCTCTTCCCCAGCATCTCATCATGAATGAGGCTAGTGTTCAGGCAGCCAGCTGTGTTGCTCCTCAGAAATAACCTTTGAGCCACTGGCTTCACTAGATTTTCGGGCTGAGCAAAAACCCTTTTTATTATCAAAGAAAAAATTGTGGCAAATACTTACGTATTAAGAATTGATTAAGATGCTAAAAATGTAGTACTCTTGAAGACAAACATGAGGTGATTGTACACGGGACAGATCAGCTAAGGAATTATAATTAGGAATAGCTTGACAAATTTGTACCGATTTGAGTAACAAAAGAAACAATACGGTTCTTGTGGTGTGAGGTCTGAGTACAACAGGAAGATACATAACATAATACGAAGATAATATACTGCAAATGTAGTGATTGGATTGGAATCAAAGGTGTAACAAACACCCCATGTTTCTATCAAAAGCAAGGATGAAATTTATGAAAACATTTCTTTCGACCCGATTAAGAGAAACCTTGTAAACGTCCGTGTTAGGATGAGCAGCGACATAGCTCTAAGTGAGATCCCACAGAATCTACATATTATTTATGTATGAAGACTGCCAAGCCTAGTTTGTGAACATATCTCTTATGCTGCATGATGCTTTTCAGTCACTCGCTTTACAATATTAGCCTACTAAGAGCTTGGCTGACAAATGGCATTGAAAGTTTAATTTGCCCTTTTTCTTTCTCTTTGTTTGATTACTAATTTGTATTTTTACGACGACTTGAATGATATGACACAAAAAAAAGCAAAAAGTATTTCTACTCTCATTATAAAGGTTGGGGGACGCTGGTGGGATGGTTGAATGACCTATTGACCCTTTTGAGTGACAGTGACCACACGCATCTGTCTACTGATTGAGGATGTTGAACCATTTATTTTACTCAAAACAGCTGTGAATCGCTTCCATTTTTTTCAAGTGTATCTCAAATGGAGGGCATGACCTCAGAAGATCCCAAATACAAACAACATTTGGGCATATTGTAATGAAATGCCTTATAAAATAATACATTGGTGGTTTTATGTAGATTTTTCTCATCTACCCTAGATTTTGACACAAATTCGACACTTTCCATTTGACCTTATTAGTTTCATTTCACCGGGAATGTGTGAATACAATTTGAAAGCCTAAATTTAGAGCATATCTTTGCAACCAGAGCCTACTGTACCTGTTTATAACAAACAGAAAGGGGGGTCAGGTGGAGGGCCATCCTGGTTCCAGGTTTGAGCTCCCCCTGGACCCCACGCGAATGATGCCAGTCGACGCCTGTCCCGTCAGGTAAAGCCGTTTTGTCTTTAGTAAGTAGATAATTTGGAAGAGACAGACCGCACGGTCGGGGTAAGGGGAGTCAGTGCCTAACCCTAACACAAGTACACAAGACAGTTCAAGAAAGTGCCGCCGATTTTGGCCACTGGCATTGAACTGCTCCTGTTCAGCCTTGGAGTTTAAATGACCTGCATGCTCTGGTTTCTAGCCCCCTCCCCCCTTGCCTGTGCCTCTCCCCCTCCCCCCTTGCCTGTGCCTCCCCCCTCTCTCATGCCTCCCCTCCTCCTCCTCGTTGTGCTGCTGTGTTTCTCTCTTTCTTATGGATTTTTTTCCTCTCACTCTACAGAGTCTTTCCCTTCTTTTGTCACTCGAGCCGCCACTCGGTAACGCAGTCAAACATCTCTCCGGAGGTCTAATCTTCTCATTCTGGCCCAAACTAGTCTAAGAGCCTGTTTTGTGGGGCAGTTGGTTTCGGTATTGGGATATTGTGTGGACTGTGTCCTGGCAGCTCTGAAGAGAAGGGAAAGGCTCCTGAATATTTCCTGTTTGTTTTTTAATCTTAACGATGATGTTTTGTATGTCCTACTTTGTCGATTTCCCATGTCCAATTTGTATTACTACTACCCATATCCAACACTGAAATCCTATTCTGCTTATAATATATTATAAAATATTATTATTATTTTTTTATTAACATTTATAGACAAACAACACTAGACAGACAATACTTACAATGACATCCATAACACAACAATGCACTAACATGGGCCCCTTGAATATGGCTGCGTTCAGCCTCCCAGACCCCCATAAGAGGGACCCCCCCTTTCCCGCCATCCACCCCCAGAAATAGGGCTCCCCCACATCCCAGGTCCGTCCCACGCAGGGATAAAATATTATTTTAGTGCAGTATTTAGTAGTTTTTATTCATTTGAACTTTCATTCTGAAGTTCTCCAGCATGGGAGGCCACTCATAAGACATCTACAATATACATGTACATTACCGTATGCATCTTTGATAAAGATAAATCATAAAGATTTACATTATCCTCTAACTTGTGAAATGTCAGTACTTTTGTATTGTTAAGGTACCTTTTATTTTGTAGTGCTACAGTACATGCACATCTCCCATGTTCTTACCACAATCTAGTCTGAACAGACTATAGAGACAGATCTCTTGGAAGAGATTATCATATGACCAGTATCACATCACCTACAACAGTATTAGAGTACTATACCTGTAAAATCCCCAGAGACACTCATACAGATGTGAGGCATTGGCAACTCTTGCATCACCTGCATGGTTTGTGTATGTGTTTGTCTGTGTGCGGCTGCCCTGCAGGCCTGAAGACCATTGTTGGCGCCTTGATCCAGTCAGTGAAGAAGCTGTCGGACGTCATGATCCTGACCGTCTTCTGCCTCAGTGTCTTTGCCCTCATCGGCCTCCAGCTCTTCATGGGCAACCTGCGCCAAAAGTGTGTCATCTGGCCAATCAATCAAACTGAGAATTACCTGGCCAACGGCAGTAAGGGCTTCGAGTGGAACGAATACATCATGAATGACAGTAAGTGTGTGAAAAGCGTTGCTCTTGGCCAACAACAATGAGCCAGGCGCTACAGTGTCCTCTAGGAATTTAGAGCACAGAGCCCACGCATCCCGATGCTAAATATGCCAATGTCCTTTTGGCTCTAGATGGACATAAATCACATTTAAATGAAGTACACTGATGAGAAAGTTTGCTGGCAGTTTGAAGTTAAGAGTTTAGGCTTGAACTGATGTCCAACGGACTGCAATGCTGTAAACAATGACTTGTGACTTTTTTTTCTCCTCCTCAGCCAATTTCTACTTCCTGCCAGGCCAGCTTGATGCTCTTCTCTGTGGTAATAGCTCGGACTCTGGGTGAGTAGCAGGCCTCTCTGCCCTCCTCCTCCTCCTCCTCCTCCTCCTCCTCCTCCTCCTCCTCTTCCTCTTCCTCTTCCTCTTCCTCTTCCTCTTCCTCTTCCTCCTCCTCCTCGTCCTGGTACCCAGACCCCTTCCCCTTCTCCTATAACCCGCCACCCGGTCGCTACATTTGTTTGTAAGGAAATAATGCTGAGTCATTGTTTTGTGCCCCTTTCCATTGCCCCCCTTTCAGCCGCTGCCCAGAGGGATTCACATGCATGAAAGCTGGGAAGAACCCAAACTACGGCTACACCAGCTTTGACAGCTTTGGCTGGGCCTTCCTGGCTCTCTTCCGCCTCATGACACAGGACTTCTGGGAGAACCTCTACATGCTGGTAAGATGGATGGCGTCACCGTAGGCCTATACACACACACACACACACACACACACACACACACACACACACACACACACACACACACACACACACACACACACACACACACAGACACACACACATAGACACACACACATACACATAGACACACACACACACACATAGACACACACACACACACACACACACACACACACACACACACATAGACACACACACACACACACACACACACACACACACATGCACACACACACACACACATGCACTGCATCAATGTCACATACTCATCTTGACTAGCTCATCGTAGAGGGGGTGGGAGGGATTCTCCAGGATAGCAGCCAGCTTCCTTCTCATTGCCCTCTCTGCCACCACCTCTAGGCTGACCACAGAGCTAGCCTTCCTCACCAGCTTGTTCAGTTTGTTGTTGTCCCTCGAGTAGCCCCCCCAGCATGCCACAGCATAGAAGAGGACGCTGGCCACTACAGACTGGTAGAATGACTGCAGCAGTCTATTGCAAACATTGAAGGACCCGAGTCTCCTCAGGAAGAACAGTCTGCTCTGTCCCTTCCTGTAGAGGGCCTCTGTGTTGTCCGACCAGTCCAGTTTATTGTTCAGGTGTACACCAAGGGACTTATATGACTCCACCACCTCCACCTCATCCCCTCAGATGGTGATGGGAATCGTGGGGGGCCTCTTCTTGCCCCTCCGGAAGCTCTTTGGTTTTACTGGTGTTGAGTTGGAGGTGGTTGCTGTCGCTCCACCCTACAAAGCTCTCCACCAGGGCTCTATACTCCTCCTCCTCCTCATCGTCGTCTGTGATGTAGCTTACGATGGAGGAGTCGTCAGAGAACTTCTGCAGGTGGCACCCGCTTGAGTTGTGGCAGAAGTCTGAGGTATAGAGGGTGAAAAGGAAAGGTGACACTGACAGCACATTTCCTTGGGGGGCGCCGTGTTGCTCACCAGTACGTCAGACTGACTGTCCTGTAGTCTGACGTACTGCAGCCTGTCAGTGAGATAGTCCTTGATCCAGATATTATCTGTTTATCGAGCTTATTGCAATAACGTTATACCTGATGCTTAATGCTTATTGTCAATCCAAACAGTCACAGTTACCATTTGTAATAATTTTCATTACATTATCTCCGCTCTGTCTGCACTTCAGCAGCTCTCTACTCATGGAATGGCAGATTTCTTGAGGAAAATTACAGGTTTTGGTACAGCGAGGATGTCTGGAGTGTTGGGTCCATGTAGCACATGCAAACTATGCAAAGTGAGGGACATTTTGTCAGCACAATTTGGAAATGCACAAACAAACCATTGTTTTGTCGTTTAGGTAAGGTAGTCAAGTCAAGTCAAGAGTTTTATTTGTCACGGCATACAAGCATACAGTGAAATGCGGGGGGTCATGCCCGCAGCGATTGTGCAATAATACAAGTAATAAGAATAGGAATGAGAATAAGACATTTGTGCAATAATACAAGTAATAAGAATAAGACATAACAGGTATAATGTACATAAAGTATACAAAAAGCATGGTAAGACATGCTAAGGTCCTGCGATAGTGCAATACAATGTTAACTACGGATGAGGCACTGGGTGTTATGTACACTACTATACTATACAATCTACATTTATACTATGTGTCCTTATGCTAACTTGCTATATCCATCTATTTACTATACAAGAACCACTCCCGTTCTTTTTTATTTTTTTTAAGTGACCTTTTCATTGTGTAAAGTGACCGTTGAGTGTGAGCGTGTGCAGCATGTGTGTGTGTGTGTTCATGCTAAAGTGACTGCTAGTGTGTGAGCGAGCGTATACAGTGTGTGTGTTGTGTGTGTGCTCGTGTGTGCTTGTGTGTGGAGAGTTCAGTGTTCAAGACTCTGATGGCCTGGGGGAAGAAGCTGAGCCGAAGTCTCTCTGTCCTAGTTGCTGGTGTTCGCAGGCGTTTGCCTGACCTCAGCAGCTTGAACAGGCTGTTGTTGGGGTGGTGAGGGTCTTTCATTATTCTGCAGGCTCTGGATTTGCACCTCTTGTTATATAAGACCTGCAGGGGTGGTAGTGCAATACCCGTAGTACGCTCAGCTGAGCGCACCACTCTCTGTAGGGCCTTCTTGTCCTGTGCCTTGCTGTTTCCATACCAGGCAGTGATGTTTCCAGTCAAGATGCTCTCTACAGCTCCGGAGTAGAAGGACTGGAGTATCTTCCCCGATACTCTGAACTTCCTTAACTGTCTCAGGTGGTAGAGGCGATGCTTCGCCTTCTTTACGACTGAGTCTATGTGTGTTGTCCATGTCAGGTCTTCTGAGATGTGGACCCTCAGGTACTTGAAGCTGCTCACCCTGTCCACGGTATCCCCGTTTATGTTCAGGAGCAGGCTGTTGTCCTGGAACCAGCGTTCCAGTACCTCAACCTCCTCCCGGTAGGCCTTCTCGTCGTTGTCGGAGATCAGCCGCACCACCACTGTGTCGTCCGCAAACTTCACTATGGAGTTGGAGCTGAACTTGGCCACACAATCATGTGTGTATAGTGAATACAGCAGGGGTCTCAGAACACAGCCCTGGGGGGACCCGATACTCAGGGTGATGGTGTTGGAGGTCTGACCCCCCACCCTGACCGCCTGGGGCCTTTCACTCAGAAAGTCCAGTATCCAGGCGCTCAGAGCGGAGCTCAGACCCAGCTCGATCAGCTTGTCCACCAGTCTGGTGGGGACTATGGTGTTGAACGCTGAGCTGTAGTCAATGAACAACAGTCTCACATAGCCCCCCTTCTGGCAGTCTAGGTGAGAGAGGGTACTGTGTAGTACTTGGGAGACTGCATCGTCAGTGGACCTGTTTGGCCTGTATGCAAATTGCAAAGGGTCCATATCACTGGGTAGGGAGGCACAAATGTAATCCTTAACCAGCCTCTCAAAACATTTCATGACCACAGAGGTGAGTGCCACCGGTCTGTAGTCATTAAGACCTGTTGGGGAGGATTTCTTTGGTACCGGTATTATAGTGGACACCTTGAAGCAGGCAGGGACCACAGACTCAGCCAGGGATAGATTAAATATGGTGGTGAACACTGGGGCTAGCTGGTTAGCACAGGACTTAAGTATATGTCCTGTTATCCCATCTGGGCCAGCTGCCTTTCTGGTGTTCACCCGCATAAATGCTCTTCTCACCCTGCTTGCAGACACACATGTGCCAGTGAGATTTCTGTTTCAGTGGCAAAAACAAGCACTTTGAGTGCACGTACGTTACTTGGTAACCAAATAAAAGTAAGAGGTTGTTAGGAACCGGTTACAGGTAGGCTAAAATGCACAACACGGGAGACAGAGGAAATTTCAACCCAGAAGAACATTTAATAATACATTGCAAAAGGTTTACGCACTCCAGTGCGGTGTGTGTGTGTGTCTTGAGCCTGGCGGGTGGGTATCCGTGACCGGTGGGAAGCAGGAGGGTGAAGCAGGCCGTCATTAAACGAAGATCTGACGCTGATGCATGGAGATCCTGGTCTTCTTGTAGGTGGTGTGGTGATTAGACGGCAGGTGCGGAGACACAAGCCTCTTCATACGAGGGACAGCAGAGTGGAGGGAGAGGAGGCTTTAAATATTAACAGCGCAGTGTGGCCAGTGAGAGAGATGAGACAGGATGGGAGAGAGTGTCCCAGGCAGCTCATACCACTATCTTTGAAATTCAGCTTCCAGAATACAGACCCTTGCCGCTCAGTTCTACAGTATATCTTCAGAGTGATGCTTAGGTTCACTGTACAATATTCATTGTCAGATAATCTGAATAATTTGCTGTTGCAGCAACTGCAATTGGATATGGCTTGAAGCATGAGAGAACGAGATCCTATTTTTCATAGTTCAACCCACCAGTATTGCAGTGAGTGGTTCATCACCGCCTGCCCACACCCTCTGCACAAGCATTTGAGGTTTTGATATAACTGTTCATATAATCATGTCATGGATGCTCAGGGCATATTTATGGTAGTGTGTCAGTATTTAGACGCATGATGCTTGGATGTACAGGAAGTAGCACAGGAAGACGCCGGGAACGAGACCCTTACTCAGCTTGTGTTGCTCGTGTAGGGAGTGTCGCTATGTGTTGCGCTGGATACGTTCCCCAGCGCTTCATGTAAACCACATTCATAATTTATGCGTGAGGGAATTGCTCTTCTTCCTCCCAGGAAGTCCTCTCTGCTTGGCTCTTCTCCATGCAAATAATAGTCCTCTTTCTGGAAAGGGGGGGGGGGTGCCTCTGCTCCACTTAGAAACTCTGAACCACATCCATGATCTGAGAAAAAAAATATATAATTATGCATGTAGCACAATGCTGCAGCATGCCTACATCATGCTCATATACAGTATATGTTTCTCAAAATGAAAGTAGTTATCACATTGGACATTTTTGAAAAACCATTTAGGAAGCCTTTCCCCTCGTGGAATGTTCCGATTTGTTCCGGCTTGGCTCCGCTTCCCAGTCTCCTTACATCCCATCTCCACCGGGAACATCCCAGTCCACAGAGATTGTTGGCTACAGTGTGCACCGGCTCGCTGGGTATTTTGTGTGTGTGTGTGTGTGTGTGTGTGTGTGTGTGTGTGTGTGTGTGTGTGTGTGTGTGTGTGTGTGTGTGTGTGTGTGTGTGTGTGTGTGTGTGTGTGTGTGTGTGTGTGTGTGTGTGTGTGTGTGTGTGTGTGTGTGTGTGTGTGCGTGTGCGTGTGTGTGTGTGTAAAAGTAGGTCAAAATGCAGATCTGGTGGTTTGATGAACGACACAAACTTTGGGCCCATGCTGGGAACCTTGGGAGGTACAGAATATACCGTATGTGAGATGGTTGTTGTTCACACGAGGAATTGTTCTTGATGCCATAAATAAAGATAAAGATGATCCTTTAATAATCCCCTTGGGGAAATTCAGGTGTCAAAGCAGCATGGGGGGGGATACAGGGGGGAATACAGAGCTTCACAGTCCTATACAGTCCAGTATCTATATACACTATAGATACAATATAAAATATAAATACAAATACAATATAAAAGTACAAAAAACTGGGCGCCCAAGTGGCGAACCATGTAATGTTCTGCGTCGCGAAGCGGCCGACCCAGGTTTGATTCCCGGACCCGGCGTACTTTTCCGAATGTCTTCCCCCCGCTCTGTCTCCCGTTTTTCCTCTCTCTCTCTCTCTCTCTCTCTCTACCGGACTGCCCGTTAGTAAAAACAATAAAAATCTACCAAAAACATAAAAAAAAAAGAAAAAAAGAATAAAGTACAAAAAACTAAAAGTACAATGAGTAGACGGGCAGCTGATTGGCGCAGTGGGCAAGGCGCTCGCCTTTAACGCAGGAGACGCTGGGTATGAGCCTAGCTCTCGGCGTTGCTACCGGCTGGCCGGTTGTTCATACTAACACAATTGGCAAGTGTTAGAGGGTGGGAAAGCCGGTGGGTGGGGATTTGACGTTGTGGACAGCGACTCCTACAGGTCAGTTTGGTGACACCGGTCCGACGGAAGTAGGAAGTAGCGGGGGCAGCGTGAGCCTCCCATGCGTTACTCCTCGCCACTGAGAGTTCGAGCTGCTGCGGTGAAAAGATGCGACAGGCTGCCTCCTCGTGTACCGGAGGGGACACGTGATGCAAGGCTTGTCCTCACTCCAACAGACCTGTGGGAGGCATAGTCTAGTAACGATCAAGACAGGGGAGGGAAGAATTGGATAATACGAAATTGGGATGGGAGAAAAATAGAAAATGGGGAGAAAAAGTCGATAAAAAAAGAAAGTACAATGAGTACACATGGATATGAGTTCTCACTTCCAGAGTTCTGACAGCGATCATTCTGGCAGCAGGGCCGGTCGTCCGAGCCCTTGGTTGTAGAGCCTGATGGCTGCCGGTATAAAGGACCGGCCCAGGCGATCCTCTCAGCCATCACCTCTAGATTAGCCAGCTCACCACCCACTACGGAGCTACCCTTCTTCACCAGCTTGTTCAGCTTGCTGGAGTCCCTCGAACTGATGTTTCCCCCCCAGCACACCACAGCAAAAAAGAGGACACTGGCTACAACCAACTGGTAGAAAGATAGCAGCAGTCGGTTGCACACGTCGAACGAGTCTCCTCAGGAAGAACAGCCTGATCTGTCCCTTCCTGTAGAGCAGTGGTTCTCAAACTTTTTACACCAAGTACCACCTGAGAACGTAGCTGGCTCTCCAAGTACCACCATATGACCGGCGTTAAAATACAGTCTATTCAGCTATGCACAGTTCACGCAGGAGGCAAATGTATTCCTAATACCATTATTTATTGTTAACTTTTGTCAGACACAGCCACAATGTACAAAGGGATAGCACTAGAACTAGCAAACGCTTCCACACAACTCATACAATGCAAGGGGCATTGAGAACATAATAACTAACATTCTCACATAGCAAGTGAGAAAATTAAGAACAACTGTATTTCAGCAAATGTACTTAATTCTCTCTCTCTCTCTCTCTCTCTCTCTCTCTCTCTCTCTCTCTCTCTATCTCACTCGTTCTCTCTCTCTCTCTCTCTCTCTCTCTCTCTCTCTCTCACAGCAAGCAATTGTCCGTCATTCTCTCTCTCACACACACACACACACACACACACACACACACACACACACACACACACACACACACACACACACACACACACACACACACACACACACACACACACACACACACACACACACACACACACACACGATTATTTTGTTACAAAAACTTAATTTCCTGCATTCTGGTGCAGGAATTTTTGAATTTTTACGCTTTAAATGCCAGTGTTTGTTTGTTTGTTTTGTTTGTTTGTTTATTTACACATATAAAAACAGTTACATATATAATACAATATAGTCCACAAGGGATGTGTAGGAGAATTGCCTAAAAACCCTCAAGGGGCTTGCATGTGGCATTCACCAGGAAGCAAAATTACATTATATCAAGATAAATATAAAATATAAAATAAAATCCCCCCCCCCCCGAACAAACAAACACACACAAGCAGGCCTACATAGACACCGAAGTAGGCACCCCATGCATGATGGCATCACAAATTATTGTGATGCCAAAAAACACACAAAAAGTAAAATATTTACAATATATCAAATGCAAAGTAAATTTTTCTGGGGGGGATTATTACAGGCTAGGCATGTGTCAATGATTAGCAGCAACACATATTTTGATGGATTTTTTGTAATGTCAGATTTAACACCAACTCTTTTCAGAAAAGTGGGAGTATTTCATTTTTTATCTGACATTACAAGAAATCTAAAAATAAATGGTTATGATCAGGGCTGAAGTTGAATTAAAGATTTATGACTGTTTAGACTGCATTACTCTCTGTCACAGTGATCTCCTGGTTGTTCCCCACTTAGATTATCTAACTATCGCGCTGCCGCAACCAGAAACACTGGCCTGGCCTGCTTCTAAGTTCAGTGGCCTTTTTGGAAATGTTTTCAAGTACCACCAGCAGTACCACCAAGTACCACTAGTGGTACGCGTACCACAGTTTGAGAACCACTGCTGTAGAGCGCCTCAGTGTTGTCCGACTAGTACAGTTTTTTGTTAAGGTGTACTCCAACCAAGGAACTTGTAGGACTCCACCATCTCTATCGCTACCATCTCTACCTCCTCCCCTCTGTGACAAATATGACATGGGACGGCAAAGCTCCTGGTTGTCCCAACACTCCAGGGAGGCACAAGCAAACCATTAGCACTGTCGAGTACACATCTCTCCAAGCTATACCCGGTACAGTTTGAGTGATGGACATTTATGCATTGCAAATTGATTCAGGCACTGACAAGTGGCTCTCGATCGAATCTCTCATTTATCCTCTCCTCCCCTCCTTCTGACGAGTCATGTGAGCGGTGAGGCCAACGCTGAGATTTACAGGGGTTAAAGGTCATGTATCATATTATGTCATCAGTGTCTCTGACACGCTAACCCCCCCTCCCTCTCCTTTCCCCCACCTCCTTCCAACAGACCTTGAGGGCAGCAGGGAAGACCTACATGCTCTTCTTTGTGCTGGTGATCTTCGTGGGTTCCTTCTACCTGGTCAACCTGATCCTGGCTGTGGTGGCCATGGCCTACGAGGAGCAGAACCAGGCCACCATGGAGGAGGCGATCCGGAAGGAGGAGGAGTTCAAGGCCATGCTGGAGCAGCTGAAGAGGCAGCAGGAGGACGCTCAGGTGAGCCCCTCTCTGCTGTTCAGCCCCTCTCTGCTGTTCAGCCCCTCTCTGCTGTTCAGCCCCTCTCTGCTGTTCAGCCCCTCTCTGCTGTTCAGCCCCTCTCTGCTGTTCAGCCCCTCTCTGCTGTTCAGCCCCTCTCTGCTGTTCAGCCCCCTCTCTGCTGTTCAGCCCCTCTCTGCTGTTCAGCCCCTCTCTGCTGTTCAGCCCCTCTCTGCTGTTCAGCCCCTCTCTGCTGTTCAGCCCCCTCTCTGCTGTTCAGCCCCCTCTCTGCTGTTCAGCCCCTCTCTGCTGTTCAGCCCCTCTCTGCTGTTCAGCCCCTCTCTGCTGTTCAGCCCCTCTCTGCTGTTCAGCCCCTCTCTGCTGTTCAGCCTCTGTTGCCATTGGAAAAAAATCACAATCAGAAATATTTAAATGTTCCTAATAAAATGCATTTACTGGAATTTGTCTTGGTGACATCGGTTCAAACGCATTTCAACAACTTGCAAAAGGTCTACAATATGACTGACAAACATGGTACACTGACAACAGGACATTACATACAGTGCACAGGGACAGCGTGACTGTTGAATATACTTAACACATTGGGTGCCACGCCCCTTCCGGGAAGTGCATCTGGCCTTGCCGCCCATTAACCCCATGTAAGCGCTCACATTGTTTGTAGAGCTAAACCTATATTTTATATTATAGCTATGGATCTAATAACACTGTCGATTGTCAGTGAGTTGCTTCTGGTCAACATGCAAAAAACTGATTATTTTTTCATCCGTACATTTCCGTTTTTTACCGTTTTGAATACTAATATAGTTTGGGTGATTCTTAGTAATCCCAGGAAAAAGACGCGATAATAGCGTTTTAGTGGAATCCACTTATCACGTTGTAATTTTTCGCCTGATTATCGAATCTTCCTGAAATCAACGCTAGATTATCGTTATTATCCTTCCTCATGCACCCATGAAATGTGGTTTAGAGCGGCGAGCCCGAGTATGCACAAGGTGCCGCGATATATTATGAATGGCAACAGCGAATAAAAGAAATACTGTGAGAAAAACTTAGATCTACGTTCCCGGCACTCAACTGTCGGGCCACAGAAACGTAGGTCTACGTGAACGGCACCCAAAGTGTTAATAGAATACGTAAAGATTAGATTTGACTATAATAGCATAACGCATGTTCCATTACAGACTGGAAATGATTGACTATGATGGAGGCCTTTATGAGGCCGACCTATGATGATGTCGGTGATGTAGGGCTGTCACGATTCGTCACCCTATCGACATTTTGTCGATTTGCATATTCATGATCGCTGCGTCGTATTGTTAATTCTATTTGCCTTTTGCGGTGGAAATGGCAGACTGTTCAAAGTCATAACATTGGGCGGTCAGGTGGCGTAGCGGAGATTGCGTTCGTCACCAATGCTGGAGACGCTGGGTTCGCGTGTTCGAATCCAGCTCCCGGCGTTGTCACCAGCTTGGCTGGCCGTTCACACTAATACAATTGGCAGTATTAGGGGGTGGGGAAAGCTGGCGAGTGGGTCCTGGGCGTT
Source organism: Notolepis coatsorum (assembly GCF_963971535.1). Taxonomy (NCBI): domain Eukaryota; kingdom Metazoa; phylum Chordata; class Actinopteri; order Aulopiformes; family Paralepididae; genus Notolepis; species Notolepis coatsorum. Next base: position 68,857,340 of record NC_140181.1, read on the forward strand.
GTGGACAGCGACCCCTACAGTTCGGTCGGGGCGCCTGCTCAGCGAGGGTAGGATCTGGAGAGAGGTAGTGCGGCCTCCCACACGTTACACTCTCCCAGTGAGAATCTGCGCGGCCAGGCTGGCTGCCGGCTGGCTGCACATGCGTCGGAGGAAAGCATGTGACAGTCTCCGGCCTCTCGGACCAACAGTAGGGGAAAGTGCGCAACAATACTGTGCGGATGGTCCGGCCGACCTCGGTGCCCAAGTCCTGGTTGGGCCGTTTGTATCCAGCGTCTCCCCGTCCCTCCCCTGGGGGCCGTCCATTTCATCTCTCCCGAACCAGCTTGTATCACTTGCTGCGTCATATTCATCGTGTTTACTTCCATGTTAGCTTGCAGCTCCTTCTCCAGCCAGGCCTCGCTGCGGTCCAACAACACGTTAGCTTGTATCCCTTGCTGCGTCGTATTCATCGTGTTAACTTCCATGTTAGCTTGCAGCTCCTTCTCCAGCCAGGCCTCGCTGCGGTCCAACACCACGTTAGCTTGTATCCCTTGCTGCGTCGTATTCATCGTGTTAACTTCCATGTTAGCTTGCAGCTCCTTCTCCAGCCAGGCCTTGCTGCGGTCCAACACCACATTAGCTTGTATCCCTTGCTGCGTCGTATTCACCATGTTAACTTCCATGTTAGCTTGCAGCTCCTTCTCCAGCCAGGCCTCGCTGCGGTCCAACGCCACGTTAGCTTGTATCCCTTGCTGCGTCGTATTCACTGTGTTAACTTCCATGTTAACTTGCAGCTCCTTCTCCAGCCAGGCCTGCGTGCTAGCTTGGATAGCCCGTATGTTAGCTTGGATAGCTTGGTTAGCTAACTCGGTAGCCCGTGTGCTAGCCCGCATGTCCTGGGCGATCTGCATTCCAACTTGGATGTCAGCCTGTATGTTAGCTGCCCACTGCGTCATGCTAGTCTGAATCATCTCCAGCGCCACCATTTGTACTTCTTCTGTGGTCGCTTTTCTCTCACCTTTTCTCGTGTTCATCCCTCCTCCTCTCTTATATCCTTGGATTGTCACTTTTTATTTCGCTTTGAATTGTTTTACTTCCTTTTCTTGATATTCACAGACCGGAAGCTCTTTCATGTGGCTGCTCACCAGAACGTCGCAAACCGGAAGTTCTATGCTACTCTTTTTGACATGGATTACGCTAATTTGCTTTAACAATCCTGATTCCTGAGCCTATTTTATTCAAAAGGAAGATATTGATTTAAATATGTATATAGCCTATATATAAAAAAAAAAAATTTTAATTGTATCTCCTGTGCTGGCACAAGCACTACCATAGTGTGGAGTGGAGAGATAACACACAATACATATAATAATTCATGGGAATATATAAAAAAGCTATTTATGACCGGTAAAAGTCTCTCTGGCTGGTAGTTTTTTTTAAATCTAAAACTAAAAAGGATGAGGATACTCATTAAACATTTTGAAATATTCAACTGCAAATTTAATCAATTGTTGTTGACTTTTCTGGTAAATTAATGGTTTAGATTAATCGACTAATCGATAATATAATCAACTGATTAATCGATAACAAAATACTTGTTAGTGACAGCCCTACGGTGATGTCATTGGGTCTCATTCTCCAAAATTTTTCAAAGAGTTCTCTTGGAAGACTTATCTTGGAACCGACTGAGACAGAATCAATGACAAGTTCACTCTGAGTCCTGAACGTGCTGGTAATATGTCTTAAGGGGCTGAAACAATTGCACCTTTTATATGATCTGATATCTGCTTGGAGAATGACATTATGTCTTAAACTCAAAAGCGCGTTCCCGTTCAGGTCATTTGCATACAAAACAACGCCTCCAGAGCTCCTTATAAGGCAAAGTAATGACGCAGCTGTGTGGAAATGGATGCGGAAGTGCCTTGCGAGTCTTGCGCGACCCATCGAAATGAGATTAGATTAATGTATTGTCATCATATATAGTACAGCTCGTGGTACACCTGCCGCAGCGCATGCGCACACACACACACACACACACATACACGCGCGCAGTATAGGCTTATTATTCCATTAATGCCTACGGCGTAATGAATGAACGCAATAGGCTTATTATTCCAGTATGGCCTACGTGTCTAATGAACAGTATAGGCTTAATATATTCTAGTTACTTGTTGCATTAGGATTTAGTAGATACTATATGCTCTGCCCTACGTACAGTATAGGTACAGTCTGTACTTATACTGTACGTAGGGCAGAGGCAGAGCATATATAGTATCTACTAAATCCTAATGAAACAAGTAACTAGAATATATTAAGCCTATACTGTTCATTAGACACGTAGGCCATACTGGCGCACACAAGACTTGTTATGGAATATTAATGAGTCTATTTCCATGCGATTAGCTTTAGTTCTTATTTATTTATTTATCCACTGTCATTTCAGTGTTGGTGTATAGGCTATATAGTGTATTTCAATATAAGTTTAATTGATTAATGATATATTCGAAGGAATGCAGGTTTATAGCTATATCAACCCCCTCCAATGTACAGTAAATGACCAAGTATGGTTTTGTCAATATTCCAATGTACAGTTTTGCTTGTACAGTGTCCCCCACCCACCCCTCCACCCAAGACCTGCATTCTTTCAAATGTATATAATTAATCATTAAAACAGATGTGTAACAAATAAGAAATACAAATTCCACAGAAGGCATTAAATAATTATTATTTTCAATCATTTCACAATAATTGCATAATTGTGTTTGAATATCTGAGTAATTAAAGTAATTATACATTTGTCCAAAATAGCTGGTTCAGATATGGTTAAGCAGCTGCCCTGTGATCAGATGAATCCATATTATTTATTTTTCCGACATCAAATGTGTAATTTCTTATCGTACAAATATTGTCATATTTATTTTAATTATGATTAAGTAATTAATTCCAAGGAGGCCTGTAGTGTTAACATGAAGGAATCACTATGAGAACACAGTCTGTCAAGTTAATACAATTTTCAATTAGTCAATCAATCATAAGTATGCTCCTCAGCACTCTTAAATCTGCTCTCAGCCACGCTCAAATCTGATCTCAGGAAAATGTGGGGACTCGCGCTACCAGCCCTAATATGTCTTAAATGGGCAGAAATCTGCCTAAGAGGAAATTTTTGGTCGTAAATTCGTTCGGGAATGAGACCCATTGTTCTAACTGTGTCTCTCTCCCCCTGCGTGGGTCTCCCGGCAGACCGCTGCCATGGCGACCTCGGCGGGCACAGTGTCGGAGGACGCGGTGGAGGATGACGGAGAGGGCCACCTGTCGTGCAGCTCCTCCGAGATGTCCAAGCTGAGCTCCAAGAGCGCCAAGGAGCGACGCAACCGCAAGAAGAAGTGGCGTCAGAAGGAGCAGGACAAGGAGAAGGGCGACACCGAGAAGTTTGTCAAGTCGGAGTCGGACGACGGCTGCAAGAGGAGCCGCTTCCGTTTCCCCGACAACCGCCTGGGTCGGAAGTCTTCCATCATGAACCAGGTGAGGAGGAGAGGGTTCATGGTCTCTGGTCGCTGAACGGACCAACGTGTATATCTGGTGAAACCGCGGGAATGCAGAATATAGAGCTTTTGCGATGTTTGAACCTGGACTTTTTTCAAAGTATTGCTTTAGCTGGGGGTCCCGATTGTTTTGTAGATTGGGGTAGTGGTCATATAGCCCTCCAACTAGCCCTCCAGATAGAAACGGCTCGAAACGGAGGGGTATAAGGGAGAAAATAAAGGACTTACATATCTGTAGTGACATGTACTGTATATTTTTTACATACATGATACATATATATATATATACTCTATATATATATATGTAATGGATGGTACCGCGAAGCGCAGTCACAATGGACTTCAGATGTTGTGAAGTGACTGGGGTGAGTAGCGGTACTATGGGTTAAACTCACTCTCACCCTTAACCAGTGTTAATTTGGCAGCTATTTTCATTTTAGTTTTAGTCTTAGTCATGTGTCAAGTGCTCCTTTTTGGTTTTCATCATATTTAGTCATCTGCATTTATTTTTCGTTTAGTCAGTTTTAGTCAACTAAATGTCTGAGCATTTTAGTCTTAGTCAGTGTTAGTCTCGATTTTGTCTTTTTTGTTTTTGTCTAGATTTAGTCGCAGAAAACTGATGATTTTTGTCTAGTTTTCGCTAATGAAAAAAAGGCATTTTATATTTTTTTATTGTAAATAATGCAATTCTATTTATTAAGTATAGTCTAGCCAAAACCCTATCAGCTGATTCACAATAAGTTCAGTAGAAGGCTAGAAGCTCAATAGTAACCAAACATTCCTTGAAATGGTCAATAGATTCAGAAATAGTCAGACATGGAATGGAACATATTCTGATTTAAATTGCTTATATTTTTTTTTAACCAACAAAGGAACATTAGGATAGTGTAAATACACAGTACACACTGATTGCAATTCTCACTGGGACCTACTGTACAAATTTCACACACGTCACACACACATTCCCTTTTGTCCCTCGAGTCATACCGTAGATCGCTGACGTCATTTTAAACTTAAAATGGCGGCCCCCATCAGAGCATTCGGGTAACAACATTAGCTTAGCGAACCTGCCACCACACTTCTATGTGCATAAAGTGTGGTAACAAAATATCACAGCCCCTAAGACTGGGAGTGTTCTAACTCTACTAAGCATGTACCCAACATTATATGAAAAATAAAAAGTCATTACGACGTTTTAGTGCACTTCAAGCTCTAAAGGGCTTCATAACTTATAGCAGGGTCAATCTCAGTGTTAGTACTCGTCTGTTTCTTTTCTTTTCATACCTTTTTAAGTGAACGTGGTCTTGTCCTTGTTGTATCCATGTGTAATGTTGATAGTAGTGGGTGTACACAGATGAAAGAGAGCAAGTCTGTGTCTGGGATATAGGTCCCGACTCCCAGGCTATTAGTTCTTCTCGCAGTCGCAGCCTAGCCATCCTCTCAGCCTCTGTCGTCTTAAATGCTATGTTCTTTTGGTAGAACTGTTCGGCTGCCGCAGGAGTGTTGAGAGAGTAGCAGATTCCGTTCATGGTTATTGGTATAAGCTGTAGTCACGAGAGACCTGGGACGCGGTTTTTAGCCTCACGTATGTTATGTAGCTTGGCTTTTAGTGGGCCATAAACGCTGCTGAGCTTAACCCGGAAACAGAAATGGGAAATGCTGAAATAATAACGTGACTTATTCTAAAAGTTATAATTATTTTGTCTCATCTTGTTTTAGTCAACATAAATTAAGAGAGAATTCGTCATGGTTTTTGTAAACTACATTTTTGTGTCCTCAGTTGTGGTCAATGATATTTAATTAATAATTGAGTGACGTTGGCTTCACATTGATTGATTGATTGAAAACTTTATTAACAGATTGCAGAATGGGTACAGTACAGTACAGCTCAATACATACAATTGTTAAGGGAATGCAGACCAGAGAAAGATTTTCGTCTTGTTTACATCAGGGTCCCCCATTTTCAATTCATCGTAACATATATGACATACATGACATACAGATAGACAGTACTGCTACATCTATACATTTATGACATACCAGATTTGCAAATACAGTACTGTTTGTGATACAAAAAAGAGTCCAGAAAAAAAGAGTATATACATTTGGCGTAGAAACTGTACATTGGATTGGGTAGGTGGGGGCAGTGATGGGCAAGCTACTTGGAAAATGTAGCAAGCTACACTACAAGTTACTCTCGATTAAATATAGCTCAACTACAATGGAAGCTATCCCCAGAGAAATGTAGCAAGCTACACTACAAGAACATGGCAAAAATAGCTAGCTACATCTGCACTACTTTTTTTTTTTTTTTTTACTTCGTGACCAAGTTTCCACCAAACAAATAGGCAGGAAAAAAATTCTCAGTTTGATTGTTTATTATAAAACTGAAACAAGCCCTCGGTCTGGCTTTTTGTGTCATCCTTTTAACATGAACTTGTATTACACACTTCTTCAATATCTATATATATAATTGTTTTACTTCATTTTACTAGTATTATGCTACCATGTATATACTACTACCAACTATGCTAATATGTCTATACTACTACAGTATGTACTCAGAGTATAACACTCAAGCTTGACACTGACAAACAATACTACTTATCCTTGGCTGCTAGATATGTACCACTCCTACTGACTTGTTGTACACAATTTGTAAGTTGCTTTGAATGAAAGTGTCAGCTAAATGACCAAATGTATTTAAATATGTAACTCACAAAACATTCCATGGCCCCAAAATCATGTGGGGACCCCCCCTGGGGGGTCCTGTCCCACAGGTTGAGAACCACTGCTTTTCCATATTTTTTTCTTTTCTCCACCCCAATAATATTGTTCATTTTCTGCCTACAGTGAAACATCATGATAGCAGCTATCTTAGTTAAAGCTGTTGACAAAGTGTACTGACTTGTGTGCTGTTTGGGAACAGTTGATTTTCATCAGCTCACCTGAATGTGTCCTCAAGTTAGTGCTGGACGTGTTGAGAGAGCAGCATATGTTTTAGCCGTTTTTTCAGTCAAACTCATAAATGTGTCCCAGATAGGGCCATGGAGAGTCATTGTTGTTATTGACATCATCATCTTCATCAATGCCATCGAACCCCTCTGCCATTTCGCATCCGTTAAATTGCATTCATTCAATACGTCTGTGTTTTGATTTTCACTTCCTGCTTTGCTGCTGGAGTCCCGCCCTATCCTGCCTCTGATTGGCCTACCCGTAATGTTTTGGCCTACCATACCCAATCGTGAGTCGTCACTCATATCTAAACAAACCAACCAATCATAGTGGGTTTTTTACGGGGAGTTTTTTTTTCTCCTCGCAGATCTTCTAGTCTAGACTGTTTCTCCCGAAAGTAGCGTGTAACGTTTCTCGTCGCTACGTTACTACTTCATTCTATAAATAGCTCCGCTACAGAGATCGCTACCCTGGTTAAAAAGTAGCGAGCTACCAGCACGCTACTGAGAATTGTAGTTAAGCTATGTAGCGTCGCTACTTGTAGCTAGCTACTGCCCATCACTGGGTGGGGGGGGGGGGGGACTGTACATTGGAGGTGGTTGGGTGGGTGGGGGGGGGTCTTCAATAACGTGACGTCACGTCTCGTTGTCGTTGCGGGAAAAAGTTTCGTTGACGAAGATCTTTCGTCATCAATTTCATTGACAAAGTTAACACTGCCCTTAACTCATTCAGCGCCAGCCATTATCCTCATCCCTGTAGTCAATGGGCCACGCTTTAAAAGATAGGCATTTTCACTGTGCGTCACGATGTTTGCAGAGCTATATCTATATCAGGGGTGGCCAACCCGTGGCTCATGAGCCGCATGCAGCTCTTTGCCCGTCAATGTGCGGCTCTTCCATCCATACAAAAAAGAAAATATATATATATATATTTTTTTTGCCCTTTTTTTACTTTTTTTTTCTTTATGTCACTCATTCCATAAGGACATAGAATAAACATTTACATTTATTTTTAAATTGTCCATTGGCATGTTCTTGGGATCTGAATCTAGGGACATAATAGATCAGTGTCAGAAATAGTGTGTCTGTTACTAGGCTTGAGTAAATTGTAATGAACCAAAGGAGAATATCAATTCTATTTAATTTTTCTTTATAATAATAATGGATTGGATTTATATAGCGCTCTTCATGACACCCCAGTGACACCAGAGCACTTCACAGAGTCCATTATTCGTTCATACACAGTCATACCGGTGGTGGTAAGCTACAATTGCAGCCAGAGCTGCCCTGAGGCAGACTCACGGAAGCGTGGCGAATAATCATCGCCTACAGCCCCTCCGACCACCACCAACATTCATTCACATGCATACACATTCATACGAGGCAAGTAGGTTAAGTGTCTTGCCCAAGGACACAAGGGCAGTGGGATGGACATGGGCTTGAGCGGGATTCGAACCACCAACCCTTCGATCATTGGACGACCCGCTCTACCCCTGAGCCACGCCGCCCCACAATCTTTTTTTCTTTGACTGTGAATAACACCATGCTAAAATTGACCAGACCTGAAAAATCTAAGCAAATGAATAAAAGGAAGATTATTAAACAGAAGGTTTTGTAGATACAGTACTGAATTCTGCCATCTTTTTTATAATGTAAATTTCTCCACCATTTTTCATCGTATTGCAACACCGTTTTTTGCAAGACGTTCACAGAAAGGTAGAGAAACTAACTGCATTCTGTTTTATGGCAATAACGTTCAGGTTTGTGGGAGATAATCCCAAAAAATAAGAGAAATAAAAAAGTTAATCCAGAAGTCAGATGATTGACAGGGGCTGGTGTGAGCTGGGTAGGGTAGTTTTTCGAAATTCGAAAGCCCTGAGTCTCTTCCTTCAAAAGACTACACTAACTTTTGGCTGTGCCACTTCCTCCTGTCAATATGCGCCGGTTTCCGACTCAATGCCCTGAGATTTCTATAATGTTATATTTCACTAATAACAGTTAAAATAATTGGTAAACAAACGTAATGCTGAAAATATACACTTTTACTGTATATCTCGGGCTTAAGAGGTTAACCCTGTGAGGCCCAAATTAAAAAAAACATTAGCAACTTCAGAGGCCAGAGGGTGGGACATATAAACACATTTACTATCAAATAGCATTGTGAGGCTGAACAACAGGACCAATTGACTATAGGCCTACATGTGCTTAACATTCTTTCTCCAATTTTCTGTTTTTCTCCCCGTCCCAATTTAGTCGCAGTGCCAATTCCCCCACCTCCCCTACCTGGCTGCTGTATGCATGTTCTCCTACGAGTCGGTACAAGGGCGTTCCGAAGCCAACCGCGCGCTTCCTCCGATACGTGTGGCGACTGCCAGTGACGTCTTTTCACTTGGCAGCGAGGACTCTCATTGGTGAAGTGTAACGCGTGGGAGGGCACGCTATCTCCACCAAGTCCTGCCCCCGCTGAGCAAGCGCCGAGACCTGACCTGTAGGCGTCGCTGTCCACAACGCCAGATTCCCACCCACCAGCTTCCCACCCCCTAATACTGCCAATTGTATTAGTATGAACGACCAGCCAAGCTGGTAGCAACGCCGAGAGCTGGGCTCGAACCCAGCATCTCCTGCGTTGGTGACGAGCGCAATCTCCGCTACGCCACCTGACCGCCCTATAAACATTCTTTTTTTAAATGGCTAAAAGTGATTTTGTAATTTTGCAACCGTGGGTCTCACAGGGTACTTTTAACCCTGTGAGGCCCAAATAAAAAAGACATTAGCAACTTCAGAGGCCAGAGGGTGAGACCTATAAACACATGAAGGGTGCCGTGACTGAAAAAAAAGGTTGAGAAACGCTGGTATATGGTGTGGCTCTTTGTGGTACCACAGTAATTTTTGTGGCTCTTAGTCTCTGACTGGTTGGCCACCCCTGATCTATATTCTATATTATAGCTATGGAGACAATACTCTGGCTCATTTGACAGTCACTATCTCTCTTCCAACATGTATACGTTCGCGTGTTATCCCGTGGTGAATATTGTATAGTTTCAGAGTGATCCAGGCTAATTCCTGGAAGCTGAGTTATGGAGCGCTATGTGCATTTTGCGAAAGTCGTTTGTGTTGCTCGCCTGGACACGATATTATTTCCAAATCAAAGGTATATAATAGGTATTAAGTTTCATCATGAAGGCATCAAAGGGGGGGGGGTCGTTTTGTGACGCTCTGATCGTCAGCAACGGCATACGCTTTTAATACTACATACGTTGATCGTTGCGATCGATGTGAAATCATTGTTGGATCAAAGTAGGATTGATGTCATATAGTCCTTACCTTCGCTAGGAGTTATTCCAAAATGAATATTCCAATTGTCTGATTGCGATTTCCAGTATTGATGTCCATCGGGTCCCTGACATGAAATGGCACAAAATATGCATCAAGTGTGCTGGACGCGTTCCAAGTTGCTGGAATGAAGCGTTTCACTTGCCGGGGTCCAAATTCTCCGTCCGGACCATATAAAATGTAACACACAGTGTGAAATAAGGTTTCAAAGGGTAGGCAATACTGCCACCTAGCAGGATTCGGCCGGCATTGCACTCTCGAGGTCTCTGAATGAGTTCCAATGATAACACAGAGGTCAGTGAGAGTGTATAGAATATTAAAATCGGAAAAAAGAAAAAATTATGAAAACCCGTATGGAGCTCAACCGCTGGCGTGGCGAGATAACCCGAGAAATGTCGGGTATGGCGCAGAAAGTGTTAAAAGACACAGACATGTTACAAAGCAGTGAGTTCACTTCTTGGTATAGCGGTCTGTGCTGTTGCCTGCGGTGTGGGAGACCACAGGTTCGAAACTCCCTCAGGGCATCGAAGTTTAAGGTGACGATGTCACAACCGTTACATATATATCAGCATATGTGGTTTTTGCAGAACGTGTGATAACATCTTTTTCTTTGAGGAGATTATAACAACAATTTCCACTGTTTTAGGTATATTTTGACGCTGGACATGATGGTTATGTCAGTCTAACAATCAGATACGGTGAAACCGCTCAATGGGACAAACCGAGCAGTAACGTTCGTCATTCCGGGTTTGTTTTCTCTGTGGCTGGGGTCATGGAACGCCATTCCCCGGGGCAAAATGGAGGAGAGACCTGTCCGGTTACAGTGAACTGATGGTGTTTCATAACATAGCAGGTGTTGTGGGGATATTGAGGAAAAACAAGGATTCATGTGGCTTTCCAGACGCATACTGTTCCATTATTGTTGTATTATTATTTTACTACTGATGACATACCGAGTGGTGTCCCATTTCCCAGGTACAGATTTCAATCCCTTCCTCTTGTACTGTAGCTCCGTTCTGAAGTCCACTACCCAGTCAAGGGCACTCCAAAACATGGGGTAGGGCCAAGGGAAGGGAATTGCGGTCTTAGCCTTGATAAGTTGATAGAAAAAAAAAAAAAAAATGTTAGCCTTGATTGAACTGAACTGAACACATACAGCTGTGTTAAAAAAAAAACTACACAACCTGGATTTAAATCATGTTGCTATTAACACATTTCTAAACACACCCGCACAGATACACATCTGTATGTTTAGTTAACGTGTGTTATTTCAACGTATCCTCTTCAAGAGTGTACAGTGTGTGTTATGATGTGAAAAGAGATGTCAGGATGGAGCAGCAAGCGACAGAACCACCACATTTAGAATAACAACACTTTACATCCTCATGAAAGGAACGCAGACGTTAAGGAATAACACAGTGCTTTTTCTCTTTGGCTGTGCTTTGGCCCCCGATGAAGTCCGAGAAGTGGAGATAAGGAGCGTTTCAGATGTTGAGCTCTGCGGCAGCGTTCTGTTGCTGGAGCTCTGATACTACGGGGGGTATTGTGGCCAAAAGACACAGCAGCACTGCTACCGGGACCCTGAATTATTCACAGTGATTACATGAATGTTTCAGAGGGAGCAGTCCTACAGCTTTGTTTAGGCCTCACTCACTGGCTCCACTGGTTCTCCCACTGTGCTGTACGGCACAGTATCTGCTAACGGTAACAATACAACAAGGCGCTCTAAATAATAATAATCATTCATTTATTTTATAAAGCGCTTCTCAATAACCCGAAGTCGCTGACAGTAGGCGGAAAGAAAAACAAAGAAACAAAGAAACATAGAACCACAGGGAAACAGGAAACAATATGAATACACAGGAACATAGAGCCACAGTAAGAGACAACAAAAATACAGGAGCCAGTAGGGGAGGGGAGGCAGAGGGGGTAGGGGAGGGGAAAAGGGGGGCGACAGGTTGATCTGAGCTTATCTGAGCCCTTTTGACAACAAATTCAGATGATCTGATCTGAATCTGATTATTCAGGCATCTGGCTATTGTTCTAACGCAGGGGTCGGGAACCTATGGCTCGCGAGCCATATATGGCTCTTCTGGTGACAGCATATGGCTCCCAGAAGTTTTTGAGTAAAAAAAAAAACATTTTTATTTATTTTTTTTTAATACTTGTGATATTTCTTAATAATACTGTGTCATTTTAAAGTAAACAGAAATTAGTTTTGAAGATACAGCTAATAGTATCTGTAGCTGAAGATATAGCGAGCAGAGCTGGCGAGGGAACACAAGTGGACAGAAATAAAAAATCTTCAACCTGAAGACCAGCTGATTCTTAAAACTTGGAACAAGCTTCCTGTGACATACCACACAATGCAGCGTGAGTATTGCCGTATTGACCATGTTTGGCTCTACATATGCATGTGGGCAGTCATTCTCGCATATGAGGAACATTAAGACCAACCTACGCTCACGTTTAACTGATGGAAGCCTCAACGCCTGCATGAAGCTCAACCTCACCACGTATGAACCAGATTACAAGGCCATCAGCAAAACCATGCAGCACCAGAAGTCGCATTAAAAGTAAGACATATTTAATTTATTATACGTTAAAAATACTATATGGCTCTCAATGAAATATATTTAGAAATATTTGGCTTTTATGGCTCTCCCAGTCAAAAAGGTTCCTGACCCCTGTTCTAACGGCTCTCTCACATAGTCAAAGAATGCCTGTGAATAGCATTGCATTTGTTTTGCAATATTCGTTTTCACCGGATATTAATGGTGCATTTGATATAAATGGTGCATTTTATATAGCGCTTTACACTTTTGTTCCTCACATACACCCATTCACACACCGACGGCGGAGGCAACCATGCAAGGTGGCAACCTGCTCATCGGGAGCAATTAGGAGTTAAGTGTCTTGCTCAAGGACACTTCGACATGCTACATGGGAGGAGCGTGAATCGAATCGGAAACCTCTGGATTACCAAACTTTTTTTACGTCCACCCTCTGCATAGTCACAGTCACTGTGGAATCAGTGTGTGTGTGTGTGTGTGTGTGTGTGTGTGTGTGTGTGTGTGTGTGTGTGTGTGTGTGTGTGTGTGTGTGTGTGTGTGTGTGTGTGTGTGTGTGTGTGTGTGTGTGTGTGTGTGTGTGTGTGTGTGTGTGTGTGTGTGTGTGTGTGTGTGTGTGTGTGTGTGTGTGTGTGTGACCTTGCTGGTGTAAGGTATCACTGACCTAATTATATAATATATATTATATTATATATATATATATATATATATATTATATTCCCCCTGGGGGGAAAAGCCTCCACCCTACGGTTCAATTCTTCCAGCAGATGTTGCTTCTCACCCGACCTCTGGAATTGATGACAAAGAGCACAGATATGACGGTGCAATCAATGCTAACTCAAAAGCACCCTGGTGGATACATCAATCTCACTCACCGCCCTCTGCTTCTCCTCTCCTTCTCCTCTCCTTATCTTCTCCTCTCTCCTTCCCCTCTCTTCTCTTCCCTTCTTCTCTCCCCTGTTCTCCTCTCCTCTGCTCCACTCCCATCCTCTCATCTGATCTCCTGTCCTCTCCTCCCCTCACCTCCTATCCCCTTCTCTCCTCTTTCCTCTCCTCCTCCCCTTTCCCCTATTCTCCTCTCCCCTCTTCTCCTTTTCCCTCTTCTCCTCTCCTCCCCTCATATCCCCTTCTCTCCTCTCCTCTCCTCCACTCATACCCTCTCCTCTCCTCTCTCTCCTGGCCCCTCTGCTCTCCCCTCTCCTCCTCTCCTCTCCTCTCTCCTCTCCTCTCCTCTCCTCTCCTCTCCTCTCCTCTCCTCTCCTCTCCTCTCCTCTCCTCTCCTCTCCTCTCCTCTCCTCTCCTCTCCTCTCCTCTCCTCTCCTCTCCTCTCCTCTCCTCTCCTCTCCTCTCCTCTCACAGTCCCTCCTGAGCATCCCTGGGTCTCCCTTCCTCTCCCGCCACAACAGCAAGAGCAGCATCTTCAGCTTCAAGGGCCGCATGAAGGACGTGGGCTCTGAGAACGAGTTTGCCGACGATGAGCACAGCACGGTGGAGGAGTGCGAGGAGCGCCGGGGCTCCCTGTTCAGCCCGTACCGGCGGAACAGCTACACGGGCTACAACGGCAAGAGGAACAGCACGGTGGACTGCAACGGCGTGGTGTCGCTGATCGGCCCCGGGCCCGGCGGACGCCTTCTGCCTGAGGTGAAAATAGATAAGGCAGCTACTGATGACAGCGTAAGGAAGTCAATGAATAGAGTCCGTCTAGGCATGGCCCCTTCTCGTTTGTTCTTGGCTCTCTATCTTCTACTCTCTCATCTTTGCAAGTCCGTATGTATCTCTTGGCTAAGCGCTCGTGGCCCCACCCCATCCCCTCCCCCCCTGCCCCTGTTAGTGTCTGCTGCCCTCCAAAACTTAGGCAAAGGATGGAGAAACGGAGAAAGGCTATAGAAAATAGGTTAGCTAGCAAAAACTGGGTGTCAGCTACTTCCAGAAAATCTGTTATTCATAACAACAATCACTATTTGCTGTTATGGATGCATTTGTCTCTGTGTTTTGAATGTGCTGATGTTAAATTCATTACTACTGTAGGCTATAACGCTTCTACTACAGGCATTCACACAATGTTATATAATATCATTCTTCTCCTTTCCCCAGGGTCCAACCTATGTCATCATACAGTATCTAGACCACAGCATGGCGAGCAGCTAATAAACAAATGCATGAAATCCATCTGTTACCTTTTACCACAGTCTTAGAAATAAGACTCAATATTAACAATAGACAAGACCTAACATTGTTACTGACCCCTTTCTGTTAATCCTTAAATTAAGAAAACAGTGAATAATAATGTATTAAAACACCTCCGGTCGTGGAGGAAGATCCACTAGCTCACTGATGAGGAGTTGTTGATGCCAGGGCCTCTGCTAACCTGTGTGGGTAGCGCTACAGTACAGTAAGAGGAGGAAGAGGGAGAGAGAGAAGGGTGGGGGGGCTATTACTGTAGAACCAACCACACCACTCTCCGCTTCCCTAAGCACACTCTATTTATTCATTGTCAGTCATCTCGCAGAATAACGTAAGAGCGTTAGATGCAAACATACCCCAAGTCTAGGTTGGGATCAGGTTGTTGAAGGAGGGCTGCCGTCCGTGTCTGTCTGTTCCTCTCTGTGTGTCCCGAAATATCCCCCTAGTTTAACTCCAGTGAATTAACCTTGATGTACCTCAATGTAGTTAGCATTGTAGATTCTAGAGCCTAAAACCAGAATACTGAGCATGATTGACGTAGTGAAGTAGACTAGTGCCTATGGTGTCTATACTGTACTTTCCTCTCCTTCTCTCTGACTTGGTGCATGATCATGCATGATAGCTGGATGGATCTCAAACTAACTGACCTCTTATGCCCTGACTTGATGGTTGCAATATAAGTTGTGTGGTTTCAGTAGGATGATATTGATAATAATAGTTTCAATTGGCAAGTGACTGTAAGAAAAATTGCCAGATTTGGGAGACATTTAGTAAAAAAAAAATTGCATTTAAAAGAATATATATAATTATATACTGTAGTTATAACCTAATGGCTATATTGCAAGGTTAGCACATTAGACTCCATTATTGCATGACAGGGCTGAAAAATGCATTCATGCGGAAACTGTTTCTCCTTGCACAGTATCTTAATTTCCTTCTATTATTCAAATGAGTTGAGCTCATTACATTCCAACACAATTAGGTTAAGTATCCCTTATATACTGCTGTTCCCACTGGCTGAGACCTGCATGATTTCACCAGCATCACATACACACACACACACACACACACACACACACACACACACACACACACACACACACACACACACACACACACACACACACACACACACACACACACACACACACACACACACACACACACACACACACACACACACACACACACACACACACACACACACACACACACACACACACATATATATATATTTTCCCTCGAAGCCAGCATTGACATATAAAACAAGAATCAAACATGGCCCCCCCACACACACACACACACCGTCCAAAAAACGGATCCTCCTTCACCCCATACATGTATAATATCCTGACAACCGCTGCCATGCACTTCTCTCCGACGGCCACCGGTGGTGCTGTGGGCTGGTGTTCATGTCGTCTCCGCTGGGTGCTTGATTGTTCCTCTCCCCCTGACAGCCCACTACTGAGGTTGAGGTGAAGAAGAAGCTGTCGGGCTCCCTGATGGTGTCTGTGGACCAGCTCAATACCTCCTTCGGGCGGAAAGAGCGGGCGAACAGTGTCATGAGCGTCATAACCAACACGCTAGTGGAGGGTACTGCCACTTTAACCCAGCTATCTCACTTTCCTCTCATCTTTCTCTCTCAACTAGGGCTCCACTGTCATTGGTTGAGTAGATTTTGACATGTTATTTCCTGCTTTATCTGCTTTGCATTATCCACCAATACCAGATACATACAATGCATACAGTTTTCTTCTTTCTTTTGTGTTTGTTTAGTTTTCTTCCCTTATGGTTTTGGATCTTTCTCCTCTCTCTTGATACCAATTGCATGCGCTACGCCTGGGTCACGCCGCTGCGCCGCGGTGTTGTTGACGTGTCGTTTTCCCCCCCCTTGCGCTGTGTTGTCTCCCAGAACTGGAGGAGTCCCAGCGCAAGTGTCCGCCGTGTTGGTACAAGTTCTCTAACAACTTCCTGATCTGGGAGTGCAGCCCCACGTGGCTGAAGATCAAGGAGATCGTCAACCTGATCGTCATGGACCCCTTCGTGGACCTGGCCATCACCATCTGCATTGTGCTCAACACCCTCTTCATGGCCATGGAGCACTACCCCATGACGCCTCAGTTTGAGGGAGTGCTGTCCGTGGGGAATCTGGTGAGTCTGCCGAGAGGGGAGAGAGTCTTTGTTCTGTTTTTAGCCCTCTCTCTCTCTCTCTCTCTCTCTCTCTCTCTCTCTCTCTCTCTCTCTCTCTCTCTCCTCTCTCTCTCTCTCTCGTTGGATGTGCAAACGAAACATGAAAACTGACAGAGAGACAGATGTGGGTCAGACGCGGGTCGACAGCTCCTCTCGCAACTTCTCCTTCGCCCCTCTCTTCTTCTTCTTCTTCTTCTCCCTGTCTTCTGCCGGGAGATAACTCATGTAGGCTATTTTTGGGCCCTGTAATTGGCAGTTCTTTCATTTCCTGATTCAAAGCTAAATGGAAAATGACCCTAGACCCCCTACAGTTTGCTTGTATATCCATGCCTACCTTGTGTTCCAACAGCAACAACCCCCCCCCACACACATACACACACACTTCCCCTCCCCTCTCTCTCTCTCTCTCTCTCTCTCTCTCTCTCTCTCTCTCTCTCTCTCTCTCTCTCTCTCTCTCTCTCTCTCTCTCTCTCTCTCTCTCTCTCCCTCCCTCTCCCTCTCCACACCTTGGTTGAGTGGAGTAGCTGTTAGGGATGGGTACCGAATTAGGTACTTTTAAAGGTACCTACAGAATCACGTCGGTACTACCGAGTACCGATTCACGTGAGATCCGTCTGTGCCAGATTTCGGTACTGTAAAAAAAATATATATATAAATAGTTTTTACTTTCTTTTTTACTTTATTACTTTTTTTTCTTCACGTCAACGTTCACACGCACAATATACGCTCACCTAGGATTTTACTTGATTCAACAACAAAGCAGTCGGGGCAATGGCAAGCCGAAAACGGTCGAAAGTGTTATTAGAAGTTTGGATTTTTCTTTTCACAACTGAGGTCGGTAGATTAAATTTTTAGAGACTAAAGTACCGAAAAAAGGTACCATTGGGTACCGGTATCAATTCACAGGTACCGGTACCGGTACCGTATCGGTTCAAATGTGAACAGTGGGTCGGTACCCATCCCTAGTAGCTGTACAGGTCCAGACTGCCTCTGTGCTGCTTGGTTGACTGGTTGGAGGCCTGCATTTATATTCCATGGATCCTGATCAATCAGCTGCTCTACAATGCTGCCTGAATCCTGTAACAGAAAGAAGCATTTTGTATAAAAGTATTCTGTACTTCTGTATGACAACTAATAAAGAAACTTGAGAAACTTGAGATTGGCCAGAGCTAAACCTAACCTCCGACCCTGCAGATGGACCCGTTTTGACTGTTTGAAAGAGCAAGGTAGTAGTTTAGTTGTTGTTTAGTAGAAGTAAGCTGTACAGCTATAACAAGTCAAGTCAGGCTAAATTAAACTTTGCGCCAACATTAGGACCGAAGTATAAACCAGCAACTGAGCAACATGAAGAAGTGGACTTATGCATCTGGATCAGAAAAAACGTTGTGGATGAAAAAGTAAGTAGGCTACAGTGTTTGTAAAAGCTTGTATGCTAACAGTAGCTAGCCAGCTTAGCCTACATCACAATGATAATCACCAAGCTAACTTACTGTACACACTGTAGGGCTGGGCAATTAATCAAAACAGAATCGCGATATCGATTCATAGACCTATGCAATCTCATTTCTAAGTTATGACTATTTTTTGTATTAATTTTTTTTTTTTTTTTTTTTTTTTTACTTTTTAAATTATTTTATCTGGGTTGAACATGATTTGTGGAACTCCCTCTGGTGTTGTGGTCGTGGTATTCACTGACCTTTGGGAAGTATTTCGACATGCACATGGGTATCTTAGTGGTGTAGTGTATCTTGTAGACCAGGCCCATTGCAAGTTGCTGTACTCTGTCGTCTACTCTAAGCCATCCTAGGTTGTCAAAGTGGGCAGGGGTGAGGTGGGTTTTAGGAGTAAGGTCAAGCAGTAGTCTGACCAGTTTGTTTTGTGATGTTTGTAATCTTGTTTTTAGTGCCTTTGAGGTGCTTTGGTACCATGAGGTGCAAGCATAGTCGTAGTACCCTTGAATGAGTGCTCCTGTTAGAGTCTTCAAGGTATTCTTGTTTACCAGAGAGGAGATCCGGTACAGGAATCTAGTTCGTTGGTTGACTTAGTTTTATTACATTGGATCCCATTTTGTCACAGGAATGATTTGCCTCTATAGGATGGAACCCAGGTAGGGAATTTCATCTTTCCTTTTAAGATAAGATAAGATATTCCTTTATTGATCCCCTTGGGGAAATTCAGGCATCATAGCAGCATGGGGGAAGGGGGGGGGGGGGGTTACAGGTAGTGAAAACAACACAAGCAGTGTAAACAAATAGGTCAATATAATTTACTATCTAACTAACTGAAATATATTTTCACAGTGTCACATAAGGTGCAGTATGCATAAGGTAGTGTTATAATTTACTATCTAACTAACTGAAATATACATTATTCATTATTCACAGTATCACAGTATCACAGTATCCACATAAGGTGCAGTATGCATAAGGTAGTGTTATTGTCCTACTTGGGTTCCTATTAGTTCTAGGTCGATGTCTGGCAGCAGTTGCTGCCCACTGTTTGTGGAGCCTGATGGCCACTGGTATGAAGGACTGTCCGAGGCGGTTAGTTGAGTGTCGGGGGGGTATGAGTCTGTGGCTTCCTTGTCACCTTCACCTAATATGTTTTGATCTGGTCAGGTGCGCTGTCACCTAAAATGTTTTGATCTGATCAGGTGCGCTGTCACCTAATATGTTTTGATCTGGTCAGGTGCGCTGTCACCTAATATGATTTCATCTGGTCAGGTGCGCTGTCACCTAATATGATTTCATCTGGTCAGGTGCGCTGTCACCTAATGTTAATATGTTTTCATCTGTGTCCACTGACCACTGACACACAGTGGGGGATGTTTTAAAAATATAATTTAATATATAATATAATATAATAATTTGTGCTTCACCTAAAAATTTGGTCAGCAGCCTCCACTGGTTGGTAGTTGGTACAACCTGTGCCTGGGAGTGGAGAAAGCAGACAGAGAGGGAATTAGACAGAGACACATATATTGAGGTGCAGGCAGCTCAGCTCTGCACAGGTGAGTCTCATACAGTTAACGAGCCACCCACTCCACCATGCTTCCTGGTGAGTCAGACTCTCCATTTAGCAGGTAGAGTGGGGGTCGTCACATGACATACAGATTGACTGTTACATTTGTGACATACAAGATATGCAAATATACAGTACTGTTAAACAGATCCTAACAGTAAATATATACATACGAGGGGGAGGGAACTGTACATTAGGATGGGGTGGGTAGGTGGGAGGGGGGTTCAGAAATTTACGGGGGCAGGTTTCGAATTGCAGAACTGTAGGTGCTCTTTTTTTTTAGCAGTTTTGAAGATGGGTAGTGATTCACATTGATGTGGCATAATTGCGGAACGTGTTTCGTCCCTTATTTGAGCCAAATCTGGGTTGGACATGATTTGTGGAACTCCCTCGGATGTTGTGGTCGTGGTATTCACTGACCTTTGGGAAGTATATCGACATGTACATGGGTACCTTAGTGGTGTAGTGTATCTTGTAGACCAGGCCCATTGCAAGTTGCTGTACTCTGTCTTCTACTCTAAGCCATCCTAGGTTGTCAAAATGGGCAGGGGTGAGGTGGGTTCTAGGAGTAAGGTCAAGCAGTAGTCTGACCAGTTTGTTTTGTGATGTTTGTAATCTTGTTTTAGTGCCTTTGAGGTGCTTTGGTACCATGAGGTGCAAGCATAGTCGTAGTACCCTTGAGTGAGTGCTCCTGTTAGAGTCCTCAGGGTATTTTTGTTTACCAGAGAGGAGATCCGGTACAAGAATCTTGTTCGTTGGTTGACTTTTTTTTATTACATTGGATGCCATTTTGTCACAGGAAAGATTTGCCTCTAGGATGGAACCCAGGTATGTAATTTCATCTTTCCTTGTGACAATATTGTCACCCACTGTAACAGAGAAGCCGTTGGTCTTGCTGAGTTTGTTATTTGATCCGAAGAGAATGGACTCTGTTTTACCCAGGTGTAATGATAGTTTGTTATCAGCGAGCCAGGTGCAGATTCTGCCGAGTTCTGAGCTGAGGGTTTGTTCAACTTGTAACTTGTTCTTGTCAGAGACCAGCAGGGCTGAGTCATCCGCGAACAGGAACAAGTTGCAGTCACAAGCTGATGACATGTCATTTGCATAAGTACCGTTTACCTCTACCATCTGTTCTCTCCCCTCCAGGTAGGATTGCATCCAGCTCACTGATAAACTATCAAAACCAATTGCTTTTAGCTTGTCAATCAGAATGGAGTGATTGACAGTGTCGAAAGTAGAGGTGCGTTGCTCATGGGACGGGGTTGCATGACATGCAACCAAGCTTTTGTGAGCAGAAGCGCATGCACGCACATGCACAGGAATGTGCTGCACTCGACTGATGCGCCAACTCGCTAAGTACCCAATGGCTACTTTGCATATCAATAGCGCCGGTCGTCAGGTGTGTTCAAATACGTTCTCAGATACATTCACACAAAACTTGTGAATGAAATGCCCGCGTCCACCTCTTGTTTGATGTGGTTGTTCAAATAGAGAAGGCATGTGTCAGTCGAGTGGGATGTTCTGAAGCCAGATTGGAATTCGTAGATTAGATTTTTTTCCGCAAGGTACTTTTCGACCTGTTCGTAGACTATTTGACTACTAGACAGTGGCATGCAAACACATACTGGAGACAAATCTGCTGGAGCCAGTGGCATGCAAACATATATTGGAGACAAATATGCTGGATCAATACCGAGTAAATTGTATGGTGGGAATATGCTTTGTACATGCTTTGTACACACACACACACGCACGTACGCACGCACGCACGCACACACACACACACACACACACACACACACACACACACACACACACACACACACACACACACACACACACACACACACACACACACACACACACACACACACACACACACACACACACACACACACACACACACACACACACACACACACACACACACACACACACACACACACACACACACACACACACACACACACACACACACACACACACACCAGGCCTTTATTCATGTTGTGGGCCTAATGATTAAGGATGACCTTGAGTCATTTGTTAGAGTTGATCTGGGTGTAGAGAACAAGGAGAGGTCAAGGCAGCCTCATAGCAGAAGCCTTTGAATGTAAACAAGTTGAATGGCAGTGTGATCGTCCGATCGTTGGATAAAATGTATTGTCAGAGACTCAGAGTACAAGGCATCTAACCTAACCAGGGTGCAAAGGAGCAGTGAATTGTACTGTAATGTACAGTATAACATGGGTATAATATGGAGTACATATGAGAAAGCTACAGAGTAAATATGCTAAGCTAATGTATTATATGTTCAGTGGTATGAGTATGAATACACTATGATAATAAACCACTTTAGACAGTGGTTTAAATAAAATAGGTATAGTTATGTCCAGATATATATATATATATATGTGTGTATACAGTGTGTACAGTGATATTATACATTGTTATTATAGTGTTATGTAAATAAACTACAGGTTGGATATACAGTACGTAGTATAATGTAAGTAGGTATGAGTACAGTGTAAGACAGATGTAGGCAGTGAGGCAGTAGATAAGTATGGATTTGAGTATAGAGTTGAGCGTAGATTAACATTGGCAGTTTATGCTAAGAAGTTCAAGTTCAAGTTTCTTTATTAGTTGTCATACAGAATACAGAATACTTTGCATGTGTTGCTCCTGAGAGTGTGCTAGATAATAACAAGATAGTATAAAATAAGTATAATAAGTAGGGATGTCCCGATCCGATCACGTGATCGGGATCGGGCCGATCATGTGATTTTCCGAAGATCGGGATCGGCAAAAAAATAAAAATAAAAAATTGCAATATTTAATTTATTTTTACTTAATTTTTTTTATTCAACAAACATGACCATGTTCACGTCTTAAACTCATACTGAGGCCTTAGTTTTGGTTTTAAATTGCATATCATCATTCATTTATTTATTGTCACACAGAGCAGAAGAATTTTGCCAAAACAAACCAATAGTATCCAGCTGCAGAACGGCAGACCAGCCAAACTCTCAGACCCAAATTAAATTTTTTATTTATTTTTTTTAATCCCAATTTCTCACATTACATTCACCCTGAATTTTGACGTTATCCAGGTGAAAAGTTAACTTCATTCAAGCGAGGCATTGCAATCATTGACATAAATCATTTGATGTATAATTAAATCAAAGGAAATGCGTTTGGGTCTGAAAGTGTGGCTGCTCTGCCGTTCGGTATCGGTAGATACTCAAAATCACATGATCGGGATCGAATCGGGAGCAAAAAAACGTGATCGGGACATCCCTAATAATAAGTATAAAATAGAAAGTCAAGAAGTCAAGTACGTAAACAAGTGTAAACAACAATTGTTCAGAGTATCTATATATACAATATGTACAGCTTGTTAGATCCTGATCAATCTGGCCAGTATCACGTCTTCTTGTGTTATCCTCTCTCCATCCAATTCCTCTGCGTTGTGTACTTTTAATGGTCCTGACGTCTCATATACTGGCTGATAAAATCCTTATCTCTCCCCGTTAGATACGATCCGCAAAACCATAAGAATTCTCCACCTCCGTAAGAATTCGACACTCCGACCCAGCGTAATACCTTATGAGGAAAAGCGTTGTTTATTGATATAAACAGAAACCTCAGCTCAGATGTTAACAGATGTTATTGTCCTTGAAGAGTCTATTCTAATGATCTTTCGGTGTGTTCAGTCTATTGTCCTTTTGCTATTCAGTCCAAAAGTGGTCAGGCCTGGTCTTTAGCCTAACCCTCCTTGCGTTAGCCGAAGCTAATGATGATGTGGCATTCTTCCTTCCCCCCCCCCCCCTCTCTATGAGAGGAGAGAGTCTCTCAGTCCTAGTCAGATTGTAGTCTGCCCTTAGCCGCTCTTGGTCTGCCTTACACCCGGAACCACTGTTCGACTTATAGATCTTCGTCGTAGCAACGACGGCCCCGCCTTCTGGTTGTCATGCGACGTGCTAATAACCTTTCACACCATTAAACGTTTCATTAAGGTGAACCTCTCTCCCTCCTGCTCTGGGCCTACACTCTCTTATCTATGTGTTCTTCCAAGGAATTCAAAACATTCTCTCGCTGGCAGTGTGCTGCTCACAATCACCCTGCTTGGTCTGAACCACTGTTCTATCACCCTCTTCTAAGGCAAACCATGCACATTTCGATCTCTCTGACCCGGCACCGTTTTAGCTGTGGTCATCTCCCCCCAATCTATACATCACATACATTGAATAAACCTCGTTTTCTCTCAAGCTGGTACAAAAAATTGTGAGGTATAGCTTAGCTTGTGGTGCCACCTTGTAGTGGTGAGGTGCAATAAGGAATGAGAATGATGTGCAATTTCCTTACCAATAATATAAATATAAATATAAAGTGTAAAGTGTGTCTAAAGTGGTAAAGTGGGTGCTACAGTGTGTTGTTTATTTAAAGTGAGTGTATGTGTGCTGTGGGTGTGTTGATGGTTTGCTTATTGTTCATTATTCATTGAGCATCCTGATGGCCTGGGGATAGAAGCTCCTTCTGAGTCTCTCTGTGCTTGCCATCGTTTGTGCGCTATACCACGCAAAAAATCGCCCCATTTCACAATAATCCAGGCTGGTTTTCTAGATAGTGAGAGAGTGTTTTGTGCACATATGAGAAAATCTTGCGGTTGCTCGCCTGAAACCTATATTATTGCCAGGTCAAAGGTAAACACAACGTTTCTTCACAAAGTCATCGGGGGGGGGGGGGGGGGGGGGTCGTTTTCCGACGCTGCGTACATTACAAAAGCATGTAGGTGGCTAGACATGGAAGCGCATGTGAACTTAAAAAGCTCTCTTCCTGCAATGTTATTTTCTAACGGTGACACGATTAATAAGATGGCTCTCAATAATTGTATCCTTCGGAACTCACTGAGAATACTGAGTCAAATCAAAAGGGTTTTCAAAGTACCTTCAACCTCGGTATATGCTCCAATATGTGATAATCATAATTTTTCCCCTGGTCAATCTGATATTGTTTTTTCATTATGGAAGGGAAAGGGACTGGCCAGTGGCCACTATCAAGAATCTATATGTTGATTGTCACTTTGCCTCATTTAACAAGATACAAGATACAAGAGTTTTATTTGTCACGGCATACAGGTATACAGTGAAATGCGGGGGATCTCGCCCGCAACGATGTGCATAATACAAGTAATAATAATAAGAGTCCAACCAATAGAGCGACATAGTGCAATAAACAAGTAAACAAAGTAGGCATATCGGTATCTGTACATGAGATATTTACAGAACATGGTAGGACATGCTAGGTCCTAGATTAAACTTAAGTCTAAGTTTAATCTTACAAGCTCACACTTCTTTCGTTACCTGCAGGTTAGAAATTATGTCCGCAGTAATATCCCAGACTTTGAGACATGTCCTGCTGATTACCAGTTTTATAATCTCATGAGCAGATCACCAGTTTCAAAACACCTGATCTCTGCTTTTGTTTCATATTTTTCTGTCCAATCTATGGCTTCTTCCGACCACATTAAAGATGTATGGTCCACAGAGCTTAGTATGGAAATCTCTGATGAAATGTGGGAGGAGGGACTTAGCAGGATACATAAATGTTCTATTAATGCCAGAGTCCAACTCATACAGTTTAAAGTTATTCACAGACTGCATTACTCTAAAACTAAACTGCATAGAATCTATCCCTCTGTATCGCCTCTCTGTGATCGTTGTATGTCAGCAGAGGGTAATCTTTCACACATTGGCTGTACTGCTCACTGCTGCTCGCTCCCTAGTGCTTTGGGAGCTCTCGCTGCGGCATGGGGTGGCCCACACTAAACTGGCCCATGCAGTTCATAAGGTAGGTGATACTGCCACCTGTCTGGATTCAATCGTCATTGCAATTATAACGTAGCCAGAGGTCCCAGACACACTCACAAAGGCCTGCACTAGTGTTTAGAATAAGAAAATAGAAAAAAAGGAACTAACAACGAGATATCTCGTTATTGGCGCTCAAGCGTTGGCTCTCAGAAACGAGATATCTCGTTTTTGGTGCTCAATGAGTTAAAGAAGACATGTCCGGCCCATGGGGACATTAACATGTGTTGTCGGGCCTTACAAATACATTTGCTTTGATTTTGATTTTTGACTTGTCTGTCAACTTGCTAGGTTTGGACATCCATGCTGTGGTTTTACACTATGATGTCAGATTTTCTGTCTGGCAGATTGACATTCATTCCAGTGTAAATGAGAACAGAACTGTGGGAGACATATAAGACCACAGAGGTGCCATGTTCTCACACTGACCTCATGGACGTCCTTTTTGAATAACAGTCTCTCTGTCTCTCTCCAGACATTAGCCGTAATTTTTATTTTATTTTTTTTATAAAAAAAGGTGTTAACCCTTTCACTACCACACTACAAAGGGTTAACCCTTTCACTACTATACTACAGAAGGTTAACCCTTTGGGGGCGGCTGGGTGGCGTAGCGGAGATTGCGCTCGTCACAAATGCGAGAGACTCCGGTATCGAATCCGGGTGTCGGCATTGCCTCTGGCTTGGGCCGGCCGTCGTACTAACTCAATTGGCAGAGTTGGCGGGTGGAAGTCAATGGGTGGGGATTTGGACGTTGTGGACAGCGACCCCTACAGGTCGGTTGGGCGACGCCTGCACAGCAGAGACAGGAAGTGGCAAGGGTAGTGTGAGCCTCCCATGCGTTACACCTTGCCAATGAGAGTCCGCGCTGGCAGGTGAAAATATGTGACAGGCTGCCTCCTCGTGTGCCGGAGGGAACACGTGATGCAAGGCTTCTATCCTCGCTACAGCCGACCAGTGGGGGGCATAGTCGAGCAACGTTCAAGACAGGGGAGGGGAGAATTGGAAACGCGAAATTGGGATGGGAGAAAAATAGAAAAATAAGGAGAAAAAGTGGATAAAAAAAATAAAAAATGGTTAACTCTTTCACTGCCACACTACATAATGTTAACCATTTCACTACCACACTACAGAAGGTTAACAATTCCACTACCACACTACAAAGGGTTAACGCTTTCACTACTACACTACAAAGGGTTAACCCTTCACTACCACACTACAGACGGTTAACCCTTTCACTACCACACTACAAAGGGAACCGCTTTCACTACCACACTACAAAGGCCTTTCACTACCACACTACAGAAGGTTAAACCTCTACAATAGAACAGAACTCAGTATATATTTAACCAATACAATCCATCGCTGCACTACGTACACCACACATTTTTCAAATCTGATTACCCCTTCACTTGGGGGATACACAACCCCAAGTCCCTTTCCCCTAACCTGTGTTTCTATCCTCCCTGTCAGGTGTTCACTGGAATCTAACCTGTGTTTCTATCCTCCCTGTTATCCTCCCTGTCAGGTGTTCACTGGGATCTTTGCGGTGGAGATGTTTGCCAAGCTGGTGGCGATGGACCCCTACTACTACTTCCAGGAGGGCTGGAACTGTTTCGACGGCTTCATCGTGACGCTGAGTTTAGTGGAGCTCGCACTGGCCGACGTGGAGGGCCTGTCCGTGCTGCGTTCTTTCCGATTGGTAAACACTCCCTTCCGGTCCCTCCCCCTGGCTAGACTCAGATGATTTAACGAATCTGATGTAGCGATGTGATGGTAGATTGTTTTATGCTTTCCATGACATGTATAACTTCACCCCCCAGGGTTACTATCACTACTATTATTCCAATCAAAAATGTCTGTTGGCTGTTATTGCTGTGTTTTTCCCTCCTTAGCTGTAGCTACATGCTAAATCATTGTCCCCCTCTCTCTCTCTTTCTCCCACCCCCATATCCCCCCCCCCATGCCTCATCTTAGCTGAGAGTGTTCAAACTGGCCAAATCATGGCCCACCCTCAACATGCTGATCAAGATCATCGGTAACTCGGTGGGCGCTCTGGGTAACCTGACCCTGGTGCTGGCCATCATCGTCTTTATCTTCGCCGTGGTGGGCATGCAGCTGTTCGGCAAGAGCTACAAGGACTGCGTGTGCAAGATCGCCATCGACTGTGAGCTGCCGCGCTGGCACATGAACGACTTCTTCCACTCCTTCCTGATCGTGTTTCGGGTGCTGTGCGGAGAGTGGATTGAGACGATGTGGGACTGCATGGAGGTGGCGGGCCAGGGGATGTGTCTGCTTGTCTTCATGCTGGTCATGGTCATCGGCAACCTGGTGGTGAGTGGCCAGCCTGGGAGCATTTAGCCAACCAGGCATTTCTGCTTTATTGAGGACAGGGCAGTGAGTGACAGGAAACAAGGTAGAGAGAAGGGGGAAGACATGCAACAAATGTCCTGGACCGGATTCGAACACAGGACGGTGCGATGACGCGGTACACGTCCTATCGTGGTTAGCCACTAGGACGCCCCATTGAATTAGCTATTTAATGACATTTTTATTCGCTGACAGTAACTTGCATGAAAATAGTAAAATATCCATTTTATTTACATTAGTAGAAGTTCATAGTCATCACTCGATGTGACCAGAATCCCCCATTCATCCTTGTCCTCCATCTTCTGTGCCGTCTCTCCCCCAAGGTGTTGAACCTCTTCCTTGCCTTGTTGCTGAGCTCGTTCAGCGCTGACAACCTCGCGGCCACAGACGACGACGGCGAGCCCAACAACCTGCAGATCTCCGTCCAGCGCATCAAGGTGGGCATCGCCTGGTCCAAGGCCAAGATGGTGGTGCTGGCGGCCCGCATGAAGAAGCCGCCGGCAGGGGACGAGCAGAAGCCCCTGGATGACATGTACGACAAGAAGCTCAACTGCATCGCCAATCACGCCGGTGTGGACATCAACCGTGACCTGGACTATGTCAAGAGCGGCAACGGGACGGCCAGCAGGATCGGCAGCAGCGTGGGCAAGTACATGATCGACGAGGACCACATGTCCTTCATCCACAACCCCCACCTGACCATCTGCGTGCCCATTGCCGTGGGAGAGTCTGACTTCGAGAACCTCAACACAGAGGACTTCAGCAGTGAGTCGGAGAATGAGAACAGCAAGGAGGTCAGTGGTCTGGGGGCTGTTTAGGTTATTTTAGGGTTTATATTTTATTGGGCTTGAAATGTCAAAATGTGGGTGTCAATATGAAAGATAGAAACATGCCAAAAGAAAAGTACATACAGTGTGTTACACTAATACAAATAAAACAGTTTAAACAAACAAAAGGAAAACTTGCTTGCACATAGCTGGGCCACAGATTATGTCATAGAATTACCCTGCTGTATGTAGTTCTGCAACGAAAATAATTCTCTCAAACCTTTAGAAACTTGTAGTCAAAATGTTTCATCTGTAGACGTTCCGTTTTCTTCTTCTTTTGTTCTAGTTTCATTTTGATTAAGCTGCTGTGGACTGGAAGTCGTTTCCATGGTAGTGCATTTGATGAAGATTCAGCAGAAGAAATTAGCTGGATGATTAGGTGCTTTTTATAAAGTTGGGTTTTCTTGTTTGCATTACTATATATAATAGAACAACAAATAGGTAGGTGTGCTTGGTGTGTGATCACATGTTGCAGGTTTGAGTGAATATGAGCGAACACACATCGCAAGGGAAATTATGTCGTTATCTGCGGCCCAATAATGAGCAAGTAAGCTGGGACGCTCTAGCGGCCAATAAGATGTGATAGGAAGGCATGCTGAACAATAATGAATACTGTACCTAATGTAACCTTCAAGGAGAGTAGGAAATCAATACTTGTAAGATTGCAATATGTACGTTTTGGGTTCTGCATCACTTGCTACAGTGAAGTCCAGGTATTGTTATTGTTATTAATAATAATAATAATAATAATAATAATAATAATAATAATAATAATAATAATAATAATAATAATAATAATAATAATAATAATATATTGATTTGTAATGCGCTTTTTATAATTGTGGAGCAAATCTCAAAGCGCTACTGTACATTTTAAAAGAACATAAAAACTAGCAAGAGTAAAAGAAGAAAGAAGAAGAAATAGGCAAGACTAAAGCTAGCAAATTTCTGTTCCACTTTCCCTTCTCTAAATTGAACTTGAGCCAAATTGAAAGTAATTATGGCAGACCTTCAAGTGGTTTTATTTAATATAATATAATATAAATTAAATATAATATTTGATGTCTTCTGTTATTGCTCAGCGACGCTAGACATAGACACTTGCATGCCGAAGGGGCCAGGTGGCAGAGCAATGGAAACTCTGAAACGCTTGTATAATCACAGCGGATTTCTCCCCTTTCTGTGTGCATGTGTGCGTTCATGCGTGACGTATGTGTGGCGGTCTGTACGTGTCTGTGTCTGTATCTGTGTGTGTGTGTATGTGTGTGTGTGTGTGTGTGTGTGTGTATCTGTGTGTGTATCTGTGTGTGTGTCTGTATCTGTGTGAGTGTGTCTGTATCTGTGTGTGTCTGTATCTGTGTGTGTCTGTATCTGTGTGTGTACATGTCTGTGTCTGTATATGTGTGTGTGTGTGTGTGTCTGTATCTGTGTGTGTGTCTGTGTCTGTATCTATCTGTGTGTGTGTGTGTCTGTATCTGTGTGTGTGTGTGTATGTCTGTATCTGTGTGTGTGTCTGTATCTGTGTGTGCGTATCTGTGTGTGTGTGTGTGTGTGTGTGTGTGTGTGTGTGTGTGTGTGTGTGTGTGTGTGTGTGTGTGTGTGTGTGTGTGTGTGTGTGTGTGTGTGTGTGTGTGTGTGTGTGTGTGTGTGTGTGTGTGTGTGTGTGTGTGTGTGTGTGTGTGTGTGTGTGTGTGTGTGTGTGTGTGTGTGTGTGTGTGTGTGTGTGTGTGTGTGTGTGTGTGTGTGCTCATATGTGCATTACGTTCTCCAGTTGGACGACACCAGTTCGTCTGAGGGCAGTACCATAGACATTAAGCCAGATGTTGAGGAGGTGGTGGTGGTGGAAACGGTGGAGGAATTCCTGGACCCAGAAGCCTGCTGGACAGATGGTAGGAGCACCACGCCCCAGACCATCTATTAATCCACCCCATCGCACTGAATATTACTCCCTCAGGGCAGAGAGGAGGGGGGGATGTGGTGATAGGGCGCCAGGGTGAAGGACGACTCACTCACTCATATGATATAGGGCTCTGTTGTCGTGCCGACGCAATTTCAGCAAGTCGTGTACCCGTTTGGTAGCACCATGGCACGGGATGGGTTGGGTGGTGCAGCTGGAGATGTGTGAAAATAAAGATTTGCTGGCACAGTGCTGTTTTGGTATCCATTTTGGCACAGAATATATATAAAAATGAGTGGTGGGACTCTAATTAATTCGAGATTTTATAGTTAATTAATAGAAATTAATCACATTTTAATCGCATATCAATATTTGATGCGAAAAGCAACATTTCTCAATTGAAATGAATTTTCGTATAAGAGTGAATCAATGAATATACATTATACACGTTTAAGCAGCAAAATCCTGTATTAGCTACTACACAGACCAACAGATCAATGCAATTTTTAACAAAGTGCAGCAATTTTAGGAATAATATATATATAGCGCAAAGGACCTTTTGTAAACTCAAGCACTTTCGAGGTAAAAGTAAAACGCAATACAAGTACATTCCAGAACAGTTGACCATTGGAAAAAAAACTCTTGATTGATCTAAATTTCTCTTTTCTTTTTTTTTTTTATGAACAAACCAGACTAAGAAAAAAATAAATGTTTGTGATTTATTATACTTTATACTTATAGCACATGCATGAGTCTGGTCTCCTTTGAAAGGTAACATTCTTACACAATAAAGAAAAATCATCATGTGATTAAATGCATACATTTTTTTTACTTTTAATTCTTTCTGTAGTTAATTAATCTAAATGAATGCGATAAAGTCCCAGCCCTAATAAAAATGTATAGTTGCTGTTTTTGCATAGGCGAAGGCACGCCGGAATGCAGCAGTGGACCTGACAAACCAGTTTTGTGGATGTAGGCGATGTGACACCCCACTTATAAATCCTTCCGAGGATGAACTCTGTGTACAGTAACATTTTAATCGGTTGATCACAACAAACCCTTGAAGATTCACACGTGTGGTTATTGTATTCACATGTGGATCAGAATCATGGTCGCACGCGGAATGCAATGTCATCGTTCATCCTGACCGGGCTTACTGTGTGAACACAACGAAACTGAAGGGAGGAGGGGAAACGTGAGGAGAGTGACAGAAGACTAAATAGGAGTCCTCGCAATCTAGCAGAAATCCAATGAACCAAGTATAAGGTCACAATGTCTCAATCGATGACAGGCAATGATGAGGCAGCAGCACCGAACACTCCACACAGGATGCACACACAAAGACAGAGGGTGTTTGCCCACTTATGTTCAAAGATAAACATTTTCGGTCCGGCACGTTGGGTTATTCGCACACCTGAGTCTTGCTCTGGGATATTCTGGACTGTGAGGAAGACTGAGGAAGACTTCAGGGGGCAGAAGACGTAAAGGTCCCATATTTTAAACTTTTCCTGTGTTTTATTTGAATTTTAATATTAGAAGATATTTTTGTGGTTTTAACTAAGTACCAAAAACCATCACAATATAATTTTACGTCTCCTCTCTTAAGCTTCTCTCTATAGCTCCGCCAAGAACAGGTTGTTTTGTGTCTGTCTTTAACCCTTTCACTACCACACTACAAAGGGTTAACACTTTCACTACCACACTACAGAAGGTTAACCCTTTCACTACCACACTACAGACGGTTAGTGTGTAAGGCTCATTAATATCATTAATAACTCAACATTGTCTTCTGTCTTGTAGCTTGCTAGCTCCGGGACAGAATGACCGCTTGGTGTTTTCTCCCGCAATACAAGGTTGAACGGTGGGCTGTGCTGAGGGTTATGCAATGAGTGTGTGGTTGTGACATCACAAATTTAAAGAACTCCAAACAGCCTGTTTAAACTAAAGGACTGAACGTTTTGATACTTCCAGCATCTAAACCCACTTTATAATCGACAAGGAAATGTAAATCTCCCTTTCCACCATTACATTTTGTGAGCTGGGCTAAGCTCAAACCTGTCAAATAATGATCTATCTGCATGCTGTCTCCTATCATATTATACAATGATACATCATATAAGATATTGTCCAGGCCTTTGCGTATTGAAGTTCCTCTGTGTGTATTTTCCTCAGCCATTACGAAATTGTCAATACGCAGCATCACAACACGCGGGCGGAGAGGAGCTTATTTGATAATAATAATAATAATAATAATAATAATAATAATAATAATAATAATAATAATAATAATAATAATAATAATAATAATAATAATAATAATAATAATAATAATAATAATAATAATAATAAACTTTATTTGTATAGCACCTCTCATAAGAATTGCAGCCCAAATTGCTTCACAGCAGTAAAAATAGACATACAATTAGCATAAAATAGACAGAATAAAAGCAATACAAATATTGACTCACACAGTTTAACACTTGAGTCTTCCCCAGTTACTGTAGTGTAGATGGTCATAAAACACTTGAGTTTGAATACTTAATGTCTTTTGTCCATTTTGATTGATTATCCTGTCATTAATTTAGTTTCATTGTATATTACCCAGTTATTTTTGTTGTTGTTGTTGTTGTTGTTGTTGTTTGTATTTATTGTATGTTATTAATCCTGGCTTACAGTCATCCACAATATTTAGCACTGCGCTTGTGTCGTTATCAGTATTTGTGTTCATCAACTCAATAAGCCATTGATATGCCAAGCCTATAACAGACTATAACTTTTAAATATATTTGTCAGTATAAGTCCAGGTTTCTTGACTTTCTCAAAAGCCTTAGTGGGTTTTATTTATTTTAAACCAACGCTCCTTCATAATGCATATGGTCCTTAACCCTGTGGTCCCCTCATTTCCATTATCACAGTAATTAGAAAGCAAATGGGCTTAGCTGTCACTATGTTAGTGTGAAGTTGTCCTGAACCCTCGTCCTGTCCTGTCCTGTCTTCAGGGTGTGTGGCCAAGTACAAGTGCTGTGACGTTCCCATCACCCACGGCTGGGGGAAGCCCTGGTGGTTCCTGAGGAAGACCTGCTACCTGATCGTGGAGCACAACTGGTTTGAGACCGTCATCATCTTCATGATCCTGCTCAGTAGTGGCGCCCTGGTAAGCACACCATTCATTCATTCATTCAATCTTGATCTATATTTATACTCGATAAATACACTGAGTATTCATTTACAGTGTCGCAGAGATGTTACATTCACAAGTGTCACAGTGCGTTCATAAATATAAAGACATCAGACAACCAGAATAATTAAGTACAGTTTAAAATACATTTAAAAGAATATTAAACAAATTTAAATAGCAAAAAATAAAAACACCTGCACCTCGTGTTGAACCTTTTTATTAAAATAAAATTAATTAGCGGCTAGGTGGTGTAGTAGGCAAGGCGCTCGCCACCAATGCAGGAGACGCTGGGTTCGAGCCCAGCTCTCCGCATTGCTATCAGCTTGGCTGGTCGTTCATACTAACACAATTGGCAGTGTTAGGGGTGGGAAAGCTGATGGGTGGGGATCGGACGTTGTGGACAGCGACTCCTACAGGTTGGTTGGTGCGCCTGCGCAGCAAAATCAGGAAGCGGCGGGGGCAGCGTGTCCCTCCCACGCTGAGAGATCGCGCCGTGCAGGTGAAAAGATGCGACGGCTGCTTCCTCGAGTACCGGAGGGGACACGTGATGTAAGGCTTCGTCCACATTGCAGCCGGCTTGTGGGAGGCATGGCCGAACAGCGTTCGAGACAGGGGAGGGTAGAATTGGACGATACGAAAAAAATTGGGATGGGAGAAAAATCGAAAATGGGAGGAAAAAAATAAAGTAAAAAAATATGTTATTAAAAGAAACTAATATTTGTACCCATTAACCTTTACTGCACCTGACCTTGATTTATTTTTGCATTTGTGTGTGTCTATTTATTTATTTATTTATTTATTTACTGTTGACGCTTTTACACACCACATCATACTGAACATGTAGTTGTAAAATCATTAGAACACCATTTCAGAAATTGCTAGGATACAGCACCCCATGCCTACTATATACAGAAAACCAAAGCCGGCTGTCTAATACACAGTTGAATGTTCAGTGACAAACACACAAACGCATGCATGCACGGCACGCACACACACGCGCGCGCGATTGGAACAGTAGAAATGGTGGGTGGGGAAAGATTAATAGATAGTGAGGAAAGATTCATAGATAGTGGGGATAGATTCATAAAGAGTGGGGATAGATTCGTAGACAGTGGGGATAGATTCATAAAGAGTGGGGATAGATTCATAGACAGTGGGGATAGATTAATAAAGAGTGGGGATAATAATAATAATAATAATAATAATAATAATAATAATAATAATAATAATAATAATAATAATAATAATAATAATAATAATAATAATAATAATAATAATAATAATAATAATAATAATAATAATAATAATAATAATAATAATAATAATAATAATAATAATAATAATAATAATAATAATAATAATAATAATAATAATAATAATAATAATAATAATAATAATAACTTTATTTATATAGCATTTTTCATACAAGATGCAGCCCAAAGTGCTTCACATTACATGATAAAAGAAATATAAAACAATGAATAATAACAAAGTAAACCACACAGTCTAAAATCACGAGTAAAGAAAATGGATAAAATTGAAGATTAAAGAAAAATTATAAAAAGAGTTGCTAACTAAAAGCAATATTAAAGAGGTATGTTTTCAACTGTCGTTTAAAAATGTCCACTGAGCCAGCCTCTCTAATATTTTTTGGGATTGTGTTCCACAGCTGTGGTGCATAGAATTTAAAAGCAGATGCCCCAATTTTCCTTTGGGGCACCCCAGGAACAATTAAAAGACCAGCTGTGGAGGACCTTAGGGCTCGTGAGGGGACATAAAAGGACAGGAGATCGGAAATGTACAAGGGTGCTAAATTGTTAAGAGCTTTAAAAACAAGTAGAAGGACTTTAAAATCAATTCTAAAAGATACAGGGAGCCAATGCAACGTTGCTAAAACTGGAGTAATATGCTCTCTCTTCCTTGTTTTTGTTAAAAGTCTAGCAGCAGAGTTCTGAATTAGCTGTAGCTTGTCTATTGATTTTTTTGGAAGACCAGTAAAAAGAGCATTGCAATAGTCCAGTCTGCTTGAAATAAAAGCATGAATCAATTTCTCAGCATCCTGTTGGGTTAAAAACAATCGAACTTTAGCAATGTTTCTTAGATGGAAAAATGCTGTTTTGGCCACCTTGTTTATGTGGGTATTAAAACTGAAATCAGAGTCTAAAATTACACCTATGGCTAGTTACTTCCGATTTATTCTGGTGAGCCAAACTTCCCAACCGATTAAAAAGTGCTTCCCTTTTGGCTTTAGGGCCGGCCTACTAAAAGAATTTCTGTCTTGTCTTCATTAAGTTTAAAAAAAGTATCGCTCATCCAACGATTAATTGCAGACAGACAGGTAGTCAAGGAGCATAAAGCGTTTGGATCTTTTGGCTCGACAGAAATATACAATTGGGTGTCGTCGGCATAGCTATGGAAGTCAACATTGTGTTTTCTGATAATATCACCTAGAGGTAACATGTATAGTGAAAAAAGAAGAGGACCAAGGCAGCTTCCCTGTGCAACACCAAAGGATATGTCATGTTTCTCAGATACGAAGTCACCTAAACTAACATAAAATGTTCTCTCTATAAGATATGTTCGAAACCAGTTCAATGCACATTCAGATAATCCAACCCAGTTTTCCAATCTATGAATTAATATGCTATGGTCAAGTGTATCAAATGCAGCGCTCAAGTCCAAAAGGATGAGAACTGAGACCCTGCCATCAGCAACACTAAGTCTTAGATCGTTTGTTACTTTAATCAGAGCTGTTTCAGTACTGTGATTAGATCTAAAACCGGACTGGAATTTCTCTAGGATACCATTTTCATTAAAAAATGTATTTAATTGATTGAAAACTACTTTTTCAAGTATCTTACTCATAAAGGGCAAGTTGGAAATAGGCCTATAATTACTTAAGACATTATAATCTAAATACAATTTCTTTAATAACGGTTTCACAACAGCCATTTTGTATGCATTGGGGGAAATTCCAGTCTCGAGGGATGTATTAATTATTTTAAGAACTGATTCAGAGAGAATATTAAAAACATTTAAAAAAAACTTTGTGGGGACAGGGTCAAGATTACAGGTTGATGATTTACTCTGTGTTAAAAAAATTTGGAGTTCTGGTTCAGAAATGTTACTAAAATTCCTCAGAGTTGCTGGTCTGTTACAGGGCAAATCATGTGTAACGCTGGTATGTTTGACAATACCAGCTCTAATGGTCGTTACTTTATTGTTAAAGAATTGTGCAAATTCCTCACAGGCTAAGCTGAGGATGTCAGAGGCTGGTGCGGGATTTAATAAATGGTCAATGGTTGAGAATAATACCCTGGAATTGCCGCCATTCTCTGCAATGATCCTAGAAATCCTACTTTAAAATGTTAACTGGTGCAACAGTGTCCAGTGATCTGCTCAAGTTACTATTAAAAGCATTGACCATTTCGTTTACAGAGTAGTGTATATTACAAGGATCAAAATGAGTTTGCAAGTTCAGAGAATTTTGTTACCGCTGTGGTATCTAAATACCTTTTTTTAATAGTGAATTCTTTTTTGTTACTAGGTGTACCTAATCGAGCATCAAATAATACACAGTAATGGTCAGAAATAGTAATGTCAGACACCATTTTCAATATTGATCCCTTGTGATAATACCAAATCAAGTGTGTTACCCAACTGGTGGGTGGTAGCTTCTGTAACATATTGTGTTAGTCCTAGGTTGTCTATGAGATTCACAAACTCCATAGCCCATGAATCAGTACTGTTATTAATGTGAATATTCATATCTCTACTAAGGATTATTCTGTCATAGTTCGTGAGAATAGTGAACAATAGCTCAGAGAATTCAGAAATAAATACTGTGGATTTCTTGGGTGGTCTATACACTGTTAAAACAAGCACATTTGAATTATCTTTCCACACAATGGCGAGGTATTAAAAAGATAGAAATTTACCCAGATCAATCTCCAAACAGCAAAGCTGATCAGAAAAGATAGTGGCAATACCCCCACCTCTTTTATCTTGTCTTACTGATTGAAATAAGTTATAGTTTGGAGGACACGTTTCAATAAGAGTTGCAGTACCATCGTTCTTGAGCCAGGTTTCAACGAGAAATAAAAAATGCAACTTCTTTTCCAGAATGAGATCATTAATTAAAAAACTCTTATTGGTGAGTGATACATTAAAAAGTGCCATATTAATGTTGGTATTAGAATGTGTGCCTGTAGTGGGGCGTGAGACAGTCTGTGGTTGAACACTGACCATGATGAGGTTCGATTTACATATGGGACGTGATAAAGAGTAATTGTGATTGATTGGTCTTCTGGTGGTCAGAACCGGATTAACTCAATGTGTTTCTTTGTAGCTTAGGCTGCTTCTGTAGATGGTCTACGGAGCCAGATGTCAGGCCAGTGAGCCTACACATTGCATGATGTTATATGTTAGCACATTTACCCCTAATATATTTGGATGGATGCCATCGGGTCTGTAATGGTCTTTCCTAGACCAGAGCAGATCAAAGTTATTAATATAACCAAGTTCTGTAGCAGTACAATAGGTCTGTAGCCACTGGTGCAGCCAGAACAGACAGCTAAATCGTTCAGATCCACAACTTATGGATGGAATGGGGCCGGACACAATACATATTGTGCCCAGACTCTCAATAGTGAGAATGAGTGATTCAAAGTCAGATTGGAGTTTAGTGGATTGTCTAGCCATTATGTAATTTGCTCCAATATGAATGATGACGGTGTGGGCAGAGGGATATCTGTCGATGATTTCAGGAGTACACTCTAGTAAGTCAGTAACCTTTAATCCGGAAAAACAATAGGTAAGGTTCATAGACAGTGGGGATAGATTCATAAAGAGTGGGGATAGGTTCATAGACAGTGGGGATAGATTCATAAAGAGTGGGGATAGGTTCATAGACAGTGGGGATAGATTCATATAGAGTGGGGATAGAGACGGGTGTGCTTGGTGACATAAAAAAGAAAAGGCTTAATGAAAAAAAGAAGTAGCTCTTTGTCTCATCTGGCAGTGAGGAGATGAGACAAGACGTTCTGTGCTGCAGTCAGTCAGGCTGCTCAGTCCCTGGGCTTCTGGGAAGGGGGGGAGGGGTCAGGGGGAGCGGCGTCAGAGCGGGACCGTGTGATTAATGGACTGTACCATTTATCAGATAGGGGATCTATTTCTGGTGCCAGGAGGGCTATGTTCTCAGGCATGTCAAATGGTACTAAAATAAGAGCCTGGGCCAGCGGCCAGCGACATTAGCAGCGTGGAGATATAGCCCAGATATTTCAAATAGGAGGGGAAGGGGGGAGGGGAGGGGAGGAGAGGAGAGGGATTTATTTTTTTAATTTATATTCCTTTTTTTTTCACACGATGAATCATTGTTAGTGATCTGTCGTGATTGAGCTGTCGGCCCTGCACACAAGCCCATTAGTTGTGAAAATGTAAATCATCGAGCATTTGAATATTTCAGCCTATAGTTGACAGTTCCCGTGTGTCTCTCCCAGGCCTTCGAGGATGTGTACATTGAACAGAGGAAGACCATCCGGGTCATCCTGGAATACGCCGACCAGGTGTTCACCTACATGTTCATCCTGGAGATGTTGCTGAAGTGGGTGGCCTACGGGTTTGTCAAGTACTTCACCAACGCCTGGTGTTGGCTGGACTTCTTCATCGTGGATGTAAGTCCAGCTCCTGTGTCCCCATGCTGTCACGTGTGTTGATTAATCCAGAGTATAGGTCTAGTAAGGTTATTAGTGGCCCTTTAACCATTTAATCACACCCTGGTCCAATGGCAACACAGCGGGTATACATAGCATAATATTATAAAGCATTAATGTGCTCCGTTTTGTCTTCTAAATAGCAGAACCATTAGGTTCCTTGTGTTAAATCATAATATATCATCATAATATAAAATCATATTAAATGGCTTTGGCCTTCGTTCTAAGGTAAAGACACCTTTTACTGTATGTGTCTCCTACTGCATTTTGCGTGTGCTTTGGGGGCCACACAAAATGCATTTACGTATGTATTTCTGTATACATATTTGCTAATTACATGAATGGTGTTTTGTCCACTGGGTGTGGTTAGGCCTGGAGTGGCGAGATCAGGTTAGAAGATGAATGTCTGCTTTGTGGCCTGCAAAGGGTGACAAGACGCATGGTTCAGACACTAGTCCAACTCTTCCTTGTTTTCCAGTTTGCAAGACTATCATAGTCCAGTCCAGATCCAGTGCACACATGTCACCTTTTACAGCTCCATAAAACAACGCTTCCCTGGTTTACACAGCTTCCTTGTTCATCTGAGATGCTTGAATATGAAGGGCAATTCTCTGCTTGTTAAGTCCGGATATTGAGCCCCTTGGTGTTCCACAAGCAAGGAATTGTGTAGCCTGTTCCCCCTTTACTGTGTACAAATAGACTCCAATTCTATTGTTGTACAACAGACGACAAATGATTCGAATTTGAACACACGGCTAGTCAAGCATGGATGTCAACGCAAATTAGAATCAGCCGATCAATAACCAAGCTTATTGATTATGTCCATATTCAAGTTATGCTCAGCCCCGATGAGATGGTGTCAAAAAACTGTCTTTCTGCTGTGTCTCTTGACCTGTCTCACATGTTCTGATCGTGTGTGTGCCTCCTTCTTCTCTCTCGTGTGTTCTGTATACTACTCTGCTCCTCTTGTCAAACACGTTTGAAATACCAGAACAAAGGGAGATTCTTCATTCTTATTCCTCAGCTGTTACGAAGTGTTATCTGTAATGTTCGATAAATATCATCTCCCTTCGTTTTAAAAGATTAAAGATAGCTTGGGATTTCAGTGAAAACTCACAGTTCGAGGGAGATGAGGAAGGATTTCCAAGGCGAGAAGCTGAAAATAAATGGGATTCGACATCGTCAAGCTTCCTCTTGACGTCACGGAGGGAGAACAATGCATTGATTATCAGAATCGTCAATAAAGCAGGTTATTGGACGGGAGAAGGAGAAGAATCTCCCTGGGTTCTGGCCTTTTCCTTGAACTAACCGGCTCTCTGCAGTATCCAACACCTCCTCGGCCAATATACCGGAGACTGGACCCCACTCATGAGGTAGCCATGGTGACACACGATGAGGTCCTGTCAACCGTCCCCTTATTCAAACACTGTAAAAGTCTAACCATTACCTTATGGATAATGTGCACATGATTTTTAGATATATGATTATTTTTCTTATTTTTTTTTAAGATTTTTCTTTGTACATAGATTTCCTAAGATGTCCTTAAACCGAGTCTGCACACATGTGTTTCCCATTTCCGTTTCACAGAGGTAACTCTAACCTATAGACAGACTTGGGTGAAATTGTATTTGAAAAGAATTCTTAGTATTGATTTTCACTTCAGCTCAAAGTACTGTACCAAGTGGGTGGGGTTAACCGCATCGGGATAAGTGCATAAAAGTCATTTTCAAATCGTCCAAACCTCCCCGGTACTCACTGTGTTGTCCTTTGTTGCGGCAAACCCCACCCAATCCGGTCTACTCCAAAACACAATGTGACTCAGAGACCTGCACATATCTATCGTAACCCTTCCATACAGTGTTGGTTCTGCTAAGATAAATTACATCATAGAGTCCCAAGTTACACACGCCCCTTATTGTCATCCTCCCCTCCCCCACCCCACCAACCCCCCCCCCCCCCAGTCTCCAGTCAGGAGGTTGGGATGAAAGCTGTGCTGTACTGTACTGTGGAACCTTCCACTTGGGACACGATGAACTGCTGCGATTCCCAAGCATTATCCCTCCTCCTCTTCCTCCTCCTCCTCTTCCTCCTCCTCCTCCTCCTCCTCCTTCTCTCCCTTTTCCCCTTCTTGGGAGTCTAACCTCTGGAATGTCCTGGTCTTGTGCTGAGATGTAATGATGGTGTGTGACAGGCGGCCAGTGGTAAGTGTGGTCCTCATCAGCGCTTCCCCTCAAAAAACAAACTCTGGGTTGTTTGTGTCGTGGTCTGACTGTGCCTCTGCTGTTCCGTGCTGTGGGGTGTGGAGGGACACCATCATTATTATTAGACCACCCTGTGTTTTTCTGAGTGTGGGTGTACCACCATATGTGCCTGATGGTTTGCGTGTGTGTGTGTGTGTGTGTGTGTGTGTGTGTGTGTGTGTGTGTGTGTGTGTGTGTGTGTGTGTGTGTGTGTGTGCGTGTGCGTGTGTGTGTGTGTCTGTCTGCGTGCGTGTGCGCATGTGTGTGTGTGTGTGTTCCGCCTCATAACCTCCTGTGTTGATCTTTTATATTTTTGTTATGCATTTGGTTCCTGATTCTCATTATAGGAATATTTGTGATACATAGCAGTAATATATATATATATATATATAT
Source organism: Notolepis coatsorum (assembly GCF_963971535.1). Taxonomy (NCBI): domain Eukaryota; kingdom Metazoa; phylum Chordata; class Actinopteri; order Aulopiformes; family Paralepididae; genus Notolepis; species Notolepis coatsorum. The sequence continues at coordinate 68,899,590 of NC_140181.1, forward strand.
ATATATATATATATATATATATATATATATATATATATATATATATATATATATATATGAAAACATATGTATTAAACGTATACATCGTCATATGTATAATTCATATATGGCAAGAAGATGTCAGATTAGTTTGTGATAGTAATTGTGGATTTAATAGGGTGAGGTATAGAGGTGCCGATCATATTTTGGTCCAGCAAAGTACCGGAATTGTGTTTGGATCCATTAACACTGTTACTGTAAGGATTCCATGCTTCAATCAGATAATCATCTGAAGTGAGCCAGTCACATTTTGTAAAAGTAGGATGCTTGAGTGATACAGCAGCTGCCATCCTCCATCCATCTTTCTGTTACACTCAACATTTCTTTCATTGTTTTTGTTGTGTTTTTTTTCTTTTTTTTTCTCTTTTGGTTTTTAGTTTTGTTCTGTTTCTGTTTGGTTTGTGCCGTCGTCGTCATCATGGGATCACAGCCCCAGATGTCATTGGCCTTGCCTTGCAGAGCTGTGTGAGGGACGCTGAGGCGCTGAGGCCACTACCACACAGCCGGCCCAGCTGGGGCCAGGGGCCAGCCACCCCTATGGGGGGCGGGCGCTCCCAAGGGTCAGGCGGAAGGTGATAATTACCCCAAATACTGTGCTGTAGATCATCACGGCAAAATCTTTATTTTACTGTCTCGCTGCCAGGATAGCCGCCCAGCCTGCTGCCAACTTCCATTAATTACAAGAGAGTTTATCGACTTACCGAGGGGATACACTCCAAAGACTTGGAGGAATGTCAGAAACTAAATATAGGCCAGGTCCAGGACAGCCTGGGCAGTTCAAAACACAAGTAAGAAGCACAAATCCATGCTGACAATCTTGGCACCTGTCCTAAACCAGGATCAAATCAGCTGACTCCACTACTGAATCACTAAAAGCTGGTATATTGTTTGTTTTCTATGGATTCAGTCAAAATGAAGGTTTTGCCCATTAGAATCCTCCCTCTGTGCCTCTGGTAAGCTTTGGATGTTGTGTTCTTCTTGCGGTGAGTTTGACCAATTGGTGTGGGTGGCTGGTTGGAGGTGCTTTCACATGTGTTCACTGTTGATATATGTACTGTATATGTATTCCTGACTCTTAAGGAACTGGTGCTCTCCCTGTCTCCGTCTCCGTGTCACCAGTCCACACCTAGCAAGATATTACACAAAATACAGTCGGTTCTCACTCTGTACTCATTCGAGCTGAATTAACAAGGCCACCGAGAACTCAACTGATATTGATCCACCGACTATAAAGCATTCATGTGCCGCCACACACACTTTTGTTCACAGTGAACTCTGTGAAATCTGCATTCAGCCACAAAGAAGCCTCCTTTACCATGCCTCCATTGCCGACCAGCGCCTATCATGGCCATCTTCACGTGCCTGGGGCGACTGCATCTGGGCTGAGCAGTTCCTGTGATGCTTATTGACCACTCTCCCCGCATATTCCATTTCCTGCTTTGTTAACGATGCAATAGTGCTTACAGTATGTGTTTGGCTTAGATCAGCTATACACTCCCCGGCCATAGGAGTGTATACAATTACACAAACCATAACTCTCAGGCCACTTAATTCATTCATTCAGCAGACGTGAGTATTGTACATTTATGATCAGTGCCATATTTCTAATATCCCCCACCCGCTGTAGTGTAGAACATATACCCACATGCAGTATATCTACTGTACATAGATACATGTAGAAGATGCAGTGCACTGTGTGGTACTGTACATAGAACACCTGGTACATAGTATGAGTTCACGGTGGCCTTTCTTTCGCTTAGAAGTTCCCAGAATGCACAAGTGTTCCCAGAATGCACTCTGTGCCGTGTTGCTTGGCCGTGGCGGTGCCTCGGTGTGGCCACCATGTCGTGGCGCGTGAGAGCAGGGGGGCCGCACCAGTTTCCTTTGAAGGTTGTGTGCCGTGTTACCTGTTAACTGTCCCGTGTGTAAACTCTACTGTACTTTACTGTATTATACCGTGTCACTGTCCTTTCAGTGCCGTCCAGTGATAATAACTAGCCAGGTCTGCCCTTAACCTCCATTCCTGTTGTTTTTTTCTATTAGTTTCTATCGTGTGTGGTGGTTTTCACGTGACCGTGGCTCTCCTATTCGGTTCTGAAATGCTGTATGAAAAATGTTGATGTATGTCACACACAGAACAAAAAGAAAAGAAATGTCCAAATGACTTGTACTTGTACCATTTACCTGTATTCTTTCTCTTAGGTTCCGTTAGTATGTCTGTCTTAAATTATATGGGATTTTATGCCTCAGCCCGAGAGCGACATGGAGAGACATTGTTAGAAGGGCAAGGGTAAGGCTCTCAAGTATGTTGTGTTTTTATCAACTTCTTCAGGGTATACTGTATAACTTCTCTCCTCCTCCCTTTCCCCTTCCCTCCCTCCCCAACCTCCTCCTCCTCCTCTCCCCTAGTCCCTTTGCTTGTATCTACTAAATCGTGTGGCACACTTTTCTGCCTAATTTACCCTCTGTTTGAGTTTTATGTCTCTCTCTCTATCTCCTCTCTCTTTCTCTCTCAACCACAAGTTTCTTTGCAGGTACAAAGGACTTTTCACCTCCTGTCAACTGCCCCAAAATAACAGACAAACCAATCCCTGCGGCCACCTGCTACTAAAACACTACGCACATGAAACCTATACTAAACATTGACCTTTTCTCTCTTTGTATGCACATGTATAAATGCAATATTATACATGTATATACATGCATAGATTTATGTGTGTATGTCAAGCAACTCTTCCGCCTACGCCAGGGGCCGTCTCTCCTTCCCTTATAGTGAATTATTCTCACTTCTAACAATTTGGAACCTCTTTTGCTTCTCTGTTTTTGTGTAGGTGTCTATAGTCAGCCTTGTAGCTAATGCGCTGGGCTACTCCGATCTAGGGCCCATTAAATCACTCAGGACACTCAGGGCCCTGAGACCCCTCAGGGCCTTGTCACGTTTTGAAGGGATGAGGGTAAGATCCAAAGCCAAGCAGCTGATCCTTCCGCATGCCCCATTCAACAGTTTAAAGCATGCTAGAACTGATAAAAAAAAGAGAAAAGAACCAAAACCTAAGAGGCTGAAAAAAAAATACAATTTCCAAAATCATACTGGGGGGGGGGGGGGGGGGGGATTTTTTTTAAAACAGAAGAAGAAAATATATAAATGCAAGAGGTCACCTTTCCATGCACAAGCCTGTATACCATTACTTTCTTTAGAGCGAATGAACAAGTCATGATGCAGCTGGAGGATTTGAGTAGAGTTAATGTTAAGCGTGTATTACCAGCAGAGAGAACATGGATTTCAATTGAATTTTTGTTGTTAAAAATGTTTTAAGAAAGATATACACATGTATATTTTCACAACAAATATTATACAAAAAGAAATAGATATTTTCACAAAGCTGCCTCATCACATAAGAAACAAACTAGACAGAAAATCTAACTGCTCCATCTTCTTTTTAGTTATTTCTTGATTGGCGAAAATGTATGTGAATGCGAGAAAACAAAACAAAAAAAACAAGCTGAACTCACATGCATCTCATAGAGCATTGGAATCAACAATTGGCTGCTCATTTGACCTGTTTCTCAACCACTGCTTTTAATCGAGAACCCCCCTTCCCCTCCACATTATACCCCCACTCCCCTAACCCCTGACCCCCCCCCCCCCTCCCCCCACCCGGCTCACACCATCCCTCGATACACCTGGCACAGAGAACAACCAGCACGAACTGGGGGGAGGAGCAGCAGCACGCCAAAACCTCTGCTGTCCAGCCCGCCCATCCCAAAACAAAACCTCGCCATACCACTCAGAGGAATGTGTAATTTCTTTCTAATGGCGGAATCACTAATGTGGATTTTGTGGTTTACACACATCAAAGATCTCTTCTGGTTGTTTCAGCCATCTTTCCCTCCGATCTGATTGGTTCTCTCTGTGACTGGTGGTAGTGATAGGTTGTGCCTGGTTGTTGTCACCTGTAGTCCGTCCTCTCTCTCACTCACTCTCTTCCTCTCTCTTTCTTTATCTCCATCTCTCTCCCTGTCACTCTCCTTGGACTGATTGCCTTGTCCTTTAGTTTGAGCTTCTCCTTTTCACCTCAACCCCCCTCCCCCCTTCAGCCCCACATGTGCAGCACTGTGCAGCACCCATCCCCCCCCCCCACCGTCCTCTGCCCCGTACCCCTCCACTGTTCACTCCATCTCAGCCCGGTTCTGCTGGGCTGGCCCGCTGGAGGGCCGCCACCGCCACACACTCTCTCCTGCTTGTCCAGGATCTTCCTGCATCAGGGACTGAGTCTGAAACCACACACTCACGTTGTTGTGGGTTTGGGAGAGAAAAAAAAATATATTTGTTAAACTTCTGCCAGCGCCTGGGTCATTCCGTCTGACTGACTGCCTCACAGGCCATTCTGGAGGCAAGCCCAGTCTGGTTGCTCGACATGAATCAGTACCTTATGCAAGAGGCTAGTAGTTGTGTAATTGTTTTTGGCATTTGTCCATATTAAAACGTTTTTCCAGATTTATTATCCATTATTGTTTACTTTTTTTTTCTTTTTTTTTTTGACCCGGAGGCAGAAGTTTAGGAAATATGCCAGGCTGTCATCTCACACAAGACATTATTGCTCTCATCGTGTCATGGCAACACACAGCGCTTACAGCAGGCTCCCTGTTGCCTTCCACTCCCACCAAGTGAAACTGGGAGGCAACACTCTGGGCCCAGTGGAGCTCTGTGTTATAGAGGACTGGGTCTATATATATATATTTATATTTATATAGGCGGTGGCCCCACATATTGACGGTATCACTACAGCGTTCGGACATCACTCTCAACCCCAGACAGACAATGTTTCTCCCTTCTACATTATGCCCAACTATGACAATGTCCCAAAAATGACAGACCAGCAGGTGGAGAAGACATTATGCCAAGTACCGCAATTATCCAGAAGGTCGACTGATTCACAATTAGAATCCTCCATTCGTAGTGAAATCTCATTCATGCCAGATATCCAGCGGCTAAAATGTGATGCTGTTGCATATTGTATACTGTATGTTGCAGACATCAGCGCTTTTTAAGTCCTGGATAGGCTTTTAGAGATGCTTTCATGAATGTGTCAACAAATTATTTTTGTAATCAAGTCTTCCTCTACTGAGGAAAACAAAAAAACAAATGGTCTGGTCAGAAATGATGATGTCATTTTTGGGGTTGGAAATCATATAATTGTTTTTTTTTATAATCAGAATGTTATTAGTGAAATACCAATGACCCTATGAATGGCCCCATTCATTAGGTGCATGTGGTGTGAGAGGTGAGGGTGGCCCAGTGATGCCAGCGAAACAAACAGAGGAGTTTGATCCTGCTGTGCCAATCTTTTATTTTCAACTACAATGTCTTATGTTCATCAATTGAGTTGCCATTTTGTTTGAACTGAAAATGGAACATTTAGGTCAAATCGATAAATAAATGCATAGGGGGAGAACCTGAATGGAGAGATGACACCATATGAAAGAGATTCTGGAAAGTTAGAATGTTGAGAACTTTTTACACATGCCGCCCCCCTCCCTGCCCCCCCCCCCTGCTAGCTTGAGTTTTCCAGCATGATGGAACTCAGAGGCCGATGCAATTCAACACAGAGGCCAATGCAACTAAACACAGAGGCCAATGCAACTAAACAGAGGCCGATGCAACTAAACACAGAGGCCAATGCAACTAAACACAGAGGCCAATGCAACTAAACACAGAGGCCAATGCAACTAAACACAGAGGCCAATGCAACTAAACACAGAGGCCAATGCAACTAAACACAGAGGCCAATGCAACTAAACACAGAGGCCGATGCAACTAAATGTGACGGATAGTATTGGTTCACTCTGCGTTGATGTTAAATGCTAATGTCCCGAGGGGGAGTCGAACAGGGGAGCTCCCGCTCCACGGGCGACGACATAGACCGCTGCCCTAAGAAGTGAATCCACTGCTATGTAACGTACCTATGCGTCTATTAACCCCGTTATGAGGAAGTGAGTTTAACTTACCAGCCCGCTTACTGCCACAGTCACTTGTCAACACCCCTGTTTCTGTGACTGTGGATATACTCACGGGCTTCCCCGTTACATAAACACAGAAGCCAATGCAACTAAACACAGAGGCCAATGCAACTAAACACAGAGGCCAATGCAACTAAACACAGAGGCCAATGCAACTAAACAGAGGCCAGAGTCCGATGCAACTCAAACACAGAGGCCAATGCAACTAAACACAGAGGCCAATGCAACTAAACACAGAGGCCAATGCAACTAAACACAGAGGCCAATGCAACTAAACACAGAGGCCGATGCAACTAAACACAGAGGCCGATGCAACTAAACACAGAGGCCAATGCAACTAAACACAGAGGCCAATGCAACTAAACACAGAGGCCAATGCAACTAAACACAGAGGCCAATGCAACTAAACACAGAGGCCGATGCAACTAAACACAGAGGCCGATGCAACTAAACACAGAGGCCGATGCAACTAAACACAGAGGCCAATGCAACTCAAACACAGAGGCCAATGCAACTCAAACACAGAGGCCAATGCAACTAAACACAGAGGCCGATGCAACTAAACACAGAGGCCAATGCAACTCAAACACAGAGGCCAATGCAACTAAACACAGAGGCCGATGCAACTAAACACAGAGGCCAATGCAACTAAACACAGAGGCCGATGCAACTCAAACACAGAGGCCAATGCAACTAAACACAGAGGCCAATGCAACTAAACACAGAGGCCGATGCAACTCAAACACAGAGGCCAATACAACTAAACACAGAGGCCAATGCAACTAAACACAGAGGCCGATGCAACTCAAACACGGCACCAAGCGAGCAGCGCAAGCTTTAGTTGTTCACATTGCACTGCTTAACATGCAATGATCATCTGGCTGTTGGGAACTATGGACTTTTCACTCTCTCTCTCTTTTGCTGCTTTGTGATCTCATTCCCACTTTTTGAGCAACACATCGTACCAGAATGACATGAGCCATCCTGTATCCCTTATTCTTTTTTTAAAGTGATGAGCTTGTTGGGCTTGTTCCGCTTCCACCCAATGCTTTTATAAATATTATGAATTATACGTTTTTCTTTTCTTTTCTTTTCTTTTCTTTCTTTTTTATTATTATTGGTTTTAATTTTTTTTATTTTTTTTTGCTACTTTGCCAGTATATACTACTGTACTGTATAGCCATTGAGGACACTAATCACAGGGCCTTTGGATATAAACTCTGAGCCCTAATTCAGTGGTCCGTCATCACTGGCAGCGAACCAACACATCTAGAGACGGAAGATTCTCTAGAGAAATCTAGTTTTAGTGTCAGCAACATTGACCTTAGCACCAGCCACACTGTGCTGAAGATATGTGCTGAAGATATGTGTCAGATACAAAAACAGGTGTCAGATTCCCTCGCCCCACAAGCAAATTATTAATATTAATTTTTTAAATGTATTTACGTTTTTTTTAGCCATTATCTCTTTGTATCTCTCTATCCACCCATTTCTCTATCTATTTATTTATTGATTTGAGCGGTTCTTCAGATTTGCACAATGCCATGTAACACGCATGTATTGTTTAACTGCCGATGCACATTAAGCACTTTTGAAAAGCCATTTTCCCTCTTTTTTCGAGAATGCCTCCCATATTATAGCATGGCCTCGTTTTGATCGAAGTACTATGAATCTTTGAAAGCGGTTCAGTTGCACCGTGGCCAGCGAATGAGCAGCCATTCTCTCAGCGAGCGCGCGGGGGGGGGGGGGTGGCTGGTGACAGCACTGAACCACTTCCACCGCGCTTACTCTCTCCAAGTGTTTTTAACATTTTAGAATACGCCACACGAAACATTGACACTGCAAATCAATGCCTAAAGGACATTATTTTCGGTCAGTATCCCTCCCGGTCATTTTCTATTCCTACCTCCACAACGACGCACCTTTTCCACATGTGGCAAGTAGGGCCTAGATTTGCATGAATCAAAGAGGCCCCGGCGCACACTGAGAGAATGCTCCTCTAGAGCTCGTCCCTGTCTGTAATGAGGAGGGAATATGGCTCCACAAACGAGTCTGCAAAAGACATGCATGCTCAGCTGTCTGCCTGAGAGCTGCTGGTCGGCCTGCCTAACACTGGTAGTGAGCGGTCTTCTATGCGCTGAGCTTAGTATTGACTATGACAAGTGTATGGGAGATTGGACTGCATTGACTAGATGGGAGAAAGAGCTAGGCTTTGGGGTTGGGGGTGGGAGATATGTAGGTATGTAGGCTACCATAGGATAGTTTTACCTGCTGTAGTTTTGTTTAGATAGTTATGGTGGAGTGGCCAGTAAGAGTTCAGAGGCTTTGGGTTGTTTGGGAAGTGCTGGGGTGGAAGGAGTGGATGCTGCATAGTGGTGTGGTCAACACTGCATAGTGGTGTGGTCAACACTGGTAATTCAGTTATTTTATGACCATAGAAGTTCATCACTAGAGGAGATGATGATAAATTGATGATTTCAGACACATGCTGTACGTGAGTGTGTGTGTGTGTGTGTGTGTGTGTGTTTGAGCATCCTTAAGGCCATTCCAGCCGCATGCTCCATCAGATCAAAGAACGTCTCACAGTCACATCGGTGCTGCTCTAATAAAAATGGGACTGACATACCTGATAGCACCTAGTGGTGTGAATATGAAACTATACCAGAATCTTCTTTGTTTGCCATAATTCACTTAACGTCAAAATAGAACAAGGAACAGTGTTTTTCACCACTAAGCGCGGCGCTACAGCAGTATGCAGTGTCTGCTCAGAGGGAGGGGTTTTACTTGGCGGCATGTCTGCATCCAGATTCTCACACTGTCATATCATGTGTTCCCTGGTCTCGGTCTAGGTCGTAGTCAACGCCTTGGTGGGAGCCATCCCTTCCATTATGAATGTGTTGCTGGTTTGCCTCATCTTTTGGCTGATTTTCAGTATCATGGGGGTCAACTTGTTTGCGGGCAAGTACTACTACTGTTTTAACGAGACGTCAGAGCAGTACTTTGAGACGGACGTGGTCAACAACAAGAGCGAGTGCTTGGCCCTCATCGAGCAAAACTTTACTGAGGTCAGGTGGAAGAATGTCAAGATCAACTTTGACAATGTGGGCGCCGGCTACCTGGCCTTGCTGCAAGTGGTAAGATTGTCCCCCCCCCCCCCTCTCTCTCTCTCTTCCTCTCTCGCTGTCTCTCTCTCTCTGTTTTGACCTCGCCTGTTCACTCCGTTTCTTCTCTCATTCTTCCTGTGCGGGTCGTCTTGGTTTGTTTTTTCCGTGTTCTGTGCCTCACTCGATGTGTTTCTTCTTATGTGTCCCTCCATTCTCTTCTTCACAGGCTCTCGTTAGTCTTCTCTATCTGTGTTGTCTCACTGTTGTTGTTGTTGTTGTTGTTGTTGTTGTTGTTGTTGTTGTTGTTGTTGTTGTTGTTGTTGTTGTTGTTGTTGCTGTTGCTGTTCTTTTTTCTGTACCTTCTTTCCTTCATTTCCTCGTTTCTTTCCATGCTCAAGCTCTACTACAGGACACACAACAGTTTCGGTTTGAGTTTGAGTATTCTTTCTCCATAATATAATTGACTTGGTATTTATCTGTTTTCCTCACTCCCTGTGGTTAATCGTGTCCCTTGTCTCTTTTCGCTTTGAAAGGCTACGTTCAAAGGCTGGATGGACATTATGTATGCGGCGGTTGATTCCAGAAAGGTACATTCTTATTGCTGAACTGGGACGCTCATAGCCATGCAGTTATGTTACAGCTGACTCTCCTCAGTCAATGACTAATTGGTTGTTAACTCATTCACATTCGCTGTTGACCTTCTGTATAGAACCCCAGTGCTGTATGTCAATGGGGCGCTTTGTTCACCTGCGAGTGCTTAAAATATATCTTATATTATAGCTATGGGTCTAATACACCCGACAATTGTCAGTGAGTTGCTTCCAGTCAACATGCACAAAACAGATTGTTTTTTCATCCGTACATTTCCGTTTTATACCGTTTTGAATATGAGTATAGTTTTGGTGATTCTTAGTAATCCCAGGAAAAGACGCGATAATAGCGTTTTAGTGGAATCCACTAAACACACTGTCATTTTTCGCCTGATTATCTAATCATCCTGAAATCAACGATAGATTATCGTTATTATCCTTCCTCATGCAAGAATGAAAAGGGCCCTGGAGCGCGGCGACCCCCCCCCCCCCCCCCCCCCCCCCCGCAGCCAACATTAAAAAGCACATACACATACACACACACAGCTTCAATCGCGGGAGAAAGAAATATCAGGTCAATGCAAGATTGGATATATAGAGTCCTTACCTGGTCTCTGATGTAATAAACCCCGCCCGCACGGCTTAGCTCGGCCCAGATAACAAACCACAGCGTTTCTAATGTAGTGCAGTTCCTGCCACAATGCGTTAGGGGGCGGTATTGACAGTCTGCAATCGCAGACACACTCAGAACAGTATGCACAAGGTGCCTCGATGAATTATGAATGGCAATAGCCAATAAAAGAAATAACGAGTTAAACGTATATATACGTGGTTGGCCGTCAAGCGTCGGCTCCCAATCACGTATATATATACGTGGTTGGCCAGGAATGTGTTAAGGGTCTTAGTCGACTAGCACTATTTTTGTTTATGCTGATTGAATGCTTTTTTAAATGTATATTTTAATGTGTATATATTTATTTTATTTCAACACATTCTTACCAACATAAAGAGGCCTTTCTGCATGATTGCATTAATTTGCAGAAGGACAGAAGTGTGGGAAACATTTTTACAGATTGGCTGATTAAATTAACTTTGATTGAACCCTATGACCCTATCATCAGTTGACTAAGAATTGATTTAGCTGAGGACAGAAAAACTCCAGTGGTCCTCATGAAATAATGTGCCACAATGCTGTGTTTCTCTCGCTCTCTCTCTTTCCCTCTCTCTCCCCCCCTCATTCTCTCTGTCTGTCTCTTTCTCTTTCTCTCCCTGTCTCTATCCCTTTCTCTGTCTCTATCTCACTCTCTATAACTCTCTCCCTCTGTCTTTGTCCTTCTCTACCCTTTTCTCTTTCTCTCCCTCTCTTTCTATCTGTCTCTGCCTCTCTGTCTCTCTCTGTCTCTCTATCTGTCTATCTCTTTCTATCTCTCTCCCCCAGGTGGGAGACCAGCCCATCTATGAAGACAACATCTACATGTACATCTACTTTGTAATCTTCATCATCTTCGGCTCCTTCTTCACCCTCAACCTCTTCATCGGTGTGATCATCGACAACTTCAACCAGCAGAAGAAAAAGATAAGACCAATCAGTACTTCTTTGGTGCATTAAGTGTCCATTTGAAAGTCTTCTAGATCATGATTGTAACCAAATGGTTGTGTGTCCCTATACTTTGGCGGTCAGGATATCTTCATGACAGAGGAGCAGAAGAAGTACTACAACGCCATGAAGAAACTCGGTTCCAAAAAGCCACAAAAGCCTATTCCTAGACCACAGGTATGTTCTCTCACCCAGGTTAACTGATGTGAGAACCTTAACCGTCACCCAGGTTAACTGATATGAGAACCTGTCACCCAGGTTAACTGATATGAGAACCTGTCACCCAGGTTAACTGATATGAGAACCTTAACTATCACCCAGGTTAACTGATGTGAGAACCTGTCACCCAGGTTAACTGATATGAGAACCTTAACTGTCACCCAGGTTAACTGATATGAGAACCTGTCACCCAGGTTAACTGATATGAGAACCTTAACCGTCACCCAGGTTAACTGGTGTGAGATACTGTCACCCAGGTTAACTGATATGAGAACCTTAACTGTCACCCAGGTTAACTGATATGAGGACCTTAACTGTCACCCAGTTTAACTGATGTGAGAACCTTAACTGTCACCCAGGTTAACTGATGTGAGAACCTTAACTGTCACCCAGGTTAACTGATGTGAGAACCTTAACTGTCACCCAGGTTAACTGATGTGAGATACTGTCACCCAGGTTAACTGATATGAGAACCTTAACTGTCACCCAGGTTAACTGATGTGAGAACCTTAACTGTCACCCAGGTTAACTGATGTGAGAACCTTAACTGTCACCCAGGTTAACTGATGTGAGAACCTTAACTGTCACCCAGGTTAAATGACATGAGAACCTTAACTGTCACCCAGGTTAACTGATATGAGAACCTTAACTGTCACCCAGGTTAACTGATGTGAGAACCTTAACTGTCACCCTGTCAATCTTTGATGTGAGATACTGTCACCCAGGTTAACTGATGTGAGATACTGTCACCCAGTAGCGCCAATAACACGCTCATGCTGATTCACTTCACATTCACTTTAAACACATTAAACACTTTTTAAACATTACGCCGTATTTGATCTATTCATTCTTACACATTTGCACTACCTCTTCTACCTCATCTTTGCTATTTTGCATTTTGTACATGTTAGTTTTGTATATTGTATATTCTGTATAGTGTTTGGTCTTTTACTCTTTTACTGTATGAAACACAATCTCAGGAGAGTCATACAGAACCAAACATTTCATATATAAATTTTTATATGTGACAAATAAAACAAAACTTGAAACATTATACCTGCATGTATTGGTAGGCATGTACTGATACCAGGCTAAAATAGGCTATTGGTAGGTGGTTGTATACTGTAAAAATGTGTATGATGTCATCATTATCATCATGATCTCACACCACTGTTGTCTTCCCCCTCCTCTTCAGAACAGGTTCCAGGGCATGGTGTTTGACTTTGTAACGCAGCAGGTGTTCGACATCTCCATCATGATCCTCATCTGCCTCAACATGGTCACCATGATGGTGGAGACGGATGACCAGTCAGACGAGACGGATTACGTCCTCTACTGGGTGAACTTCATCTTCATCGTGGTCTTCACCACAGAGTTCGTGCTCAAGCTCTTCGCCCTGCGCCACTACTACTTCACCAATGGCTGGAATGTCTTCGACGTGGTGGTGGTCATCCTGTCCATCGTGGGTGAGTTTGAGGGAGGAGGACTGGGTGGGGACCCGCTGGGGGTGAGGGAGGAGGACTGGGTGGGGACCGGCTGGGGGGTCAACGAGCGATAGACCAGTGGTTGTCAACTTATTTGATGTGTGACACCTTAGAAAGAGAGGCATACCTTTTCACGGCCGGCCGCGTGGTCAAGCATCGACAGAGCGGTGAATCTTGACATCAAACAATGAAACAATTAGTTTCCCTTTTCAGACTATTAATAATTGGAGAAGGGCTTTAGACTTCAAATATTCCTTATTTTTACAAGAAAAAAACACAACCAAAGATTATAAACGATGATGATGTGTTTGTATATGTTTTATACAAACACTGGGAGGGGAGTTTATTTGTTTTGGATCAGAGGGTAATGTTCGCAGGATAATAGATGATACAGGAGATTTTATTTATTTTCTTTCAGATAGATCCGTCCAACATTGATTGAGATTTGACAGATAATCCAAAATACAGGATAATTTGTTCCATCAAAGTCCCCCAGTTTAGACTGTAGATGACAGACGGTCACCCAGTTTGTCCAAATGTCTGTTTTAAGCCGTCTGATTGTGTTCACCTTCTTGTCTCTTTTGCCCAGGTATGTTCCTGGCTGACATCATTGAGAAGTACTTTGTGTCACCGACCTTGTTCAGGGTGATCAGGTTGGCTCGTATCGGCCGTATCCTCCGTCTGATCAAAGGAGCTAAGGGCATCCGGACTTTACTCTTTGCCCTGATGATGTCACTGCCAGCCCTGTTCAACATCGGCCTCCTTCTCTTCCTGGTCATGTTCATCTTCTCCATCTTCGGCATGTCTAACTTCGGCTACGTCAAACACGGTGCGGGCATAGACGACCTGTACAACTTTGAGACCTTCGGGAACAGCATGATCTGCCTGTTCATGATCACCACGTCAGCCGGCTGGGACGGACTGCTGCTGCCCATCCTCAACTACCCTCCGGACTGCGATCCGCTCTTCGAGAACCCCGGCACCTCGGTGAAGGGTGACTGCGGCAACCCCTCTGTGGGCATCTTCTTCTTCGTCATGTACATCATCATCTCCTTCCTCATCGTGGTCAACATGTACATCGCCATCATCCTGGAGAACTTCAGCGTGGCTACGGAGGAGAGCACCGACCCGCTGAGCGAGGACGACTTCGAGACCTTCTACGAGATCTGGGAGAAGTTCGACCCCACCGCCTCCCAATTCATCACCTTCGCCAAGCTGTCCGACTTCGCCGACGCGCTGGAGCACCCGCTGCGCCTGCCGAAGCCCAACACCATCGAGCTCATTGCCATGGACATGCCTATGGTGAGCGGTGACCGCATTCACTGCCTGGACATCCTGTTTGCCTTCACCAAGCGCGTGCTGGGAGACAGCGGTGAGCTGGACATGCTGCGGCAGCAGATGGAGGAGCGCTTTGTGGCGGCCAACCCCTCCAAGATATCCTACGAGCCCATCACCACCACCCTCCGGCGTAGGCAGGAGGACGTCTCGGCCAGGATCATCCAGAACGCCTACCGCATCCACCTCATCAGGCGCGGCATCATCTTCAAGCGGCACTTCTTCACCAACAACAAGCTGGAGAACGGCGGGACCAACCAGGAGAAGAAGGAGAGCACGCCCTCCACGGCCTCGCTCCCGTCCTATGACAGCGTGACCAAACCCAACAAGGAGAAACAGGAGAGCGAGGAGAAGGGAGGGAGGAAGGAGAAGGACAGAAACCAAAAAGATGAACATGAATCCAAGTGTTAGGGTTCTGTGACTGTCGTGATCCAATAAGACACCGTGAGAAGAGACTCTGAGCCCAAATCCCAACAAATGTAAAAAGAGTGACCATTTTCAAGTAAAAAAAACAACAAAACACATAGAAAAATGTTTACAGACTCAAGTACATCTGAGGCAAAATGGTTTCTTCTGTCTTCAAAGACAACCGAACCAAACACAATCAGTTTACCATGTAACTTTGCTGCATACTGACCAATTTCTTACAAATGGGGAAGAACCACAAGAAACAATGACTTTAGTGTGCTGGCCAATGACACACGCATTTCTTTGGGGACCAAACTGCCAAAGGGACAGAAGTCTCTGCTAGACCATTGGAGAAAAGGCGAAATCTCTGCCTCCACGAGTGTGGACCCCCGCAGCAATGGTCCACCTGCTATGAGATCGGATCATACAGTCTGGGGGGTGGAACTCTGTAATGTTGAATTTACCGTTCCTTATCAAGGAAAAAATGTTCAACAATAATCAACAAAGCAACTTTAGCTAGGAAGGAAACACGAGAGAAAGGGGGAAACCCAGAACAGTAGATAACAAGTTTTTATAATTTTTTTGGTTCATTTGTGCTGAGTATACGAGCATCTTTACATTATTTGAGCAGCAAAAAACAAGATAACATCTAGCCCATGTCACTAGTCTTTTCATCTCCTTTTTGTTATACTGACATTGAAAAAAACATTTTCTACATGGGCTTTCACACTGATCGGGTAGGGGGCCATTCGTCGTTGTTTTGACTTGGGCTGAAGGGGACTTGCTCAGACAGAGTTCCAGATAAACAATAAGTATTGTGCTCATTCAATGCATAAAAATGACTTGCATGAAGGCATGTTTTGATCCGGAATCATGCATGAGTAATCATAGTCCACAAGACACTAATTCTCAGACCACTGCAGTGGCTTGACCGTATAGATTTGAAGCTGTCCACTGGGGGAAATTATGAAAACTGGAAAATTATGATTATGGAGAAATTATATGATATACAGTATATAGAATATTGGTAGTAGTATGATCCTAGCTTTCACTAGCTTTTCAACTGGCAAAGTCTCTTACTTAGCCCATCGGAATCACAGGTGAACGAAGAAGGATGTAAGCTTTCAGAGGCAATGCTCGAATGGCGTACGTTTTCAAAACAAACAAGAACGTGTCTTTGCTGCTCTGAACTTTTAAGCGTATGGTCGAGTCGAGGATTATATAACAGTTAGAGTAAGGAACGTCTTCACAAATTCTAAGAGCCATTTCAGTAATCCTGAAATAAATCTTACATCCATTTGTTTACTTAAATGCATCCAACAGTAATTTCCCTTAGCTGTGGTCCCTGTTGCTGTAGCGCTGAGAGAGCAGGGCCATGTTGCCATGTTGCCATGCAGTGCATATTCGGCACCAGTAGGGGGGTGTGGTGTGCTCAAGTGTCAAATGCAACCCCCTCTAATGCTTTAGTTCTTTGGAGCCAGGCAAGGGACACACTAGAAGCAGAGGAGGTGCTCTGGGTTACTAGGTGGGTGGGTTGGTTTGGCGAGGGTATTTTTAAACCCACTGGTAGATAGATACAGTAGACCTATTACTTTCAATGATTCCTCTGATAGCCATTCCTCCTTTTGACCTTTGTCAATTCCCCATTTGGATTTTGTGGAGCTGTGTCATAGATAGCCTTTTTTCAGACTATTTTGAGTTCCCAGCTTTAGAAAAAAGTTATGATGTCCTTCTCTGAAGCCCTTGTGATGCAATCATTCTCTCTTGTGATGTGAGAGCGTGACGTTGACCACCCGAGGCAGCGGTATTCAGCTAGCAGAGAATATGACGAGGACATGCTTTGTCACGCCCAGCATGTATGGACTTGTGTATGTGGATGTACTGTAGGTGGACGGCCACGAAGGGCTTTGTGGTTTGGACCGAAGAAGAAAATGTCTCTTGTATGATATTTCAGGGAGGTGGATGAATGATAAATAATAACAGGATATTTGGATACAAGTACGAGTGGAGCTCCTCCCTTCAGGGTTTTAGTCTGACTGCCAAGAGAACCAGAGGGACCGGGACAGAGATGAGCGCAGCAGGAGAGAATAGTGCTTTGGTCTTGGGAGTTGGAGTGCTGAAAGTCCCATGTTTGTCAGTGTATCATTGTGCTCTTGTGGGACCTCTTTACCACTGTGGTGTTGGACCCCGGCTTGCACCATCTTTTCACATATTTGCAGGCTTTTAAAAACACTTTGTCTCCCACTTCAGAAAAAGCTGCCAGAGACGGAGGTATGGCAGAAATGCTACACTTGTCAAGATGTTTTTCTTTTCTTTTTATACAACAGTGTCAGTAGGCCTCACATCAACGCAGCTTCATTATGTACCCATACAGTTATTGTGGGTAATTTTTACATGAGAACCGAGGCTCTGTCGAGTGGCAGACGAGACACAACTGCCTCCTTAAGGTACAACTGCCTCCTTAAGGGACAACTGCCCCCTTAAGGTACAACTGCCTCCTTAAGGTACAACTGCCTCCTTAAGGTACAACTGCCTCCTTAAGGGACAACTGCCTCCGGGACAACTGCCTCCATAAAGGTATAACTGCCGTTTTTTCTACACACGAGTGAGGGTCCTCTTTACAAATTGGTTGTCCGGATTGGATATCCGGCCTCCATTGTCACACCACTAATGCCATTTGGTGTGTTTATCACTGCCTGTACCAGAACCCCTCTATCTGTAACGATACCTGAGGTCTGTTTACAATGTGAGGTCTGAAATCAGTTTGGCTGCCGCACACTGAAACCAAATACATTCCCAAGGAGGAGACAGGAGGAGCAAGTAATGGCATCCAATTGACCCATTGCTCATCTTGGATGTGATATTTTAGAATGAAACATTCACATGAGAAAAAAAAAAGATATATAAAAAAACAAACACAGATATATGTACAGTGCAGGCTATGATGTAAATGGCACAATCGCTGAAAAAGAATTAACTTTTTGAGAGAAACTATAAATACTGTATTATATTCTTTTATTTTATCGGCATGCTTTGTTGTGTTTTTTGTAAATAATGGAATTTTAAAAAGTTGCTACTAATACCCCCCCCCCCCCCCCCCCCCTTCAAAAAAAGAATAACAATAATATAGAATGGCTTCCAGCTATCCCCTTTGTCACATTTGTTACCTTTTGGATTTTTTGAGACACTTTTCACTTTGTTGACGGAAATTGAATGAAATATAGATATTATATAATACAAAAAGATATATACATGTATACATATATGTCTATATGTATATACATTAAACAGAAGAACACTTGTCACATTTGATTTATGTGCAACACGTTCAGTGGATGTCTAACACTGGTTGGTCCAGCACCCTTCTATGTTGGGGAATAGCTCATGTTACTGGTGTTACTGGAGCTGCTTACCGTGGATTGTAGCCTGATCATAATGAAAGGATAATGCTACCAGCACAATTCTCACTTTCTGCAAAGTTTAGACACACACACACACACACACTGACAACAATCATCACCCCCCACCACCAACTTTACCAGTGATTTGTCCCAAGAGGAAGTCCTACCCCCTCGCTACACACACACACACATCAGTGCCATTACAGTTCAACAGTTCCTACAACAAACCTCTTGCTTTCCATCGTCACGTTTCTTTTGTTTCTGACATTGTCATGTTTTTTTGTTTAATAATTTTTTGTCTTTCCACTCAATGGCATGTGCCTTTTTCTGCTTTTTTGGCGAAATTTGGACAACGATGCCACGCACGCACACACACACACACACACACACACACACACACACACACACACACACACACACACACACACACATATATATATATATATATACATACATACTTCCTGAGGATCATCTAGACACCCCACTTTTCAACAGTGTGTGAAACAAGGAGATAAAAAAAAACGCGAACTCAAAAACGTCCTGTTCTTTGTGCTACGTGTGTCACCCACTTGGCTTGTGAAAAAGCAGCTTGCCTTCTATATTTCTGTTTCTTTTCATCTGAAATTTATTTTTGTATCAATATTTAATTATAGGACTCTTTTTTTGTTTATTTTTCTTTTTTTTGCATGGTTTAATTCTAGTTGTTTTTTCTTTCTTTTCTTTAAAAACGTGCTTTTCAAAACTGTCGTTATAATTTTTAACACCGTGATACAAAGAGGA
Source organism: Notolepis coatsorum (assembly GCF_963971535.1). Lineage (NCBI taxonomy): Eukaryota > Metazoa > Chordata > Actinopteri > Aulopiformes > Paralepididae > Notolepis > Notolepis coatsorum. The sequence continues at coordinate 68,918,568 of NC_140181.1, forward strand.
TATACAGTACAGTACAGTATGATGGTGTGTTGCACAACCACTGGGACTCTTAGTAAGAACTTACAAAAGATTGTCTTCATTTGAGCACAAACCTTTTTATTACAATAAAGCAGCCTTCCAGTTACTCCACCTGTCTCGCTTTCATCTTGTTAACGTTCGGTTCCGACGGCATCCAGACATGTTTGACGCGGTTAGATTATGCCAGAGCCTTTGAATTCACTTTTGTATTCACCCCCTGTGCCTAATGTTACAGATCCATTATTGCAACTTCAAATAGTTGGTCTGTCACCATTTTGTGTGGATTAGCTCACTTTTGTGTTGCTGTCTGGATTACAGCACGGCCCTGTGAAATGGAGCGCTGTGCAGCTCTGTGGTAACTGAGTCCTACTTGAAAGGCAGCCTTTTAAATGTAATGGGCGTATTGAATTTGTTAAAAGCCCCATGTTAACATCCCCTCCTGCCCCCTCAAAGGCAGGAAACAAACTATAGCCCCCCCCACCCCTCCCCCCATTGTATTTGGCAACCCATCTGCACTGAAATGTCCCTCCTTGCGGTTGACTGTAAAGTAGCTAGCCCAGGGGTATGACATCACAATCATCACCACCCCGTAACCTCGTGTGAATAAGGCTGAGCAATAAGGTGTTGACCTGGTGTGTGCTTCTCACCGAAGGAGGCGAGAGTGGGGGAGAAACCCTTTTCAGAGAGAGAGAGAGAGAGAGAGAGATGACATTGTATGAAAATGATGTACAGAGCTGTGTCTTACATACAGTGCACAGACATGCTGTGTGTACATGGTACATTCTTCCTCAAAGCCCCTCCCTTCTCTGCCTCTCCCTTCCTTCCCACCATCACAGAGATGTCTCTCCCCGGCTCTCTCTGTAAGTCACATGGGCTGCTCTCTCTTCTCTCTCCGCATCTCTCTCATCCCCCGCTCCTCTCCAATCTGTCTCCCAGGGTGTTTTATATGGAATGTTTTTCTCCATCTTATCCATTCATCCAGACAATTATGCTTGTGGGACCTGGTCCTTATCTTATATTGATCGTCTCCGCTCTTCGCCGCTCTCTCTCTCTCTCTCTCTCTCTCTCTCTCTCTCTCTCTCTCTCTCTCTCTCTCTCTCTGGCTCGGGATGGCTGAGAGTGCAGTGAGGTGGAGAGAGGGAGGGAGGGAAGGAAGGAGGGACGGGGGGAGTGGTGGAGCACTGCAGTGCAGATAAATTAATGCAGCAGTGGAGGCTGAGTCAGCAGCACACTCCCAGTTTGGCCCAGTGCCTGCATCAGCCCTGCGCCCATACATGGCACTGGGAGAGCATGGCCGCCACGCGCGCAAAACACACCAAAACAACAACAGCATCATCTGTATGAAAGATGAAGTACATCCACATGCCAATGTGATCAGGGTTTTGAGTGTGTAGCATCTATGACGGCTGCCAGTGTGTAGACGGGGAGCTGTCCTTGGTGCTGGAGACTACCGCCTGCTATGTTAGTAGTGCTCCTATAGGGGCGGTTAGGATGGTAAGCCCAGCCATGAAAATGTGTTTAGTGTGAGGAGGGGAGCCTTACACAGCTCAACCTAATTCATAGACAGCCACACCTACATTTCCCTCCTTCTCCTTCTCCTCCCCCCCTCCCCTCCCCTTGTTCCTTCCACCCCACCCCTCTCACTCTGATGGCTTCTAACATGTGCTTTCTCTCTGGGTAGACCTGAACCAAGGTAATTATACTGATTACGAGTGGCACAACAGTTTCCCTACAGTGAGCAGCCAATTAACTAAGGGGGAGCTTTGTTTACCATCTAATTAGCTTCTCGTGCAAAAATAGCATGTATTTTGTCTACGATACTAACAGTTATCATATAACGTCAGTCCTTTTGCAAATTACTTGTGAAATCATTTTGAAAGGCTTTGCCTCATCAATTTCCATACCATGCCTGTTAGACTCATATCATCACATTATCTTCCACCCTTCTTTGTAGCCCTGCCCCTCCAGAAGGCTGGGAGTGTGACTGGAAGGGGTTTTCCTGCCATCTGATCCCATGTAAACCCCGGACTGGGATCAGAGGTTTTATTTGTCCACTGCCGGCATTCCCTTCCTTTCTTCCTCTCCCCCTCCCTCTCTCCCTCTCTCTCTCTCCCTCTCCCTGCCTCCTCCTCTGGACTCCTGCTCCCCAGAGAGCCAGGCTGTGCGGGGAGGACCCAGCCCAGGGAGGGAGCTCTCCATCACAGCAATGGCCAGTAGCCAAGAGCCCCCACCCCCGACGACCAAGAGCCCCCACCCCCGACGGCCAAGAGCCCCCACCCCCGACGACCAAGAGCCCCCACTCCCGACGACCAAGAGCCCCCACCCCCGATGGCCAGGAGCCCCCACCCCCGACGACCAAGAGCCCCCACCCACGATGACCAAGAGCCCCACCCCCGACAGCAGCACCCACCCTCACACACTGCTCTCACATTTCTCAATGAGAAACAAGGCAGATACATGAGTTCCAACAACCCCCCACCCCCTCCCCATTTCCACCTGCTCACCCTCAATCAACCCCTCCCCCACCCCCTCTCCACCTGCTCACCCTCCATCAACCCCCAGCCCCTTAGTACATCCAAACATTCTAATAGTTTTTGTATTTTCTGGATAACCAATTGTATAACCGTATTGTGCAATCATGTAAATGTTGGTAAACACAATACATGCTGTTAGTATGAATAGCTGCTATTTTAGTTGCAGGAAGCAGCAGCTGACATGTGATTGCACAACAGATGCCTTAACACCCACACACATTCCTCCCCCCCAATTCAATAGCCTGTGGCGAGCTGTTTCTGGCTGGCTGCTGTTCAATTACTAAACAATAGCGCCCACTACTGGTCAGCGACATGTATGCAAGGACTGTGGCCATTTTAATGAGAATTCAGCATCACCATTAGCTTACCTCATCCACTTGATATATGACCGTGTACATACAGTCAGGAGGCAGCCATAGAGTTCATGATATACCTTCATGTACCCTACAGTTATTAATCATATAATGAATTATGTTAATATTATATTAATATAATATTATTAAATGATTGTTGATAATAGTATAATAATTATAATAATTATTATTATAATAATAATAATAATAATAATAATAATAATAATAATAATAATAATAATAATAATAATAATAATAATAATAATAATAATAATAATAATAATAAAATAATAATAATAATAATAATAATAATAATAATACATTTTATTGAAATATCCACAGTGGAAAATGAAATCATTCTACAATCAGATCTTCCGCAATAAAGTGTGAATCAACGCACCAAAGACTCAAGCATGAATAAAAGACAAATATGAACATTAATCTCCCTGGTGTGTGTGTGTGTGTGTGTGTGTGTGTGTGTGTGTGTGTGTGTGTGTGTGTGTGTGTGTGTGTGTGTGTGTGTGTGTGTGTGTGTGTGTGTGTGTGTGTGTGTGTGTGAAGAAAAGAAAAAGACATCAGTAACCAAAATAAAATGCCCAATTTCTGTGCAGAGTACCGTAAGTAGAACACTGGAAAAGCATGATATTGCTATTCTACTGTGAATTATTTAAGATCCAGTATGTTTTTGTTGATATATTTCTCATAAATTGAACATAGCAATAGTATCTTGCACAAAATAACGGTTGCTATGTTACAGGCAGCCATCCTGGAAGAAAGATAACTACATAAACATTGTGTGCAAGTCATCTATTGTATACATGTGTATTTTATGTATTGTATATTTGAAGAAAACAGGAAGCCGGACCAGCACTCTCAGATTCAATATTTATTTTTGTATTTTTATTTGTATTTTTTAATGGCAGCCTGAAACATACATGTTTCGGAACTATAGTTCCTTCGTCATTGTTTTGCTAGCCAAACACGAAGGAACTATAGTCCCGAAACATGTATGTTTCAGGCTGCCATTAAAAAGAATATATATATTGAATCTGAGAGTGCTGGTCCGGCTTCCTGCTTTCTTCAACTCAATTCTACGGGATTACAGCACCCAGTGTCAGACTTTGTGAGTGCGGTCTAACTTGACTTTATGTATTGTATATTACAATGATGCGAGAAACAGGTCTGACATCATCTCCCATTGTTGTTTGAGTTCAAACCAGGAGGGAATACATGTTTTTTTCTTTTGCATGGGAAATAATACGAATTAGAAACTACATTTTGATTAAGCCTAGATCATCTCTAATGATAATAATAACAATAATACGATTCAAATGATAATAATCTCCTCCCTTGCCAAATTTTTTAAGGTTGAGTGTGTTTTAACACTAGGATAATAAGGACTTGGAACATTATGATTGTTTTACAACACTGTTGGGTACATTTATTGCAGAAATAGCCGGGTATGGAATGTAGATTCGGTGCGAGAGTATTTCACAACATACACAAGGATGGTTTGTCTCATACTTCTCCTAACTGCTGAGACGGTCTCCAATATGTCTGTAGGTCAAACACAAGTAGCATAATCACAACACTAATAAACATCTGTTCCAACATTTACACAGAACCCAGATGCAACAGCAAAGTAAAGCAAACATTTTCTCTCTAAAATCCACCAAGGCTTCCAGGTGATGATCCCAATCTAAATATTCAACTCGTATGAAATATGGGAAAAGGGAAAAACTGTCAAATGGAATTCTTCTTTTGTGTAACGATCTAAGGTCTGTTTTTCTGTATCCCCCTCTCTCACAATAACATCATCCCTCATACTATACAGTACAGAAACACCTTGGTGGTTTTAAATCTTCAAAGTGCCTTTGAACTCACTCCATGCGTTTGACATTGGTAGCCAGCCAGTCCACAAAGTCTCTGGTTTTGATCTTGTCTAGGTAGTGGGTGAAGTCACTGGTGAACGTCCCGTCTGAATGCCTTTTGAAGTTTTTGACAACGTTCCGTCCTTTCTCCATCTTGTATGTAAGCCACCTGGAAGAAACAGTCTCGATGGTGAGTGGCCACAGCAGCAGTCTCATTCATTTACAGCTAACGTAAGAAGTCAAAGGTTAAGAGGATATCGTATATAGGTTGGGGAGAGAAATGTGATGTTTAGAGAAGTAAAAAAAAAAAATATATATAATTAAAGATTCAGATTCAGAGTTTTATTTGCCACATGGAAGTAATTTAAATCATACAGTTTTCATACAAAAACATAAATCCAGTTCTACCATGCGCAAAAGGAGCAGGAAGAAGATAATACCTGCCCCCTATTCCTGAACTAAACAAGTAACACTTGATGGTCGGCGTACAACCTAATTTACACAAAATAATAATTCATACAATATACAAAAAAACAAACAATTCACAGATAAAAAAGGAAAGAAAAGATCTCGAATCTCACTATTCAGATTCATATTTGATAATGACTAAATATTTAATTTTTACAATTCTTTTTGAATTGACAAATATTATTACACCCCTTAAAGGAAAACTCCAACATTTTGGGAAATTAGCTTATTTGGCATCTACCCTGGAGTTAGACAAGAAGATACATACCTTTATTCTTCTCTGTGCATGCAGTAGGAGTAGGAAGACACGCACCGTTAGCCATAGCTTAGCGTCAGTCACTGGAAGTAGGTTCCTCCATTAGCCTAGTTCCCAACGTCTTCCTACTCCTACTGCATGCACAGAGAAGAAAAAGGCATGTATCTTCTTGTCTAACTCGGTAGATGGCAAATAAGCTAATTTCCCAAAATGTTGGAGTTTTCCTTTAAGATCGCTATGGAGAGAATTCCACAATTTTACACCAATAACTGAAGGACACATCTGTTTAAGTGTGGTACGTGCAAACTGATGTTAATTTTGTAAGCTTTCTGGCAGTATCATATTTCTTGCCCTAAACTAATCAACACTGTTTGAAACTTAACCATGTCTTCAAGTTTAATTATTCTAGATTTAATAAATAATCTGTTTGTGTGTTCTCGATAATTCACTTTATGTGTGATTCAGTGATTCTTACAGTCCTCTTCTGTAGTATATATAATGGTTTTATATTAGTCTCATAAGTATTCCCCCATACTTCACAATAACTAAGATAACGGTGAGATGAGTAAAGCAGAGTGTTCTCATTGCCTCATACTCTAACACATCTTTTACTTTATTCATAACAAAAATACTCTTAGATATCTTTTTTGTGCTACAATGTGAGATTTCCATGTTAGTTTATCATCCATAATTACACCAAGAAAACGAAATTCAGTAACTCTCTCAATATCAACTCCATCTATGGACAATACTATATTTTCATCTAGTTTTCGATTGCCAAATATCAGAAATTTAGTTTTTTTCCAGATTCAGTAATAGCTTATTTACATCAAACCATTTTTTTGCTTTGTCATTTCATACACAATATATTCAGCTAGTTCCTTTAAATTATTTCCAGAGCAAAAAAAATTGGTATCATCAGCAAACAAGATAGTAATAGTTTTGAAACATCACAAATATCATTAATATATAAAAGAAAGAGTTTAGGCCCCAAAACCGAACAAACAAACAAACAAAAAACTGCCATTGTATATTATTTTCACAATTGGCATCAGGGTTCTTGAAACCCTGTTTGAAGCGAGAAGGTTACCTGAGAAGTTACTGTTTCACTGTTTTGGTTTATAGTGCCTTGTTTTGATACACAATGAGGAATTTAAATGTAAACAATTCCCCTTCCCCCTGAAACTGCAGAGTGCACCTTTCATTTAAACTAAATTAGGTGATTTATCAAACATAAATAATAATCGCATTGTAAATTTCTACCGCATTTTAATTGCATACAATACATGAATACAACTAAATAAACTGACACACAAGCCAATGGGTACCGTATCTGTCTGGTTTTGTCAAAAACCATCTCCATTCTGCCAGGACAAAGCAGCAAAAACAGCATGCACCACACGTAAGGCAGCCCCATCCCTCTGTCACCTAGCGAGCCAGTGCACTGCTGTAGGGACATAAATGTATTGGACCGCTAACATTTTAGAACGACACTAACATGTTTAATATTTTCAGTTCAATACGTTTATAAGAAAATATGAATGAGCAAACTTACCTTGGAAGGTTTTGTCACGTGTCAGGTAAATAGTTCTGTCTACCTCTTTAGAGCTCATGTAGAATAAAGTACCTTGAATGCACCTTGGAGAAAGCGTTACCTGCAGTGTAATGCAGGAGCTCTGATCGTCCCAGTGACTTTATAAAGACAACGGGTGTCAAAGTGTGATAGAGAGGTCAACTCTCAAAGCTGACGTCCCTCTGACTCATTACCTCCCTACACAGGTCAAAGGTCACACGATCCTCCATCAGGAAGTCGCAGACAGTAGCAGCAGGTGTTCAGAGGTAATGTCTGATGTCTGACATCAACGACCAAAGCAGCAAGATGATCATTTAATTGCCTTGTCACTCCTTGGGCATTCATGGAAACAGTGTGAGGCTATTATTTCAATTTTGTTACCATGTTAAAGGTGCACTAAGATGTCCATGTAAACTCAAACACACAAACAATTCAGTGGAATAAGCACGTAATTTAGTATATGGTCCTCATTCAACACAATCCAGCAATGAGGACCCTGTAGACCACTAAATTACATTCTTAGTCCTCAGATTTGTGCTTGCGGCTATACGTACGTGCATGGTGCTCCATTAAAATAATCAAAATCTTAGTTGTGCACCTTTAAGTTGCAGTCTCCCAAGTCTTGCACCCATACCGTAAATCTAAATGTAAGAGTTAGATAAGCTGCCATTTTGTTGCTTTTTGGAACACAGCTACTTTAGAAGAATGAAAACACAGACAAAGGGTTTCCTATTTCTCAGTGACCTTTCTCGGTCCTTTGCGTGACGGTATCAGATGTAACTCTCTCTCGGTCCTTTGCGTGACGGTATCAGATGTAACTCTCTGGTCCCTCTCCTCTGTTGCTATGAGCCGTGACTCTCCTCTCTGCCATTCATTAGACTTCTGACCCCCGAGTGACCCCTGTGATGTCACTGGCCACATGGGGGTCAAGCCTGGTTTCCATCACCTGGTGCAGCCCTGTACGGGGGCCACAAACACCCACAGAGGTAATTGAGTCTTGCATAATTCCAGATGTCTCGGGATACCTGTCTCATTCTGCACCTGGATGGGTGGTGACCACAAATTAACCAGAGTCGGGGAGGTGAACTCCTGCGCTTAGCAGAGCCGACCGACACTGGATTTCTGGGGCCGATGCTGATAATGATATTTGGGAGTTAAAAGAATCTGATATTGATATATTGGCCAATATTCACACACATTTTTAGCAAAGATCCCTCAAATTTGGTATTTTGCAGGTAAGCATGACTTTATTGCATATATATACTGCTGTGCTGAAGCACTTAGTTTTTTACCCTTTTCTTATCAACCGTATTGTGTAAACATCTAAAATACTGGGTTGATATGTCTATTTTATGTGTATCTGCCAATTTCATGATTTTATGTCTATTTTATGTCTATCAGTAACAATCAAACCATAAACAAAGAGGCCTATTAAGATGTTAGATCCTAATATGACAGATTACAATATGTGATTCAATGTTCTATGCCTTATCTTGACTTTGTCTATTTTGCTGCTGTCTATTTTATGCAAATGTTATGTTTATTCTATGACAAATTTTATGTCTGCACTTTATGCATTGTTCTTGATTTTTGTGCTCATGTCTTTTTTACTGCTGTGAAGCATTTTGAGCTGCAATTCTTGTATGAAAGGTGCTATACAAATAAATTTTATTATTATTATTATTATTATTATTATTATTATTATTATTATTATTATTATTATTATTATTATTATTATTATTATTATTATATAGAATAGGGTGAAAATAACTTATTCGTACTTCATGCAAAAACTGCATGGCTTGGTCCTAAATCTGCATGGGACTAGAATGAATTGTGCATGGCTGTAAAGACAGATCTTGTGTGGTTCCAACGAGCCCATTATTCATTCAGACCCCTTTGATCTTTGCCCCCATCAACATTTTACTTGAACTTGGAGCAATATCTACCCCCTTTGCTGGAGAGCTAGCATGACATGGCTGGTAACTATGGATTACTCAAGATCTCTAATTCCATATGATATCACCATCTTTGCACTAGTTTAATGATTTGCCTGCTATAGAACCTGTATAAAATGGCTATAAAATATTGGCTCATATCTATAATATATCGATATATAACACAGATATTCCTCTACTCCCTGTACACACATGACTGCGTAGCACAGCGGAACAACAACACCATCATCAAATTTGCTGATGACACAGTAGTGGTGGGCCTGATCTCTGCCAACGACGAAAGGGCCTACCTGGAAGAGGTAGAGAATCTGTCACAGTGGTGTCAGGAGAACTGCCTCTCCCTGAACATCAGCAAAACAAAAGAGATGATTGTGGACTTCAGGAGGTCGGGGGTCAAGGACTACAGCCCCCTCAGCATCGACGGGGCACCGGTTGAGAGAGTGAACAGTTTCCAAGTACCTCGGAGCCCACATATCCGAGGATTTGACATGGACCACACACATTGACAGTGTTGTGAAGAAGGCACGACAACTCCTCTACTTCCTCAGGCGCCTAAGGAAGTTCCAAGTCAGTCAGAAGATCCTTAGGAACTTCTACTCATGTACAATAGAGAGCATCCTGACTGGCAACATCACCTCCTGGTTTGGGAATAGCACTGCACAAGACCGTAGCAGACTACAAAGAGTGACACGTTCAGCCGAACGCACAATTGGAGGGGGGCTTCCCACCCACCAGAACATTTACAACAAACGGTGCAGGGGGAAGGCTAAGAGAATTATTAAGGACTCGAGCCACCCGAACAACTGCCTCTTTGAACTGCTGCGGTCAGTCAAGCGATACCGGAGTCTTAAGGCGAGCACAGAAAGACTCAGAAGAAGCTTCTATCCCCAGGCCATCAGGCTGCTAAACGAACAATAAACACTATGCAACAACCATCAAATGCACACAGCACACACACCCACACGCACACACTCACTTAAACAAACAACACAATGCAGCACCCACTCTCCACACTTTAGATCACACAAACACACTTTATATTTATTGATAAAGGATTTGCACTACAACTCGTACACCTACTGTAAATTGTACCTAAATTGCACCTCATCCCATTTCTGCCTTGCACTATATAGTATTGTATATTAGTACACTGCACAGTATTGTATATTATATGGTAACTCAGTTACGTCTATTCTGCATCGAACATTGTACATATGTCTATACTGAACACTGTGGCCTCATTTTTTTACTTATAATTTACATGCTATGTTATTTTATTTCATACTTATCTTGTCTTGCACAGTCTCTGGAGCGTAACAGTAAGAAGCATTTTGTATAAAAGTATTCTGTACTTCTGTATGACAACTATTAAAGAAACTTGAAACTTGAAACTTGAAGATAAGCCAATATTGGCAGACTATGTTGGTCTGGCTCTAGCTGTCAGAGCTTCCTCAGCCCAGTTCCCCCTGTGGTCGCGTGCTCAAAATACACCCCAGTTTAATTTCACCAAGGGAACCTTGAGCGATGAACATTTGAGTGATGAACCTTTGAGTGATGAACATTTGAGCGATGAACATTTGAGTGATGAACATTTTGGCGATGGGACATGTCAGCAATCGGACATTTGAGCGACAAACATTTTAGCAATGGACATTTGAGCAAAGGACTTTTGAAAGGACATTTGAGCCATGGATATTTAAGCAACGGCATATTTGAACAGGACATTTGAGCCAATGACATTTGAGCAATGAAACATTTCAGCGATGGTCAATGGGACGTTTCAGCAAACAGGACATTTGGTCAATGGACATTTGAGCAATGGACTTGAGTGATGGGACATCTGATCAAAAGATATTTGGGAAATAGATGAGCAACAGGTAATTTGAGGGATCGACATTTGACAGACATTTGAATGATTTACCATTTTTCTTGAAGAAATCTGTCCTTTCCAGAACCTTTTGTTGCTGAAATTTATTGTGATATTCTGAAAGTCCTCATTCCATCCCAACAGTCTCGTTGAGTTCTATGCTGCGCTCCCAAACGTCACTTATCCAAACATCAAAAAGCATGCAGTGTGAAGATGTCCACACTTATACATGTGACTGTGAGCAAACCTTTTCACGTATGAAACTGCTGAAAACTCTTGACGAGATCAAGACTCACCGATGGACATTTGCATCAGTCTTTGAGACTGCCTGTGACTAGAATGGAACCTGACATTAAACTTCTCACCAGCCAGATGTTCTGACTTGAACAGCAATGAATAATGAAAAATGATGGCAGCCTATTAGTATTATGATAGTAATAATGCTCTTAAATATGCTACATATCTTGATTCAATACCCACATGTCAGTACAACAGTGCATAACAAAATAATAAATTCATCTGTAAAACAAATTTATAATCCTAATAAAATCCCCATGGTGTAAAAACCATCTCCACAATAATACAGGTATTCATGCATATTAATTTCTGTTACAGACCGAACCTGGCCCCCTCAGAGGAAGACATGGTAATGTGGCCCTCACAGAAAAACAACACCCTGATCTAAAGGTAATGCCACAGCGAGTCAGGCAGGTAAACTGGTTCCTATTATCATTTACCATTACCTGTGAAGGGTAAATAACATGCATACATACAGTATGCAACATAAAACATATATTTTTTTTTACGTTTGTCAAATACATTTGAAATATCCTCACCTGGAGATGCCCTGATACAATGTCCCCACATTTAATTGTGTGTGATATGGAACTTTGCTACTGTGGCACAAATGTCCAGAAATGTATAATTTCCGGCGGCCGGGTGGCGCAGCGGACTAAGTGTCTGCCCACCACCACAGAGGGGTGCTCTGTCTCCTCAAAATGTTTATTTTTTCCATATGTAAAACTGTACAAATGAATGAATGGTGGTTCACAATTCATATCACGTCATATGTACTGCAGTGTTAAGACATCTGTGAATTGTGGGTAATGTTGAAAGTGCTCCTTTTTTGCTGCTACCATTTTTACTGATTTGTAAAAGCTGCGCTGTTTGTACTGTATACTGGCATGTAAGCCTCAGTTCCAATAATAATAATAATAATAATAATAACTAATAATAATAATAAACTTTATTTGTATAGCACCTTTCATACAAGAACTTCAGCCCAAAGTGCTTCACAGCAGAAGATACAGTACAATAGACATACAATTAGTATAAAATAGACAGAATAAAAACAATGCAGAAAACAATAGAAATTGCATAAAAATAGCATAAACAACAATGAAATATACAATAATCAGTGTGGATGTAATGAGTGCAAAGTGGCAGAATAATCTAACTGGTTCATCTTTTCTATCTTTATACCCACCCCCATACCACACACCTCCCCCATACCTGCTGTGTTCTGAGTAGGTGTTGATTTGTATGGTGCTACTGATTGTGTTTTCTTGTGATCTCATTTTCTTTTTGTTTTATGTATCATCTAAATCAACAATCTTTTTTGGTCATTGGTGAAATTAGTTGTGAGATGATTTTGGGGGGTTGCAAAAATATATAGCCTAATTCCATTATCATATTTATAATATTTGTTATAGGCTACAATCCTCTTATTGTAAGTAACCAAGAGGCCTTTTCAGATTGAGAAATCAAAAACAAAGTTGCACTACTTGCTGGAGTCTATTGCAGGCTGAAAGAGGACCCAACATAAAATAGGCCAAACCGCTACATTGAACCCCTATAGCATTTATTTTGTAATGAAATTCCCTATCTCGTTTTTTTTTGCCACTGCTGTTGTGGGTATTGGTTATGTATTTGGCATACTGTCATTTAGTTAAAATAAGAAGCAAATCCTTTATGTACAGCTGCAGAATTACCATCTTCAGATATAGAAGAATCTGCGGAAACCTGGGAGAGTTGACGTGCTGCTCTGCGGCTCTGCAGTTGCATACTATTATGGTTTACCTGGCTGGTTGACCAATCCCTTTACAAGAACATTCCGAGGAAATAAGAGTGGGGTTTAATTGCTGCCAGCGCCCTCGTGCAATCTGTTATTTGTTTCTGGCATTCTTTGAATTGTTTCCATTTCCCCGGTTTGTTCTCACTTGCTTTAAGCGGTATATCTTCCACAGCATTGCCTATAGCAGAAAATAACGGCAGTCTGAGTCTGGTGAACCAAGGAATGTGAACTAAATGGATTTTGGTGGTGGCCGGCCAGCCACCCCATCCAGGACCAGGCATAAGGTATGTAGGTCTGTACTCTGTATGCTACATTGCATGCGAAGTCTTAGCTTGTTTTATTTAACCGCCTTGGTTGAATTATAATGGAAAGACGCGATTTCCTGACGACAGAAAGTTAATCTAGGCCTACTAGGTAAAACAGACAGCCGTCCATTTGCCTTCTCTCGGCTGGTTTATTCCTCGACGTAGCTTGCATAGTTGTAAACAACCACTAGATGTCAGCCTCGCCACGTGGCCTCGCGCTTAGTAGATCTGCAGTGGCTTTTCTGTTGGTCGTCACTCTCAAACAATGGTCGTAAGGAGCCAGTCATCAGGCCTGTAACCTCGCACGTTTTTACATTCCATACAGTCTTCGATTCTGCCACATCTCGTAGCCAGGCTAGGCTATTGTTTAGGAATTCTCCCCAATTCAATTCAAAATTCATCTTTGGTCTAATACACTGATGAAACAACTTTGCTATAATTGTTCATTTCGCCTGTGAGCATGTGGGCATGGTTCATTAACATTGATAGGTATTTGGGAGGACCTGTCTTTGGAAAAGTTATCACACTCCATTTTGTAAGGGGTCCATTATCTCTCTCTCTCTTCTCACTCACTCACACACACACACACGCACGCACACACACACACACACACCATTCCTCTCGGGCATGTCCTGGGGGAGGTGTGTTGTAAATGAGAGTCTATATTTGATATAGGCTATATATATTCCCAATAGGTGGAGAGAGGCGGCATTCGTGAGTCAGTGAGTCCGGGGATCATAGAGCTGAGGTTCAACCTCACACACACGCCCTGCACTCCATGCACCGCTGTGTGGTAACTTGGTGCAGATTGATACATTAATATTGCATCGATCCACTCCTTCTTTACACACACATTCCTATTCCCTTACAACTCATTACCTCTCGGCAAGGTACAACCAGGCAGGTTTCTGACTGGTGTTTTGTGGTATTTTGGTGCTCCATCCGTTGCTATTTTAATTTTGTGCATGACCGAAGGGACTGCTCCATTACACCTCAGTTTGAGATGGTCCACGTATACCCAGACAGAAACAGGTTTTCACAAGTTGAACACACGTGTATAAGCACTGGCTGCACACTGGTGGTTTGGTTTCTTAAAGGAAGAATGTTCAATTTCTGTTTGCAATTTCATTCCAGGTCTTTTGTTTTTTTAACACCCCCATGGAAAATGAGATGAGATAATAACCACAAATCTGGTTAATTACTGGATAAGATAAGGCATTAGTTTGCATTAATTAAATTCTTTAATGTGAAACATCTTTTATTCACACACATGTCCAACACAGGGCCATAAGTAAACTATTGACCTGCTAATTTCTCCTGAATGCAAACAAATATATTATCTAATTCAACAATAGGGTATGTTTTGATTATCGAATTAGGTATGGCATTACATTTTTCACTGAGGAGAGGGAAACTAGTATTTCACATACGGCCCCATGCAGCCGCGTGTTGGTCTTTTACCTCTGGTGGTTTGAGAGACGTATCTGTGAGTCACGGTGGACATTCATTACAGAACCTATCTCCAACAGCCAATGCTTTCTCTGGAAAACGCAAACAATCACTTTGAAACGCTATAGGAGACCAAACAATGAGGAGATCTGGCCTATAAACATCACAGCCGAGGTCAGCGGTTCAGCGTGCCATTTTTCCTTCAATTTATTTAGCCTGGTAATGATAGGCTATCAGATTCCTATCTCCCTTTCCTGCCCGCTCTCTCCCTCTCCGACTCCCCTGGTGTAGCCCGGAGGAGCATCGTGGCCAGCATCTGGAGGCAGGATGTTGAATGGCTCCATTCTTACAAGGCCACGCACTCCAGCGCGCTCCGCTCCGGGTATTGGCACGAGACGCGGCAGGTCCGCAGGGGAGGCGGCGGGGTGGTGGGGGAGGTGGGGGTGGTAGGTGTGTGAGGGACAGCAGCTAGGACACTGCAGCTATGCAGCTTTGAATTAGAGCCTCACACGCTTCCTTGTCCTGTTCCCTGTGTGTCCCCCTCTTTCTTTTTACTCCCTGCCTCACTCTCTCCACCCCCCTCGTTCTCTCCATGTTGGGGGTTAAATCAGGTTCTGTGAGTGAAATGGAGATGGGTATGCACTTGGTTTGGGGGAGAGAGAGAGGGATTTATAGGGGAATAGAGGTAGAGAGAGGCCTGGTGGTCCCCGTACTGCCTGGGACTGGTGCAGGCCGTTCTGGCTCGTAACCGGATCATAAAGGCAGGACAAAGCTGGGCAGCATGGAGCCAGGCTTTCCTCCGCGGGGGGCTGGCTGGCTCTCTCTCCGGCAGTCACCTCGGCTTGATATGGTAGCGGAGCAGCAGAGGAAATCTATTTTCGGGAGGTTTCGCAGGAAGCCTCGTGGACAAATTGTGTGTCGAGCCCCAACCGCCTAATGATGGCTTTGTACCCTTTGGTGGTCACATGTCACCCCCTTGGTCCAAGAAGAAGAAAGAGCCGTTTCAGCACCCCTGAAACACGCCTCCTAATTAGAGCTGCACAATATATAGTTTCAGCGTCGATATTGTAACGTGCGCATACACAATTGTGAGTGACGCAATGTTTTTTTTTGGTGAAGGACATTGAGGATGTTAATTCTAGGTTGAATGTTATTCTTTAAACTGGAGAACAGTGATAAACAGCCTGTAATCTCCTGGATCTCCTCTAGACACCACCCTTCCTCCACCCATCTCCATACTGTATGGTAAGCAACATGCATAATTAATATCATGTTGGCTCCTGGACTTTAGCCTGGATTGATAGATGAGTATTATCTGAATACAATGTCAACCAGTTTCTCTTAACCCAATTTCCCTCCAGAATCACCATAATCATAGCTAGAGTGCTCCATTCTTCCTAAATTTACCTATTAAAAGCTGCATATATTTGGTGCTCCTGTATTTTCTCAAATCGCAATATATATCGCAAGATATTGCAATGTAATTTTTTCCCCCAATATCACGCAGGCCTACTCCTAATAATGTTCACAGCATGTCAGGATCCAATCCATAAAATCTTTACCGGACATGTTATATAGATTGGTAAACATCTGTCTATCATGATAAGAGCGTGGGCTAGATTCATTTAGGCTAGTTGTGTCATTCATTTTGTGTCCTTTACCTTTATCCTTTGAAAACTCTCAAGACATTGCAGACATCTTATCTAGTGATTTAAGCCGGTCATTCATTAGCAAAATCCTCTGGTCGTCCATTGATGACAATTATTTGACAGACTCCTTCCTTCCTGCTTTTGCTTTTTGAAGGCTTTCCTACCTCCTTCCCTCCCTATTGATCCTGAGGCTGTGAATCTAGCAGTTCTCGTGTCTGTGCTTTGCTGTTTGCTGTTCAGATGTCGGATCAATGTGTTTGTGTCTGCGTGGTGGTGCTGTGGTCGAGGCCGGAGCTGATGTGTGGAAGGTAATGGGATTATAAGTGTCTGGCAGCGAGAGAGTGATAGAGAGAGAGAGAGGTAATGAAATGAGGTGACCAGGACTGTCGGAGAGAGAAGGAGTCTGACTGACAGACACCTGCAATACCTTGCAGGATATATGCAATACCTAGTGTACTAAGCGTTTAAGCGTCTTTGAGCATTTGGAAAAGCGCTATATAAATCTGATGTATTATTATTATATTACTATCTTGTACTAACCTTTTTACCTAGTGTACTATCTAACCTTTTTACCTAGTGTACTATCTAGTACTAACCTTTTTACCTAGTGTACTATCTAACCTTTTTACCTAGTGTACTATCTAGCACTAACCTTTTTTCCTGGTCTTACTCTGTGAGTGTGTATGTGTTCGCTTTTCTGTGTGTGTGTGTGTGTGTGTGTGTGTGTGTGTGTGTGTGTGTGTGTGTGTGTGTATTTGTGTGAGGGCATGTGTATGTTTGCATGTGTGTGTTTAGGCAGACATATTGCTGTCAAGACAGAGACATGCCGGTCCCACTAACAATCAGAGACAGACAACAGGATCACATGGGTTAGTCCTCCTGGCTAAATCAGAGACAGACAGCAGGATCCCATGGTTCAGTCTAGGGCTGGGCGATATAACGATAACGATAAATATCGCGATATATTTTAATAATCGATATCGAATATCGAAATAAAAAAAAAATTGAAAAATCGTTTTTTTTTTTTTAATTTTTTTTTTTACCTGCAACAGGGCAGTTTTAAAACCAGAGACAGTGGACAGACTTGTCTTTCTTGCCTGCAACTTAAAGTAATGGCTTTGCTTGTCCAAATGACAATACTGACCAAATTCAGATTTCTTTTTCTCTTGTCCATTTATTTTGTTT
The DNA here is from genome assembly GCF_963971535.1 of Notolepis coatsorum. NCBI lineage: Eukaryota > Metazoa > Chordata > Actinopteri > Aulopiformes > Paralepididae > Notolepis > Notolepis coatsorum. The sequence continues at coordinate 68,936,128 of NC_140181.1, forward strand.
GCTTTCTAATTTAAAATACATTTTGAAACCGTCTGTACACAGTAGGCTATGTGTGCTAGCAGAACTAGACTCCAGTCACGAGTCACAGTGCACATGTGCGGTGGTTTGTCCACCAAAAAAGCGCCAAAAGATCGAAAATAAACTAGCAGAGCCAGAACTGTTCAACTCCTCTGGAGCCACAGCCAGCAGAGAAGCCGGTTTACTTTAGCTTTTAAACCAGCTGCAGCCTGAGAACTGGAGTGTGAGGGGATGTAACACTAAAGATGGCGGCAATGACAAAGAATTGCTGCAAAATAAACATACATCTGTTGTAAAAAAAAAAAAAAAAAAAATTTTTTTTTTTTTTTTTTTTATACTTATAACAATTCGATAATTATCGATATCGAGAAATAAAATAAAATTATCATATCGTTATCGCGATATGATTTTTTTCCATATCGCCCAGCCCTAGTTCAGTCCTCCTGTCTAACCCTCACAGTGCTGTAGGCTCCTCCCCCTAACCCTCACAGTGCTTTAGGCTCCTCCCCCTAACTCACACAGTGCTGTAGGCTCCTCCCCCTAACCCTCACAGTGCTGTAGGCTCCTCCCGCTGCTGCTGGGACAGAGCCTCAGAACGACAGCAGAGACGTTACAGCGGGAAAGGCATGACCAGCCACCGCATTTCCCAGTCTGCTGATAGTTCTTATCTGCAGCAGAAGGCGGAGAAATAGGGTACTGTTATCCCTGCAGCTGTCAAAACAACCACACTCTGTGTCTGTTTATTTGATTACATGTTCCTGAGAGACGCAGCTAAGCTAAGCTCTAAGGACGGGTTATGGATTGGCATAGTGCAATTTGTACAGTGGGCTCTTGAACAAGGAGGTCACCATTTGGGCTTTTCGAAAGTCGCCTCCCAAAATAAGCATTTTATCCTGTTGTCTTTTTTTATCGTGCTCCTGCCAAATCCTTACAAATATCCCTGAATCCCCCATCCTTCTGGCCATGCTTTAGAATCATTATATCACTGCATAGCTCTATATGTATCCCATTGTGATTTGATTTGGAGAGCAGAAATGGCAGATTAGTCTTAAATCCGGCCAAGTAGATTATCCACTCATCTCTAAAGCTCATGCACTGAGGGCTCCTCGTAATTGCCGCTTGCGGTCGAGGGGGGCTGGAGTGCCCGGCTTACCCACGGTCAGGGGACCGGGCCGATCTGCTCCCACAATGCCATCCGGGGTCCTTGCTTATTAAAAGTGTGGTTGACCTCGCTAGGCACCCCCCCCCCCCTTGCGCCTCTTCCTATTGTGTCCCATCTGACTGATGTTGACTGGGGTCACCTAAGCCTGTGCAGGGGATCGTGGCACGGTGCGCAGGGGGCTAAACGTTTACATGCATTCATTTGACTTTACCCAGGGGTCTGGTGGCCCGGGCTCTTTCAGCAGGTTCAGTAGACAGGCGCCAGGTTCGAAGGCCCTGCCGGCTTACTGAGGTTAGGTGGGGTAAACAGTCCTCCGCGTGGGCGGAGGTGACCCTTTACCTTGAGGTGATCCTGAGGTTTGTAACTGCGGTGCCACCCGTCATAGTTCTGAACACGAGACGGATAACGAACATGTACACTGGACACTGAATGTTGCTGTTCTATTGACATATTGAGCTGACGGACATGGGGGAGGAATAGGTCAATAGGCTGCTGTCTTCGATATCAGTGCTGCGCTCCTCTGGAGCCAAGTCTGTTAGTGGACAACGCAACTGAGCAAGTGATTACCCAAGTGGAAAGAGATAGAGGTTTTTCATAGAGGTAGTTCAAGGGCTGGACACCACACACACCAGTTGAGCCGAAACAAAACTACTGACACCAACAGATTGGTGTTTTCGCAATTATGCCACAACAATGTGGAATGCCCTACCCACAGCCGTAAAGGAATGTGAATCCCTACCCTCTTTCAAAACTGCCCTCAAAGAGCACCTACAGGTGGCTGCAATTAGAAACTGGCCCGGTAAATGTAAACCCCCCCCCCACCCACCGCCGCCAATGTACAGTTTCTTCCCCTTCGGATGTATATATTTTTTTTGATCTCTTTTTCTTACACAGTACCGTATATTTGTATGTCTTGTATGTCATACATGTCTTGATGAATTGAAAATGGAGGACCTTTATGTAAACAAGACGAAAGTCTTTTTCTGGTCTGCATCCCCTTAGCAGTTGTTAGTATTGTACTGTATTGTACCCATTCTGCAATCTGTTAATAAAGTTTTCAATCAATCAATCAATCACTTGGGGGTACGCTCGGAAAAATTGTTTAGCGCTCTACTATTAATTCGATGAATGCAATGAAACATTTTTCCTCATGAATTCCATAGGATATTAAATAATTTAGATATGAGATTTTAGGTAACAATCTGGTCAAGGTTTTCTCTTGGAACGAGAAAGAGTTTTTGCAAACGTGTCAAAGTTGCACAAGTTGCCCGTCCTCCCGGGTGACCCTGAGGTGTCCGTCATTGGCACACTTGGTTTTGTGCTGATGCAGTGTTTGCGGTCAGAGTGACAGGGCGTTGGACAGCGCGGCGGACAGTCCTCCTGGGTGTTACAGAACAGAAGCTGCGTCTCAGCACTGTTTTAATTCACCAAATGATTAAACAGCCAACCATTGATCCCTGTGGTAAACATTCATTGCATTCAACAGCCTTTCTCAATCCCGATTGGATCTCTCTCTCTCTCTCTCTCTCTCTCTCTCTCTCTCTCTCTCTCTCTCTCTCTCTCTCTCTCTCTCTCTCTCTCTCTCTCTCTCTCTCTCTCTTGCAATTAAAAGCTCTCTCTTTCTTGCAATTAAAAGCTCTCTCTCTCTCCCCCTCTCTCTCTCTCCTGCAATTAAAAGCTCTCTCTCTCCTGCCATTAAAAGCTCTCTCTCTCTCTCTCCCCCCTCTCTCTCCTGCAATTAAAAGCTCTCTCTCTCTCCCTCCCTCTCCTGCAATTACAGCAAGCATTACAGCGTGTAAGGGCATTATGCATTGCAATGTGACTGTGTATAGTGGTGTAGTGGTGGTGGTGGTGGTGGTGGTGGTGGTGGTGGCGGCGGTGGTGGTGTGTGTGTGTGTGTGTGTGTGTGTGTGTGTGTGTGTGTGTGTGTGTGTGTGTGTGTGTGTGTGTTTTGAATGTTGAATGAAATGGGTGTGGGGTAGCTGATTGGAGTGAGTGAGCGTGAGTAGAATGCAGTTGAGACAGAAAGGAGTGAGTTGAACAGAGTGAGAGTAGACAGTGTGGTAGTAGGGCATAGACATGAAGGATTGTCTGGTAGTTCTCTCACCCATTAACCAGACAAGGCCATTGTTGTGCTCTCTTCCCCACTGACACACTGGTGCTGTGAGTGACAGGCTGACAGGCCGTGCTCGGTAGGTTCGCCACATGGCGGGCTGGCGGGCTGAATGAGGAATGCAAAACACAGCTTAGCTCAACTTTGATTCTGTTGCAAAAAGGCTATGAACCTGTAACTTCACTCAACACTCCTGTAATTGCTTCGGCTGCACAACCCCAAGGCTAAAATAACGCGAGGGTTTGTTTAGCGAGGAATTCGATTGAGTGTGAATTACGTTGATTTCCTTTTAATTGATTTGGAATTTGAATGTCAATTTCTGTGTATGGGCTCATGGAGTTATTTAATATCTTGCTGGATTCCATTTGTGCGCATGCATAGCAGGGATGGACAAAATATCATTTGTGTGCATGCAATTGTTTTGGACAACATATATTTTGATTGTTTTGACAGAGTATTTGTTTATTTATTTATTACTTTTGTTAATTCTTCAATAACCCTTTCAGGTCTATGTTTTTAGAATGTTTTTCTATGAATTATATCATAGAATTGTAGAACTCTATAGCTTTCAGTGTGACATCAGCATTAGAACGGTACACCTGAAAGCAGCAGCTGTACAGTGCTAGATTTGATCTTCTATTGGACTTCCTGCTAATGTCCTCATAGTATTTCAGCCGGGAGGCCTGTCTGTCTGACGCTTCTCATTCACACTACCCAATTCAACGATTGTATGTATTACTAAAAGAAATATAAAAGAAAGATACCCTAATTACATCCGTTGAGATGTGTATGTTGCGTTATTATCTCTCATATTGAAGTATCAATATAAATTTGATGTATCGTCCGGCGCTAATGCATAGCTAATGCATAGCCCCTTCCTTCAGCTGTCAGTGGGGAGACTTTGCCTCCCGTCTCCACTAATGAGTGTGTGTGTATGCGCTTGCATGCACATGGCTCTGCGTGTGCGCTGGCATAAATGACAGGCTGGTGGGAAAAGCACTGTCTATCTGGGATAACTTCTGGCATCCCACTAAGAGCCCCTCCTGAGAAGCGTCCCTCCCCCTCCCGTCCTGCATGTCTCCCGTTCACACCCACTGCGCGCAGCCAGGGTGGCGGCGGCGGAGTGCGGTGTGTGCGCGCGAGAGACGAGGCGTGTGGGATGTGTCTCACGGAGCGACGGAGAGGCAGTCTCTTGCGGAATTCCAGATCCTGGAGCAGGAGGCCGAGGAGGAGGCTGATGAGGGAACAATGGCCAGGGACATCTGTCATGCCTGGCTGCACTCCCCTCCACTTACAATAGGGCCGAGGGACCAGCCAGTGGTGGCTTTCTTTTCTCTCCCCTCCTTTCCGGGGACACTTCTGCCCCCTTACAATGGGCCTTTTGTCCCCTCCCCGCTTTCGCCAACGTTTAACCCTTCCAGCCTGCTCCTTTTTCTGCCTCCTCTCTGTCTCCGCCAGAAAACAAAATACGGTTGAAACCGTGACTATTCATTCGCCTCCCTCCCGCTTTCTGATTTTCATTATGACTTTTGGCTCCATCTCTTAACTGCGTTGTTGGCGTGAGTTTGTGAAGACTCTCTTTAGATGCCCTTTGTGTGTGTGTGTGTGTGTGTGTGCGTGTGTGTGTGAGAGAGAGAGAGAGAGAGAGAGAGAGAGAGAGAGAGAGAGAGAGAGAGAGAGAGAGAATGCCTGTATGGTGGGGAATGAAATAGACAAAGCCTCCCACTCCAGTGCTTAGTCAGCACCTCCACAGATCTGATTTCAGCACATGTGAGTCCATCAGCTGCTACACACAACATGGCAGTAGCCTCTGGCACTGAGAGAGACCATCCCTGACTCAGTTGCTCCTTCACCCCCGCCCCATGGTATCCTCTTCCAGTGACTCCATTGTGTGTTGGCCAGGCGGCCGCAGTTTCCTGGGAAGACAAGTCGCTGGGAAGACAAGTCGCTGAGAAGCCGTCGTCAGACACTCGCTGTCCGTTGATGCGACACAAATCACTTCCCCTGGTTGATACCTGTCAGTGTATTGAGTGGCCAGTGTGCATATGAATGGCAGGCCTGTAGATACCGGGGAGCCGTGCTCAGGACCATCGATTATCACACCCAGATCTGTTTGTAATGTTAGGGCCCCACCGGTGTACGCCGGCTTGGATGTAATTATACTCTGGTCCTTGGAGCTGTCTCTTCCTTAGCTGTTTTCAACACTCGCCAGCCTGATGTAAATTGCAAATTGATTTTTTCCGCGGCCTCCCGTTCTTAAGGACTTAAAGAGTTCAAGCTGGTCCATCATTGATTGGACTCAGATTGCAATTTATTATTGCTGTCAGCAACAAGACTTTTCAAGGGGAAACTTGGAGATCCACTGGGTACACTCGACTCATCACCTCTCCGGGTGCCAACTTGACAAAGCAGAAACCAGCTGTGTGCGTGTCAAACATCTGTATCAACTTGCCGAACCACGTTACATACCGATACCCGGCCCGGCATACGGTTAGGTCCGTCAGAACACCAGTGATAACCGGTGGTGGGTGTGAACGGCCCCCGAAAAAAGGTGTTGAGGTTCGGATCAGCGGGTCCGAGGTACAGAGATTCCTCAACCTCTCTGTGGCAGATCTAATTTACAGCCTCCAGCCCGGCAGTGCATGGGATTCCACTCACATGCTGATCCCAGCCAGGCACCGTAATGGACTGACTGGCACGCCGGCCGGCCGGACTGCTGCCTGGGTTCTCTCCTGACGGCTAATTGCTGCCAGCTGCCGGGGGGTCGCAGAACAAAGGCCTGCTTGAAAAGGTGATCTGTTGATTGGAGTAGCCGCCCGTCCGCCCTCCTTTAATGGGATGTGGATCACGAGAGAGGTGGCATCTGTGTACAGCACTGCTTCACACACACACACACACACACACACACACACACACACACACACACACACACACACACACACACACACACACACACACACACACACACACACACACACACACACACACACACACACACACACACACACACACACACACACACACACACACACACACACACACACACACACACACACACACACACACACACACACACACACACACACACACACACACACACACACACACACACACACACACACACACACACACACACACACACACACACACACACACACACACACACACACACACACACACACACACACACACACACACACACACACACACACACACACACACACACACACACACACACACACACACACACACACACACACACACACACACACACACACACACACACACACACACACACACACACACACACACACACACACACACACACACACACACACACACACACACACACACACACACACACACACACACACACACACACACACACACACACACACACACACACACACACACACACACACACACACACACACACACACACACACACACACACACACACACACACACACACACACACACACACACACACACACACACACACACACACACACACACACACACACACACACACACACACACACACACACACACACACACACACACACACACACACACACACACACACACACACACACACACACACACACACACACACACACACACACACACACACACACACACACACACACACACACACACACACACACACACACACACACACACACACACACACACACACACACACACACACACACACACACACACACACACACACACACACACACACACACACACACACACACACACACACACACACACACACACACACACACACACACACACACACACACACACACACACACACACACACACACACACACACACACACACACACACACACACTCGGGGGCCGGCACACTGTAACAACACCAGCCCATCTGTGTTTTAGGAACAGGAGAGTCAATTGGATAGAGAGTCAGATCTCTCTCTCTCTCTCTCTCTCTCTCTCTCTCTCTCTCTCTCTCTCTCTCTCGCTCTCTTTCTCTCTCTCTCTCTCTCTCTCTCTCTCTCTCTCTCTCTCTCTCTTTCTTTGTTTGTGCGTGTATGTGTGTGTACTGTGTGCGTGTACAGTATGTGTGCATGTATGTGTGTGTGCGTGTCTGTGCATGTGTGCACGTGCGCGTGTCTGTGCGTGTGTGCGCGCGCATGTGTGTGCATGTGTCATTAGTACAATATTTTTAATATACAGAGATTAAGGGAGGCAGGCTGTGTGTATTTCCACTCATCTATCTTCTCACTATTGTGGTTTTACTACCTTGACACACTGTTTACAGTCCTTCCAGTGGAGAACATCCCAGTCAGTCAGTCTCGTGAGAGGTAGATGATACTTATATACACAGCGCTCAGTGAGAGCTCCGTGCATCAGGGACCGTCTTATCTGGACACTCAATCTTCACAGTGCTGCACATACCTTTCCCCCCCCTCCAGATGTAACTAGCTCCGTGAGGAGCAGGAGGAGGAGGAGGAGGAGGAGGAGGAGGAGGAGGAGGAGGTGGAGGAGGAGGAGGAGGAGGGGGAGGAGGAGGAGGCTTTGGGAACAGAGAGGCAGAGTCCAGCGTATGTTTCATGTAAGTGGTTGAGTCAGAGCATGTGGTGATATGGAAGCGTGCCTTTGGTGGAGATAACATTCTTGTCTTTTCCTTGTCAGCATAAATATTTAACTCAACCTGTCAGTGGCGTCCCTCCCAGTGTTCCCTCTGAGGAGAGAGAGAGAGGGAGAGAGAGAGAGAGAAGGGGGGGAGAGAGAAAGAGAGAGAGAGAGAGAGAGAGGGAGAGAGAGGGGGGGGGGAGAGAGGGAGAGAGAGAGAGAGGGAGATAGATAGAGAGAGAGGGGGGAGAGAGAGGGGGAGAGAGAGGGAGAGAGAGAGAGGGGGAGAGAGAGAGGGAGGGAGAGAGAGGGAGAGAGAGAGGGGGGGAGAGAGGGAGAGAGAGAGAGAGAGGGGGGGGAGAGGGAGAGAGGTAGAGAGGGAGAGAGGTCTTTCAGCCATGCTATGCTCTGTGGCTAAGATATGGACCACTCACATGCAGACGGGTCCTGTACTGTATGTGTGTGTGTGTGTGTGTGTGTGTGTGTGTGTGTGTGTGTGTGTGTGTGTGTGTGTGTGTGTGTGTGTGTGTGTGTGTGTGTGTGTGTGTGTGTGTGTGTGTGTGTGTGTGTGTGTGTGTGTGTGTGTGTGTGTGTGTGTGTGTGTGTGTGTGTGTGTGTGTGTGTGTGTGTGTGTGTGTGTGTGTGTGTGTGTGTGTGTGTGTGTGTGTGTGTGTATTGGCAGCTTAGCCACATGGAGAAGGAGGTGCTATGTGTACCCTTAACACATTCTGTGCCACGCCTCTTCCGGGAAACGGCTATGCTCATGCCACCCATTAAACCAATGTAGTCCGTCACCTTGTTTGTAGAGCTATAACTATATTCTATATTATAGCTATGGATACAGTACTATAGTAATTTGATACTGGGTTTCTTCCGGTCAAGATGCAAAAAATAAAAAATAAATCCATCCATACGTTCCCATTTTATACCGTGGTGAATATGACTATAGTTTTAGAATAATCCTGTCTAATCCCAGAAAACGACGCTATGCAGCAATATGTGCAATTCACTAAAAACTTTGTCGTTTCTTGCCTGGACTAGCTACTATTCTCAAATCAAATCTAGATTATAGGTATTATGTTTCATCATGAATGCATGAAAGGGGGGGGGGGGGGGGGGGGGGTCGTTTTTTTATGCTTTGATCGTCACCAACGGAATACGTTACACAGTACATTACACACATACGCTCCGATCGCAATGAAGGAATTATTGGATCAACGCAAGATTGATACCATATAGCCCTTACCTTAACTAGGATGTACCCCAAAAAGAATATTCCAATTATCTGATCGCCATTCCAAGTATTGATGTCGATCGTGTCGGCAACATAATCCACCAAAGAACATGAATCGGGAGTGTTTGATTCTTATAAATCCATGTGTTATAACCGCTCGTCATGCCCGACTGGGAAAAGTCTGCCCGGACCTATATAATCGACGCACAGCCAAAGACTCAATGTTTCAAAGGATGTGCAATACCAGCCGCATCCTACCAGGTGGCGGTATTGGACTTTTGCGATCTCAGACTCATTCCCTATGATAACACCAGGCTCCCTGGATGGAATAGGGTATTAAAATCGAAGAAAATGAAAAACGACCCAGAAACGAGAATCTTCGTTTATGGCACTGAACGGTTGGGGCCCAGAAACGAGAATTCTCGTGAACGGCACTCAACGTGTTAAGTGTTCAGTGCTGCTTGGCCCGATATTTGATTTGACATTTGATTCCCTGTTTATGTAATATAATTTGTGGAACCAAATAAAGTATGTGTGTATGTATGTATGTATGTATGTATGTATGTATGTATGTATGTATGTATGTATGTATGTATGTATGTATGTATGTATGTATGTATGTATGTATGTACGTATGTATATAACAAAGTTAAAAAGTATGTATGTGTATGTATGTATGTATGTATGTATGTATGTATGTATGTATGTATGTATGTATGTATGTATGTTAGGGCTGTCCCCGACTAAGGATTTGGATAGTCGACTATGATTGGCCAAAATTTGCCGTTAGTCGACTATTAGTCGACTTAAAAAATAAAAAAAATAAAAAAAAGTATAATATATATATATTTTTTATCATTCCATTTGGGCTGTGGGGGTGCTTGATGTCTGAAGGAGTCGACGGAAGGCTTCTTGTCCTCTGCAAAAGCATGCAATTGGTCCACTGATGGATACATCTTGATATTTGTCTAGTCTAGTAATAATAATAACTTTATTTGTATAGCACTTTTCATACAGAGGTTGCAGTTCAAAGTGCTTCACAACAGTAAAAAATACAGGCATAAGCTAGCATAAAAAGATAGACAGGTAGAATCACAGTGTTTCACATTAGGATCTAGCATCCCAATAGGCTCTCCGCTTACAGTTTTCAGTAACACAAATAGTAAAAATAGTTTAAAATTATTCAGTTTAAAAATAGTAAAATAAAAAGAAAATAAAATAAAATAAAAATTATAAAATAGAACGGACATAAAAAATACAGGCATGAGCGAGCATAGCAAGATATGGCAATTGACAACAATGCATAAAGTTTACAGACAATCCATGCTGATTGATCTGCCATAAGCAAGTGAAAGTTTACAGACAATCCATGCTGATTGATCTGCCATAAGCAAGTGAAGATTACAGTCTGTTCTAACAAACCAAACTGCCATGTATTAAAGTTTACAGACAATCCATGCTGATTGATCTGCCATAAGCATAAGATTACAGTCTGTTCTAACAAACCAAACTGCCATGTATTAAAGTTTACAGACAATCCATGCTGATTGATCTGCCATAAGCATAGTGTTTCTACTAACAGCCAGGACACAGTTAACCTGGTTCTACTACAGCCAGGACACAGTTAACCTGGTTCTACAACAGCCAGGACACAGTTAACCTGGTTCTACTACAGCCAGGACACAGTTAACCTGGTTCTACAATGCTACAGCCAGGACACAGTTAACCTGGTTCACATTAGGATCTAGCATCCTAATAGGCTCTCTATTCAGTAATTAAAAAGTGCTACTACAGCCAGGACACAGTTAACCTGGTTCTACAATGCTACAGCCAGGACACAGTTAACCTGGTTCTACAGCCAGGACACAGTTAACCTGGTTCTACTACTACAGCCAGGACACAGTTAACCTGGTTCTACTACAATGCTACAGCACTAACCGATGGACATAAAAAAAAAAAAAAAAAAAAAAACAGGCATGAGCGAGCATAGCAAATAATAAGAATAGTTTAAAATGATTCAGTTTAAAAATAGTCATCAGTAAGAAGTAAAAAGTGCAATAACCGACACATGAATTTGATAGGCAGTGTAAAAGAGTAGGCAGGGTAAGAATAAATACAAGTTGTGTCAGGATATCCCTGATGTTTCCTCTTGCCACTAGGTGGTAGCAGATATCTATCAGTGAAATGCCTGAGCAAAGAGATAGGTTTTAAGCTGTCTTTTAAAGATGTCTAGCGAGTTGGCTTCCCTGATGTTTTGGGGTAGTTTGTTCCATAGTTTTGGGGCATAGTTGATAAAGGCTGCATTACCGATCCTCTTTTGACTGCTTCTGGGAGCCTCTAGTAGTCCAGCAGCTGACGATCGCAGTGTTCTTGCTAGTGTGTTCATTAGATGGGTGAAATCCTCTTTCAGTGCCTCTGTGCCTGTTTTCTTAGGCAGTTAGCCTCTGGTATGCGTGCCATTAGCGTTAGCCACGCTTCTAGGCCTCTTTTCTTTTGGAAAGAATGATAAAAAAAATGTAAATTTAAAAAAGTTTCTAATTTTGCGTGCGTGCGTGCGTGCGTGCGTGTGTGTAATAGCTCCCAGTGCTCTCTGTCTGTTCCAGCAGGCCTCCGGGCATCCTGCAGTGACAGCTCTCTCTGTCTCCGGACCGAGACACCTAATCTGTGGCGTGTTCTGACAGGGTGGCCGCTTGGAATGGTTCTTATGAGAGGCAAGCTAAGGCCTCCATCATTCTGCTGGTTCTCATTCTCGTTCTCGTGAGAGATGCCTTTATCATGCAGCTTATCAACTATCTAAATAATACAGTCTGATAACAAAGGAACATGTGATCAAGCTGTTTTTATAGTTTTTTTTAATAGTTTTGTGAGAAACGCAACCATGAGGCCAAAATGAGGCCTCTAGAACTAGAACAAACGTCCACACATCACTTCCTGTTTACCATGCGTTTATCCGGAATTTGGTTGGATCTGGCGGTCATACGGTTCGGTCTATCACTGATCTAAATGATGATGTAAGGGTGTTGGCCCCTTGATGCCACACAGCAAGTCCCTGGTGAGCAGCGTAGGAGCAGGGGGAAAATGTTGATTTAATCATTGATTTGATCTTTTTAAACGGCAGGACATTTTTCAAACAAAAGTTTGGTCTGATGGGGGCGCTAGTGGAAAGGTCATGGGATCACCAGCATCAATAGGTGTCTTCTGATAGGGGCCCTGAATGTACATTTTATGCAATTCCAGCCATAACCTTTTAACATAATCTTGTTCACAAACAAACAGACAATGGGGGGCGAAAACATAACCTGGTGGAGGTAATAATGTTAACCCTTTCACTACCACACTACCAAATGGTTAACCCTTTCACTGCGACAATACAGACGAGTTAACCATCTGTAGTGTGGTAGTGAAAGGGTTAATGTGATCATGATAAACTGTACTGTGATTACAGTGGTCATGGAAACAGCTTAAAGGGTTAGTTCAGAGTTTTGGACCCCTAGCCCTATTTCTTATTCACCAATGATGATGTCAATCAGTTAGGGCTGACCTTCGAATTTCTTTTGGCAATCGAAGCTTCGGGGCCGAGCTTCGATTTTAATTCGAAGCTTGGAATAAAAAAAAAAAAAAAAAATATATATAATTTTTTTTTTTTTTTTTATCTTATGTTGTGGGACTTGTACAGCACTTTGGTAAACTTTGTTGTTTTTAAATGTGCTCTATAAATAAAGTGGATTGGATTAATGAATTAAGTAGCCCCTTTCGTGACTGTGACACAGCCAACACGGCTGTGATTTAATTCAAGGTGGATCGCTGTTGTCGTTTGAACAACTTCAGATTTCATGGGAACTACCAATCCCCCAAATCAAGAATGTTTAAGATGAATGAAGTAAGATTTTGATTATTTGAAATATGGCCTGTGTAGACTAAACTATGCACAGAATTATGTCAGTCTACAAGGTCCGGCAATGTAGACCCTGTAGACTCCACTACAGACCAATTATCAGTGAATGTTCATGCATTTTTAAGAAGGGCTACTTCCACAAAAAAACAAAGAACTCACCAAAACATCTCAGTAGCACCTTATCTAAATGTTCTATTTCATATATGGAGATTCATATTTATTTATGTATTGCATGCATTTCTACATTTTATTTCCTATTTTGTTTATTCATCCCAGTATCTTTCTTTCTTATGTGTGGAATTCTACAAGGCATTTACATTCACATTTACATTTAGTCATTTAGCTGACGCTTTTATCCAAAGCGTCTTATAAGTTCTGTACGACAGGTCATCAGGAAGGATACAACTCTATCAGCTGAGTAACAATATTCATCAAAGTGTTGCGTGTTACAGTGTAGGTTAGTTTATTAGGACAAGTGCATGACAGTAAGGTTAGTTAGGGTTAGATTTATTTTATTTTATTTCAGATAATGGTTGAAGAAGTGCGTCTTTAGTCGACGGCGAAAGATTGGACGGGATTCGGCTGTCCTAACTGGGGTGGGTAGTTCATTCCACCATTGTGGGGCAAGGACTGAGAATAGGCGTGTAGGTGGTGTATATGTGTTTGAGGATGATATCCTTCAAACAGGCAATAGTGATGATATAATTTGGGCAGTGCTGAGCTGGGTTACTTTCCTCCAGTGTATTTGTCCCCCGGCCACACCCAATGGCCCCATGCACACACACACACACTGAAGTAAAAAAAAAAAATATATATATATATATATATATATATATTTTTTTTTTAACTTTGATTTTTTTTTAAATGTTCGAAGCTTGTGCCATCGAACGAAGCTTCGAAGCTTCGAAGTATTTAAGACAGCCCTACAATCAGTAGAGTCCTTTCTCAACACAATCCATGCTGTTTCTCATACTAGCTCCTGTCTGGTACTCACTGAGACTGAGGCTCACTGAAATCGACTTTGTGTGCTGTGCACTGTGGACTAGATCAGTGAGCCTCAGTCAGAACTATCTCTTTATATTGTTTCAGTTTAGTTTACTCCTAATCGGAGTATGCATACTGCCGACGCTAGAGTACTGTGATATTGATGAGTGTAAGAGAGTATTTACGACTGTAACAACTACTACATTCCTTCAATACTGTGGTAATAGGAAGCATATGGGCTTTTACATTCCCCCCTCTATTTAGTTTAGTTTTGTTATTGTGTTGGCCGATTCATAACATTTTATTTTCAATTACGATTTTGTCAACAACAATTATGAAAACAAAAGTAATCAAGACAAAACTATTGTGGAAATCCACTGTTAGATCCAATGTCAAGTAATCGTGTTAAATAATCGTGATCTCGATTTTGATCAAAATTATCGTGATTATGATCTTTGCCATATTCAAGCTGTACACCTACTGCTTGTTCTGTTGGTTGATGCTCCTTCCATCATGAGAATCAGGCCTATAATACCAGGCCACACAAGACCATTTGCAGGCTCTTTTATATTCTAACATTTGGTCAAAACGTTAAATTGGCTTTTGGAATCAACCACACATTATGGTCAGTGGACGGAAGAAGTCAATCTCATGCCCTGGTAGCAAGTTAGCAACATGGTGTAATATGAAATCAGAACCAACAGAGCCTTTTGTTTTGTGTTATATGTACACACAGCTTAGTAATATTATTCTTATAATAAGAATAAGGGACATAATTAGATTTTTCGGACACAAGGTTTGGATGAGTGTGTGAAATTAAATATGTGGCAAAAGGATAAAAAAAACGCCCTGCAGAACTTGATTACCTACTTGATGAGGCGTTAAGAAACTCAGAATCAGAAACAGCTATGCACCCCTCACCCCAATTTTCTTTTATGCAGAACATTGAACTGTCGTCAACAGGGCATCTTCTGATTGATATATATGTACCCAGTTTGGCATCACATTATTTCTATGGCATTGGTATGATAATGAAACAAGAAAATGAATGCATAAGATGGAGAAAACATCCAGTGGTAGGCCTGCAGTGGCAGTAGGACAGTGTGAGGGGCGAGATAAGGCAAGCCAAGCTGTAAAACTGTCCTTGACACAGCTCTGGCCCGGCCCTGGTTAACAGATCAACCGGCACCATCTGTGACAACCCCAAAAGCAATTATCCCCTATCACATCCTTGCTGCCCATCTATATTAAAAACTGCCCACAACACCTGAGATTAACCCACGCTCACACCTCTCCTGCCTTAATCTTTGCCTCTCCACCGGCCTCTGTGTCCACGCTACGCAGCTGGGCCAATAGCATGGGGGCTGGTTCAGGGTCACCATGCCCTGTCGCACCGCATATTCAGCCACACTGCTGCTGCTGCTGCTGGCCCAGCCTCCAATCATAGCTGTCATAAAGAGTCCTATAGCTGAACACGGCCATAAGCCATGCCATTACAGACAGAGAGAGGGAGAGAGAGAGAGAGAGAGAGAGAGAGAGAGAGAGAGAGAGAGAGAGAGGGTGGGGTATTGGGGTAGGGTGCAGTAAAAGCTGCATCATGCACTTGTCCCTGAAACACGCCCTGAAGGTCAGCTCTCTAGCCGTGCTCTCTCCCTAACCCTCCTATTGCATTTATTTAGTTTCCACTTTTAAATGGGGTTTATCCCCTTGTTTACTTGTTATATAAGGCCAAACCGTTGTACTGAGCACAAAAGTACACCTCTTTGACCGACTTCTTCCCTCGTCGCCTTTATAAACTCAGCACTACGTGGAACTCTTCTTATTTATTTAAATCTATTCCACATTTGTCATAGTGGTTGCTTCCCTTGACCCTGTTGGCAGTTATGAGCACGCTCTCTACAGTTTTATTACTGTAATATAGTCTAAAGGTGAGAGTAAGGACAGGAGGTAGACGAGGGCCGGGAGAAATATGTTTGAGGTGATTTTCTTTGGGGGGGAGCTGTGCAGAGTTGCAGTATGAGGAGAGTCTAAACTAAACAAATCAATATATCATTACTGTACATTAAGAACCTTTCAGATAGAACATGTAGGGTTTTTTATGTCTTCCACCCGGCTGTGAAGTTTCACAGATGGAACGACTTTCATCCCCTCGTGTGTGGTTCCTTAAAGACGCCTCACGGCTCAAACGTCAGATGAAAAGATCGATGTGTGCGCGGCCACTCCCGGAGCAGCGCCCTCAGCGCTGGAAGATGAACAGACCTTCGCGCGGCGCAGAGGGCTGCTGCGGAGACGGCAGACGGTTGTGAGGATGTCAGAATGAAAGGTGGTGCAAACCACTGACAAAGAGCAGAGCCGCCGGAGTTGAATGAGAATCCGAGGTGAATAGAGAGATGGAATTGCTTTGAGTCCGGGCGTGTGCACACACAGCAGGGTTATGACATACACTGATTGTGTGAAGTGTTTTCGCTCTGCACCGGACAATGCCCAAGGCTGCCCTATCCTTGTGCGCTTGGCCTTGTAGCTGCATAGCTGCAACATGCAGAAGATTCGTCTTCGAGGCTAACAGAGACCTCCTGAATACTCCACAGAACAAGAGAGAGAGAGGGAGAGAGAGGGAGAGAGGGAGAGAGAGAGGGAGAGAGTTCCTCATTCACAAACTGAACATGCCGTCCTGTTTTCTCCGTGGCGTCATGTGACAATAAAACCCACGCACAGCAGCCCATTCCTCATCCTCTCGTCTTAAATGGCTTAAATATGGAGGATTGGACTTAAAAGCTCCCTGTCTGCCAATGCATGTTCTCCTTTTGCGAGGGGAGCCATTAAGCTATCAAAGATGTGTGCCTGTGTTGAAAAAACAGAACACTGTCCAGAGCTGGTGAATTCCTCTGAGCTGGGGGAGGACAGGGGTGGTGGGTGAAGGGGGTGTGGGGTAGAGGATGATGATGGACAGACATGGGGGAGCCCCCCCAGTATCAAAGCAGCAGGAATGTAGAGCAGCCTGGTAGGACCTGGAGCCTTTTTCAGGAGGGTTCTCTGATCTGATCTGATGGTGGGGGGGGTTGCTAGTCAGAGCTCTGTGCAGCACTACACACAGGCCACAGGCCACGGCCTCGCCCATACAGCTGGCTACCAGACGCTACACTTAGAACAACAAACTGTCTTCATTGAAAAAAAGTCTTAAGACCCAAAGTTCTTTTTCACATGTTCTGTTATATGGGCATGTTTTTCTTATTCTTGATGAATGTCCTCCTTTTTGTGCTTTTGTAAAAAAAAAGAAAGAAAGAAGCAAAACAGGCCCAGGAACATAAATAAATGTTTTAGCCTTCTGACACCGTACCTCCTGCGAAACTCCCATATCTATTTAGTTGAGGGGGGGGGGGGGGGGGGGGGGGGGGGGCAGTTATTGGCCAGTGATATTTTCTATTTAACCTGGAGTGATGATCTACGAGCACTGGTCTGTGTTCCTCCGTGGTGTTTGGTGGTTAGTATGTATGGAGAAATCAGAGAGCCGCGCAGCTTAATTGAGCAGGGCAGCACTTCATCACCGCGCAGGGTCACGGGCTGGCTGGAGACATTGTGCTTCTACACCCTTTTATTTCCCCACTAATAGACAAAGCCAAGCTCTTTCTCCCAGTGTTAAATCACAATGAGGGAGACCCGCGTCGTAACAGCGTGATAGTCTATCTCTCCGATCCTGATTCACAACCCACTCGCGCACGGACCCATGCGCGCACGGACACACACGCGCACGCTTGCACGTGCATTAGGTGGGCTAGACAGATATATTGCTCGACCGATATTATCAGGCGATATAGGCCTAAGCCTTTTTTTTTTACAGGTATATATTTTACAGGTATATATCTGGAAAAGCGCCTCTGAAAATGACCTTCCCTCAGAACCATAGCAAAATAAACGCGTAACCCTTTTAAAATGTATATTTCTTTTTAGCTTTGTTTGAAAGACATTGATCTAACATTGATATGTTAGATAAATGGCATAGCCATACGGCTAGTCATTTAGTTCCTGGTTTGAGTATGTTGAGTAACATTTCAACCCCCTTGGCTACACTGGAAATGCGGTTGTACAAAGATTGACTCGGAAAGACATTTAAAAACAAGATGTTTGTTACTCCTGTGCAGAAGCTTGGGCTTCACTGACCGCAGTGTGCTTCAGTAGCACAAGGCTACAATTCGTTCATTTGAAAATGTAGAATAGTCACCTCATTATCAGCGATTTCCCCACAAAGGTCAAAAGACTGTTTCTAGGCTGTGTCGCGCGCACACACACAGCTGTGTGAGCCAGGCTAGTTTATTTGTGTGAGACAGAATCTTTTTTTTTGTATTTCTAAAGCAGTAACGTTTTGTTCAAATTAGCCGTTTGCTTAATATTTACAGATTTCTTTCCAATTAAGAAAAGTTAAACATTGGTTATTGGAAATGTATGCTCCCATATATAGAACATATATAGGTCATGTCACGCTCACGCACACACACACATGCACGCACACATGCACACACACATGCACGCACACGCACACACACACACACACACACACACACACACACACACACACACACACACACACACATACACACACACATACACACATATCAGTGCTGTCTGCAGTTAGCTATTATAGAGATGCTGGGAGCTTTTACAGTATCAGTCCAATTATGGAAATACTTGCTCTTTTGCTTAAAAGTCCATTTGCTTTTACTTAATGCTCCAACTATTCTCCCTATGCTTTGTTTTGTACCCCCCCCCCCCCCATCTCTCTCTCTCTCTCTCTCTCTCTCTCTCTCTCTCTCTCTCTCTCTCTCTCTCTCTCTCTCTCTCTCTCTCTCTCTCTCTTCAGAACATATAGCCTAAGCTGCTTCTCATCGCTGGCGGCGAGATCATTAGCCTGCCGGAAATTTTGGTTTTGTTTCTCTCTGCTTTTTTCTTTTTTTCCCTTGGCGAGGAACAAAGGAGCAACATTCAATAGTTATTGATTTGGAGACATACAAGTTTTACTGGAGATCCCATTTAATCACAAAAGCTGATTTATTGTAGCCCCTCTGACAATCCCATTAAATTGCTGTCTAGCTAATCAAGTCCATTCTTTCTCCTGGAGGACTAATCTTTTATAGGGCCAGCAGAACAAATCCCTCTAGTAACAGGATTGGAGGGGAACTGGGAGGCCCCGGGCCCTCTGTCCTGACCGTAAATGAAAAATAACGTTTGCCGCTGTCCCCAGAGTTTGGAACACTCCTCTTCAGCCAAAACCGCAACACAGTTTTTCTTCAGCGGAATTAAAATATATATTCTTTTATAAATAAATAACATCAGTGATTCCAGTAAATATTCTATTAGAAGAAAAGCAAAAACATTATGTTTGTATACAGAGTTTAGCGTTTACGGTCATGCCAAAAACCCAGAGGGAGCCATAGCAGGCCATTTCCATGTTTCATTTTTAAACCTTCTTTTTGGTCCAACAAGATAATCCAGTGTCCCAGAGACAAACAAGAAATACCCCCCAACAGAAAGATAAACATGCCAGCTGAAGTCTCCCTTCAGGCGCTTGTGTTTGACTTGGCATGCACACATTTGTTGATCTAAACCATCTTCATTTTAGGCTCACGCTAATCCCACGGGCCGACGCTGTTGCTGGGGTGAACTCTGTAAACTTTGTTTACAAGCAGGTTGAGCTCGACAAGTGTGTTTCCTGCTCGGCCTACATTCTATTTGCATTCTGATAACACATTTTGTGCAAAGGCTGGGTGTAAGTGGCATGACACGCCTGGCTAAATAGCCTACATTTCTGGACTCTGAGCTCTGCATTCTGTCTTCCTGCTTGTGCAACTACCACACAGGGTGACATATTCTCTCTGAGCGATCACATGGCATTTTGGCATTTTGTGAATTCATGTTTGTTTGTTTGTTTTTTCTTTTGTGAATATACAAGTGGGTTGTTATTGTTGTTTTTTTGTGTTAAAGCTGTATTCTTGTATGTTACATGGTCATATGTAGCCTTCTATTCAAGTTTAGATTAATTGATTCAAGCAACAGAGGGCCTTCGAATTCTCATAATGAAATTGTTCTATTAAACCTTTATGTTTTTCCCTCAGCTGGCTGTGCGTGTGTGTGTGCACATGTGTGTGTGTGTGTGTGTTTGTGCGTGTGTGTGCGTGCGTGTGTGTGTGTGTGTGTGTGTGTGTGTGTGTGTGTGTGTGTGTGTGTGTGTGTGTGTGTGTGTGTGTGTGAGTGTGAGTGTGTGTGTGTGTCCAGCCAGGACCCAGCTTTATGAGTCATTCACTCATTGTGTTCCAGCCCATCCACTAAATTAAGTGGAACCCCAACAGAAATGATGATGGAAACCTGGGGACACTTGATTGAGTTTTATGATGTGCTGATAAAATTTCACTGGCCTTCTCCCATTGGCCAGCTTTCGAGGAAAGTTATGACTGTTTCTGACGTTTTTTTATTTCTTTGTGTGCCTTTTTTATTTTCGGAAATCCAATCCCTTGCTATTTTTTTTTATGTATTGATCTTTAAACCTGGCCAGCTTCTCCTTTGCATTCATTGGCAATATCCTTAGATTTCTACCTCCACCCTAGCAGACTTGCCTGTTGTGCAGCTGTGTGGATCTCTGAGGTGCCATTAGGTTTATGAAGGAAAATGTCACTGGCTAAATTTCCATTAGTGCAAAATGATGTTATTTTAGATTGCATGCGATAGAGAGCTGTAATTGCTTGTTGTCGCACCACGTTTAGGAATTCAATACTGTCAATAGAATGCAATTCTGTGTCATTCACAGCTAGTTCACTGAGCATGTTCAATTTGATTGTCATCTACAGCCAAATGCTAACTGCCCTACCCTGAGTGTCCACTTATTGCTTCTAGTAAGGGCTTGTACTGTGTTTTCGATAATGATGTTGTCCCCTTGGTACGAAGGTATCCTTTGTAGTTCCATTCTGTTCCTCTGCTATAAAAACAGAATACCATCTATTCCAGTCTACTGCCCCCCAGCCACTGATCGATTCCAAGGTTAGGAGGACATTTGTGACACACTCTCAACACAGCTACACTCTCCTAATTTAGACTCATGGGCAGAAGAGGGAGTATTCCGAGGGACAGGTGTTTTCGCTTCCAGGGTCAGGTTGTCAGGGAAGACTCTTGGACCCTATAATGAGACATCCTGTCTAGGGCCCATCCCGACACACTCAGGAGAGCACTGCCTCTGCACGGCACGGTGAAAGCCCAGCTCAGCACCTCTGGACCTCTGTGGAGATGCCATTGATTTGATCTCTTCACTTATTCCTCCATTGACACAGATACACAGTGTCAAGAGTTCCCCGGCAGCGTTACGTCTTAGTCAGTCCGAACAGGCTTATTGTCAGCGGACATTCTAAGGTTTTTCTTTGGTGTTTATGGAGATTTTTGGCCTGCGATTCGATAGGAACGCCGCTCCGCTTTAGATGGGGATTGCATTCCTCCCATCTCATTTGCATCGTAAGAGTGGTTCCCACTGGAAAGATCAAGTCAATCTATGAGTGGCCAATGCTGGGCCGTTGCCAGGAAGACTCTGTCGATTCCATTAAAGGTGGGGCCAGATGTTTGTCATTACTTATATTGATAACCACAGGGTCAATACTGTGATTTATTCTGCTGGGACGGGACTAAGCTTTAGTCACAAGTTTCACCAGAGCCCGATCAATAGTACACAATGGACAAGTACAACATGGCCACACATGAACTGAGAGCATCAGCAAACCTGCAGATATATCGCAAAACTTCGGTGTGGTCACAGTCACAGATGGGTATATGGTTGTGTACCGAACTCTGTACTTTTTTTTTTTTTTGATCCACTTTTTCTCCCATTTTTCTATATTTTCTCCCATCCCAATTTCGTATCATCCAATTCAACCCTCCCCTGTCACGAACGCTGTTTCTTGCCTCCCACAAGCCGGCTGCAATGTGGACTAAGTCATACATAGCACAAGTCCCCTCCGGTACTTGAGGTAACAGCAGTCGCATCTTTTCACCTGCGCAGCTCGATCTCTCAGTGTCGAGGAGTAACGCGTGGGAGGCTCACGCTGCCCCCGACACTTCCTGATTCTACTGCGCAGGCGCACCAACCGACTTGTAGGAGTCGCTTGTTCACAACGCCCGATCCCCACCCTTCAGTTTCCCTCCCCGTAATACGGCCAATGTGTATTACTGCGGACGACCAGCTAAACTGAAAACAATGTGGAGAGCTGGATTCGAACACGCGAATCCTAGCGTCTCCACACTGGTGGCGAGTGCCTTGCCCACTACACCACCTAGCCGCCCTCCGAACTCTGTACTTTTAAGGGTACCAACAGAATTACATCGGTACTACCGAGTACCGATTCACGTTAGATCAATCGGTACCAAATTTCGGTACCTTTACATGTTTAGTGTAATAATATACTAGACAAGAGGGAGCCTTTTCCATATATATATTACTGTCCCGTCTCTTGGGTCTTTGGAAAGACCAGGCGAGGTCAGAGGAGTTTGATAACATTTACTGAGGATGGCCAGATAATGTTGATATTTAAACATTTAAAAAACATAATACATGATCATGTGATTTATTTTGTGTGGTGTGTTACAACAATAAATAACAAAAGGTTCTAAATAAATAACAATGTTGAAATTGAGAAGTTTGAACTTATTTTTTTACAACTGAAATAAAAACATTTGTTATTACAGAGAGACTTAACCTGTTAAGCCATATTTTCAGAAGATTCGCCTAAAAGTACATGAAGTAAATGGAAGATTGCTCCACTACAAGGTCCATTTGCATGTTCTTGGTATCTAGGGACATCTATGGACCTCAAGGAATGTATTTCCAATGTCAGAAATATTGTGTCTGTTACTATGCTTGAGTAAATTGTAATGAACCAAAGGAGTTTTTTTTTACCAGACGTGAAAAATCCCACTGAGTTTATTTTCAATGGCTTTGACAGAGGCTAGTGTGAGCTGGGTAGTGTAGTTTTATGAAATTTCTATGTCCATTGAAAGCCCTGGGTTTCCTCTCTCTTAGGACTACAACGTTTTCATGACGCAATATTTCCTCACATCTAATTCATCCGGTTTCCACTAGGGCTGAGCCCAAACGTTCAAAGGTTCGGACCTTCGTTCATTACGTTGGCACTCGAATCTTAATTAATGGGTTTGAGCCTCCGCTTTTAAAATTTATTAAATTTTTTTAAATGTTTTGTTTTTTATTTATTTTACACAAAAAATATATATCAGAATGTGATATATATCAGAATATCACAGTACTATGTTGTGTTTACAATAATTTGAAAGTCACGCACGAACACACAGACACAACAGTCTAGTCGAGATGAGGAGGGGTCACCGTCCATCAGAGACTCACTCACCCGTCTTATTTCATAATACAACTTTTCCGAATGGACGTTTGGATTAAACCAAGTGTACGCAGTGATGCTGAACTTTCCCAGTGGAACACAAGTTACTTAACACAATCCCGCCCAAGCACGGAGATCTCCGTGTTTCGAGTCCATGCGTTGTGGACAGAGGCACGGATAAATCCGTGGGAAGTTGTTATTGCTTTTATTCCATTTTAATAACCTATTCAAGGTCGCCGAGCGACACTGCAGATTTACCCTACTCTATGAATTCGACAAGTTGCAATACCGGCCAGATCCTCTTAGGGGCGCTATCGTGATAATGCAGTGTGCCCTGTGGCTGAACGGATCAGTATTTTTTTTTCTTTCAATGGAGATTTCAGTTAGCAGGATTCTAGATGTGCAGCATGTAGCTTGGATTACGTTTTGGATCGCAGATTTCACCATGCAATAAGGGGATTTATCATCAGCCAATGGACATATCGATCTACCAGATGGCGATCGATAACGGGGAAAATCTTGGGGACATCCCACCGGACCACGGTAGGATCTTTTTCATGTAAAGTACATCCCGATCGGGCCTTGTTTTGATAGCCAACCAGGTGTTCGGCTATGAGGCTAATGAGGCTAACGCGGTTATTGGTAATCGATAATCAGAAACGACGTCCCCCGCCCCCCCCCCCCCCCCCTTCATGCATACATGCGTGAGGATCGTACAGATCATATGCAGTTTGAGTTTTAACTGGACCGTATCTATAACCGAAATGCCATTGGATTTAACGTTATTAGCTATTAGCCCTGTATCTCGGCTTCCAGAAAATATACTAGACCAAATCCCCTATAACGCTTATATTCACGGCGCTATAAAATAAGAACCTATTGATGAAATTTTTTTTTCTTTAAAGGCCAACTTGCAGGTTGTATTTTTATTCAATAAACAATGTGACTAGGCCAACGGTGACTTTTATGAAGAGGGGGAAAAAAATATTGAAATTGACCCAGTTTTAGCGTTTTTTATCAAACATTTTGTCGACCAAACCACAACCATCACGCACGTGGATATTGAAATCCATGGATTAATAACGTGCGTGTGTGATCTTAATGCTGACGTCAGACGAGGTACAGGGCAGCAGCGGCTCTGAGAGTCACAGGGCAGGTAGTGCCAGGAAGCAGAGAGCCTTGCTACTACTAGCCGAGGAGTGATGAATGAAAATTAGGGATGTCCGATATTATCGGCCGACCGATATTATCGGCCGATATCGGCAGTAAAATGTGATATCGGAAAATATCGGTATCAAAAAAAAAAAAAAAAAAAAAACATGTTTTTTTTTTTTTTTTTTTTTTTTTTAACATTTATTTAACCTTTATTTACCCAGGCAAGCAAGTAAGAACCAATTCTTATTTTATTTATTGTCAAAAGTATGCATGTTGGTTTAATTCAACAACAAGAGATATGTAATGTTAATTTTTACTTTTTTAATTATCATATTTTGCACAGATAATGCTTACATTTAGAAAGCCTTTTGAATGCATCCAGTGAAATTATTAATTACCTGAAATTATTCAGTTTTTTTGGGGGGAAACCCTGCATATATCGGTATCGGTTGATATCGGTATCGGTATCGGTATCGAAATTAAGAGTTGGACAATATCGGAATATCGGTATCGGTAAAAAAGCCAATATCGAGCATCCCTAATGAAAATGTATCTGTTTCACCTAACACTATATATTGCTCCGTGATCATAGCCATTCATCTCTAAAGCTAACCACTATTTGTAAAAGCCACAACCACGTTACCATATTTGTAATAATGTAAATCATTGTGTTGTTGTACATATTGTGTATACAACGCTAGAAGCTAACGTAGCTTAGCCCAGCCTGGTAGCTATTGTGCTAGCAACATGCCGGGACATAGCTTTCTAGCCGGCATAAATGCCTGATTTAAAATGGTTCTCTCCTCCTTGCATACCCCTGTCCTCGCAAGTATTCTGCCAGGGAACCCATGGACACGACAATAGTAGTAGTTATAAGGTGTCTGATCATTGTGTCGTTGTACATATTGTGTATACAACGCTAGAAGCTAACGTAGCTTAGCCCAGCCTGGTAGCTATTGTGCTAGCAACATGCCGGGACATAGCTTTCTAGCCGGCATGAATGCCCGATTTAAAATGGTTCTCTCCTCCTTGCATACCCTTGTCCTCACAAGTATTCTGCCAGGGAACCCATGGACACGACAATAGTAGTAGTTATAAGGTGTCTGATCATTGTGTCGTTGTACATATTGTGTATACAACGCTAGAAGCTAACGTAACTTAGCCCAGCCTGGTAGCTATTGTGCTAGCAACATGCCGGGACATAGCTTTCTAGCCGGCATGAATGCCCGATTTAAAATGGTTCTCTCCTCCTTGCATACCCCTGTCCTCACAAGTATTCTGCCAGGGAACCCATGGACACGACAATAGTAGTAGTTATAAGGTGTCTGATCATTGTGTCATTGTACATATTGTGTATACAACGCTAGAAGCTAACGTAGCTTAGCCCAGCCTGGTAGCTATTGTGCTAGCAACATGCCGGGACATAGCTTTCTAGCCGGCATGAATGCCCGATTTAAAATGGTTCTCTCCTCCTTGCATACCCCTGTCCTCACAAGTATTCTGCCAGGGAACCCATGGACACGACAATAGTAGTAGTTATAAGGTGTTTGAGCTTGTAACGTTAGTTAGCTCATAGCTATCGTGACTGATGCACCGAGTGTGCTAAAGGGGCTACTATCGTATCAACATGCCGGGGCCCGGGACGTGTAGCTTGCTAGCCGGCATGATGTGATGATGTGATCTGAGAAGAGGACCTGCACACATTTACTCGTTCCCCAAACTCTTTTGCATGGCCCGATTTAAATGGTTCACGACAGTAGACATAATGCTAACGTTAGCAGGAGCCATATAGCCATATATCCATATAGCCAGTAGTACTATGACCCGGACGGGCATAAGGCATAAGTTGCCTCGGGTGACGTCACGGCCGTGCTAGCGTCTGATAGGATTTTTGACTTGCTCCGTGCATGTTATTCGTGCGTGGACCTTTTTAACACTTTGGCGACCAAAGTCCTGCAGCGATTTATAGTCCAGAGGACCAAGCGTTGTCAACAAACCGATGTACTTTCTAACAGCTATATATATACTTTATAGTATTGCTATCTGTCCATTCTCATTGTCACTTGAGTGCATAAACCGTGCCTTCATAATGGCTTAAAGAAAATAAAAATCCATCGGTTGGTTGTCATTTTATAGCGCCGTGAATATAAGGTTTATCGCCGTTTTCGTCTCGTCTTTTTTCTGGGGAGCTAGATAATAGGCTAAAGGCTAGTCACGTTATATCAAACGCCATTTCTGCTGTATATATACGAATGAAATAAAACAAACTGCGTAGCATCCGGACTATTACAGAGCATCTATGGATGAAATGGGGACAGCGGGGGACGCCGATTGCTATTATTGATTAGCAATACAGTGTGCGTTCAAGTAGCCATTTTCACTGATCGATCACGTTGCGTTTTAAAACAATGTCCAATCCAGCTGTAATTTGGGGGAATAGTATCCTACCGTCAGCCCATGTGATCGCCGGCAGCATTTCGTCATTAGTCATCGGAATCTGGTAGATTGATATGTCTATTGGCTGATCATAAATCCCATTATTCCAGGCTGAAATCTGCGTTCGGTAACGTGATCAAAGATAGAGTATGTTCGGCTGGGATCGAGGCTCATATGAAACGCCCACTGACAGTAAAACTTTTTTTTTCAATCGCCCTCAATGATACTGCAGTGGAGCGATGGCGCCCCTAAGCGGATCTGGCCGGTATTGCATGTTTCGAAAATCAAATATGCGGGTAGGTCCTGCAAGTCGATCGGGGACGTTAATAGCGTTATTAATATGGAATAAAACAACTTGCCACGAGTTAACTCGTGGCTCTGGTCCACACCGCATGGCACCGTAACACGTATTACTCGTGGCTGGTCCTTAAAGTGTTAACCCTTTCTGAGTCAAATGGAAACAAATAAATAATTAAATTAGATACCAATGATGTAAACTACCCATAATTGCAGAGTATGGTTTAACCTGCAAGTTGGCCTTTAAGCCATTTTGAAGGGACGGTTTATGGACTCAATTGACAATGAGAATGGACAGATAGCAATACTATAAAGTATAGATTTAGCTGTACAAACAGCCCCACGTTTGTTTACATTCCCCGGTCCTCTTGACATTAATTAGACTCATCCCAATGGCCCCGAATGTGTTAACGTTACACAGGTATGTTATGCAGTGGCACGTTAAGCTATGCACGTTTAGCTGGCTAACGTTAAGATAGCAGGAGCCGTCGGCCAACAAAAAACTGTGCTGCGCGCACCCCTTGTGGTGCGTGACATGAAAAGGCTAATGGTGGTAAAAAAAATAAAGAATTTTACAATAGAATTTCATAAAAATCTTAGTCAAACCTTTAGTATTATGGATATTAAACATGCTGGCAGAGTACATGCATCCATGTTGTCGTGAACATTTTAATTAAATAAAGAAATTCCCTATCCATAGTCGCCGTGGGAAGAGATAAAATAAAAAATTTAATAAAATAAATTCCCTACCTACTCATGACCTTAACTGACAACCAACAGGAACCAAACAATAGTTTTTTTTATGCCTAATAAATATAACTAATATACATTATTTCAAATGGGGATTTTCACTGTGTAAATCATGAAATTCAAGAAACGTTTTAATAATAATAATAAACAATAATGTCTCGGGCGTGTCTGGCACAGGTGTGCTTCATCTGTGCACGGAGACCAGCAACAATTTTTTCTAACAGAAACCCATTGGGGGGTGCGTCAGCTAGGTCGGGAGGTGACGGGGTGCACGGCCAAAAAAGTTTGGCAACCGCTGGATTAGACTGAACAAAAGACATGGGGGGGGGGGAAATCCAGTTTCCTCATTTTACTTCTCCGGCAAGCCATCCGAAGAGATCCAAGTCATTGCCGAGCCGCAAAACAGCATGGAATACATATTTCCAGTACCCAGCGCTGAATCAATAAATGCGATCAATATTTGGAATGGCGATCAGGAATTGGAATAATCTTTTTGGAGAACATCTGATCTGAGGTAAGGAATCTATTTGACCAGTCTTAGGATAATCAGAGCTGTTTTCACAGAGATATCAGCGTGTGCCATATGTGTGTGTGTGTGTGTGTGTGTGTGTGTGTGCGCTGATCAGGAAATGAGAGAATCGATTTTTCAGCTCACTTCTCTAGCGTGCATAAGTACACATATACTATCGATAAGCTAGCGTTTATTTGAAAACGATTCATAAATAGGCCGAAAAATTTCAACGTTTTTTGTGTATTCCAGAATATTCCAGTAAAGGCCGTTTATCACAGAATCTTTATATTTTCCTGAAACTTTCAAGAAAACAAGGGTTTTTCAAAATGGTATAAAACGGAAATGAACCGATTAAAAAACAATCCGTTTCGACAATGTTGACTGCAAACAAGTCATTGATAAGCGACGGCCAGATTAGACACATAGCCATAATTTAAGACATAGTTTATGCGTTCACAACGCTATCATTGAAGTGGGTGCTGGCATTCAACCATGTTTTGAGACGGGGAGGCGTGGCATCCAAAGTGTTAAGTAGGTATACTACTACTTTTAATAACCATTTTTTACCGCAGCAATATGCGCATATGTTCTACGTTATATATGCGTAAATGTGCACTAAAGTCAAGACTCGACAGTACTGAACCAGAACAATAATTTAGGAGCAATTTTTTTGCATGATTTAAAACATCCGTTCTAAAAACCCTGCCAAAGTTCGAATCCCAAAAACAGGCTTCGGGACAGCTCTAGTTTCCACCGGGATGCGCAGAGATATTTATAAACTCATATTTCGCGAATAACACTTAAAATCATTGGTAAACAAACATAGTGCTGTTAGGTTCTTTACTCTTGGCTACATTTGAAAAAGAAACGCAACATTAATTAATACGGACTGTATTGATCTATTTATGAAGTGATATTAATTTCGTACCGGTATCGAGCCACTCTGGCTTAAGGGATTAAGTACTGAAACAAGGTACCATTGGGTACCGATACTGGAGGAACTGGTACTGGTACCAGTATTGGTTAAAATGTGAACAGTACCCAACCATAATGGGTATACATGATGGTGCCAACGTAAAAACTATGAAAAGTATTATTAGTGGGCGTCTAGGTGGTGCAGTGGGCAAGGCACTCACCACCAATGCTGGAGACGCTGGGTTCGAGCCCAGCTCTCCACATTGTTTTCAGTTTGGCTGGTCGTCCGTACTAATACAATTGGCAGTATTAGGGGGAGGGAAAACTGAGGGGTGGGGATCGGACGTTGTGGACAGCGACTCCTACAGGTCGATTGGTGCGCCTGCGCAGTAGAATCAAGAAGCGATGGGGGCGGCGTCCCTCCAAAGCGCAGACCCCTGACGCTGAAAGATCGCGCCGCGCAGGTGAAAAGATGCGACGGCTGCTACCTCGAGTATCGGAGGGGACTCGTGCTATGTATGGCTTCGTCCACATTGCAGCCGGCTTGTGGGAGGCAAGAAACAGCGTTCGAGACAGGGGAGGGTTGAATTGGACGATACAAAATTGGGATGGGATACAAATTTGAAAATTGGAGAAAAAGTGGATAAAAAAAAAGAAAAGTATTATTAGTGGATGGATGGGTCTTATTTATTTGTTTGTTTATTTATCTATCCCTTAATTACCTAGTGCTGTTGGCCACTGTGCCATTTTGGGTTTAGTGCTTTTGCATTTACACTGCAGTTGTTGTGGGAGGGGTGAACACTCATTCACTATCCCCACCAAAACCTTTTCCTGTCAGCCCATGGATTGAACCACCAACCTTTCAGTCTAAACTGCACTAGGCTACCGCTGCTCATATGTGTTTTGTTATAACACAGAAACATGTCTTAAAGGGTAATTCTGGTATTTTTAAACATGGAGCCTATTTTTCCATCATTTGGGACAAATGACTAATTGGGACAAACATTTTTGCAATTGGTTTGAGCAAGATCGCTTCGGCCAGCAGACACGCAATGGGCTGCATTGTAATCATTTGGGCATTTGTGCCAACAGGCTCAGACTCTTATGATGTGAAGTGTCTGAAGAGTCTCCCATTTCTTACCCAAAACAGATGTCTTGCTCAAACAGAAGTCTTGCTCTGAAATCACGCGAGGCGTGAGTTGTTGCAGGAACACTGAGGTGGAAATGTGAATAAGAGTTGAGGAAGAGTTTGTTGTGTTGGAGTACAGAAAGTGCAGCGTTATCTAAAATATATAAAACAATTGTTTGTGTTTGCAGATATCCGAATTGTACCAACAGAATGTCATGACACACTTTGTACAGTTTTTATAGACTACCTTTGTTGGATAGAGACACGCTAGGTTGTGCTACAAACGGATGAAAACATTCCTGTCTGTACACTTTGCCTTGCGGACCATCGGGGTCTGTAGTGGCCATTTTGACTGGAGAAGAAATTTGATATTCAAAGCACGTTTTCCTTAACCCTTTCACTACCAAACGATTAACCCTTTCACTGCGACAATACAAACGATTAACCCTTTCACTGCCACACAGCAAATGGTTAACATGTGGTAGTGAAAGGGTTAACCTTCTGTAGTGTGGTAGTGAAAGGGTTAAGAAAAATGTTGTTCCAGCAATGGAAGGAGCTGCTGCAGACAGAGTGGAGGTAATGCTATTAGTATTAACTATTATAACTTATAAGATGTTATTGTTATGACCTGGGATGTTAGAACAGAGTGAAACGTAAACACAAAGGTCTCTCTCTATAGGGATAATTTACATAATGTTGTCAGGCTCATATAATAACAATCTTAGCCCGTCAAAAACAAGCACTTTTAGTAGACATACTTTGACGTGCACAAATGCCCTGAGTGATTACATTGCAGCCCATTTGCGGCTGCGGGCTGAATTGATCTTGCACAATACTGGACCAATTCCCCCAAAATGTTTCCCTTATTCGTCATTTAGACCCCAGATTATGGAAAAATAGGTATAAAAACAATAAACAGAATTACCCTTTAATGGAGTATCTGAACACTAGAGCACAAGTGTACCATCTAATGTATTTCCTGGAATACTCATCATGTGTATGAAACGCCCCTGGGGGTAAGTATGTGGGTATCCTCATCACTCTTCAGTACCTCATTTGCCGCATTTCATTGTATGCCGTGACAAATAAAACTCTTGACTTGATTTGACTCCTCCAGTGTTGGCACCCTTCCAAAGAAATCGCCCTTTAAAACCAAGAGTAAACACACTTGGATTACATTCAGCTATCTCACACCGACGTCACCCTCTGGCACGAGACAGATCTGTTACACAACTTGTGACCCTGTTAATTGCAGCAGCATTGCCTATAGGCCCGTTGGCCTGTTCCAGCCTGTGCAGGCAGAGCCAGAAATAGACGGCGCATATAGCTTGCAGAACACTCATCATAAGCTAACCAAACCACCTTGACATACTAATGGATTCCCCTTTTTTTTTTTATTATTATTATTTTTTTTTACGAAGAGTTTCAGCCTCAGACTCTAATCTGAAACGAATCCGATCCTTCGGCTTTAGATACAATTATTTTGATGCCAGAGAAACATCAGCGCTTCTCTCTTTTTTGTGTGTTTGTTTCATTCAAAATTTGCAATCGATAATCAGAATAATTATCAGCTTAATGGTGTCTTGTTTGAATCACAGAGGCCCATGCGTGTGTGGAACATGAGACCAATCTAGAGCAGTAAAGGCTCACAGACACTTCTGTGGTCTCTAATACCTGCAGGTCTGGTCCTGTCTTGTCCAGCTGTCCATCCACAGAGCAGTGTGTCCAGAGCAGGACATTCCTCTGGGTGACTGCTGTGGAGGAGGAGGTGCTCTGACAGCACCCTCTGAATAGATGCTGAGTCGCAGACTCACAGGACTGGGCCAAAATGTAATTACCTCTCCCTCGCAATGTCACACTGCAGACCAGAGGCTGACAGCAGCTTCAAAATGGAGCGCTCCAGGATTGAATTAACCTCCTCCGGCTGGGAACTGTGTGTGTGTGTGTGTGTGTGTGTGTGTGCGTGCCTACGTGTGTGTCCGGTGTGAACCACACTTTTCCGCCTTTTTGATGCCTCCAAACTCAATTCCAGGAATTTTCTATACCTCACACTGTCACTATGTCACACTATTATGCAGCAGAGAATGACTTCTTCTGGCATTGCTTGGGCAAGCAGGGCCTTTTTGTGGCATTTTGTGACTCTTGGCGAGACCAGCCAGCCACATGAATTGGCTCATATCACCATCTGACTACTGTACAACAACGTCCACATCAGCATTCAGGAGGCCATCCTGCACATGGGACTCAGGATGTTCTAGAATCTAGAGGTAAAAGAGGCCGGCCAGTAACCGAAAGGTTGCTGGTTCGATCCCCGGCCCCCGACAGGAGGGTGTATTCCAGCTGTGAGCTGGTGACTTAAGGGTGGCTGATATTACATCTATGGTGCCCACCATCTCTGGCGCTCTGACCTCTCTGATGAAATGCACGTGTGGGGGACTGTGTGTATGAGGGATATGTGTAAAGACACATTTCAATTGCCTCAAGTACATTGACAATAAATATAATCTTAATTTATATCACACAACTGTGTGGCCTCTCCTCTCGTCTCACCAGTCAAGAGCACAGGTGGACAGGCCATGTTATTCACTTACCTGAGCCTCATAGACAGTGGACTCATAGCCACGGTAAGCCGATAGCCTCAATAGATCATAGCTATTAGTGTAAGTCCTTCCCTGTGACTGACACTAATTTGCCGCTCTCAATGTAAACCCAGGTGTCATAGTCTTTAACGTGGAGCAGAATGAGCGAAGTCACTTATTGAGATTGATTGATATTTTCATGATGTGATTTATTTTCCAGGGAGTGTACTGTACGCGCCGGTCGAATGGGCTTAATGTAATGTAATGGAGACTTAAATGAGCCATTAATCCAGACGGCCGTGCCCAAGGGTAAAGGGACAGTACAACTGAGGTCTGAAGGACATAATGTAATCATGACAAGGACAGGGACAGGTAGAGGAGGTTTTAGGAGTCTTTTTT
>NC_140181.1:68974693-69002877 GCF_963971535.1 Notolepis coatsorum
GAGCGGTGCGCCGAGCGCATATTCAAACAACCAATCACAGCCAGTCATCTACCACTCTGCTTGTAACCTGACACCGGAGCTGCCTGCCTGTCTGGCTGTCTCCACACAGACCATTGAGATCCGCGACAAAACTAATAATAATAACTACACGAATACACTACTAAAAAGCTAATAAAAAGCAAAGGGCGAACTGTGGTGTCAGGCAATAACTATATATATAATTAATATACAATAAAGTTATTCAAATATGCTATAATATGTGCAAAACCGCGGCATGGCTGTAGATTTCTTTCTGTCATCTACAAGATGCGCGTCAAGCCAGCTCTGCCGGCGCACTCCCAGCATGTTTCACGGAGAAATATGCGCTAGGTGGACGCGGGCCCTTAAGCTGATGGCTTATATTAAAAGCATTACTTTTCTGTGTGTGTGTGTGTGTGTGTGTGTGTGTGTGTGTGTGTGTGTGTGTGTGTGTGTGTGTGTGTGTGTGTGTGTGTGTGTGTGTGTGTGTGTGTGTGTGTGGTGTGTGTGTGTGTGTGTGTGTGTGTGTGCGCGCGCACATATGTGTCAGTCTCTCCAATCAGCTTTCCACTGCACTGCAGCTATTTGTAGAGCTTCTGCCGCTAAGAGGAGATGGCCAGCAGAAAGTTCTCAACAAGCTGAGCAGGCTGAAACTGCACAGGGGGGTGCAGTGGGGGGTCGGGGTGGGGTGTGGGGTGCTGCAGAAGTCATTGTTCAGCCACTGGGTCAGAGGAGGGAATCCAGAGGAAGATGTCTGTCAGAAATCATGAATACATTCATGCAATTTGCAGCTGACCCCGCCCCCCCCCCCCCCCGTGAATAAATGCATGCTATTATTTAAGGAAATCATCTTCATTAAGTAAGCATTTTTGTAAATTAATGTCAGTGACTTAGCATCAAATTACAAAGCCCCTCTCTAAGCACAGGTCTGTTTTGCATCAGTTATAATTTTTTGATCATCCTCCCATAATTTGTAGGACACATGGACATGAGAACTCCTGGTGTGTGTGTGTGTGTGTGTGTGTGTGTGTGTGTAGGTGTGTGTGTGTGTGTGTGTGCGTGCGTGCAGGGCCGCCTCAGGGTGTGTGCGAGCAGTGCGGTCGCACAGGGCCTCGCGGGAAGGGGGGCCTCGCACAAAAGAAAATAAAAAAAATATATTTTTTATTTATTATTATTATTATTATTATTATTATTATTATTATTATTATTATTATTATTATTATTATTATTATTATTATTATTATTATTATTATTATTATTATTATTATTTTTTGCGAGGCCCCCCTTCCCGCGAGGCCCTTTTTCATCACAGACCTAAAATCTAGTTTTGCTTATATGCTTATATATTTCACATTAGACACGTTCCTGGCTCTGAGGCTCTGCAGGCAGCAGAATTGGTTTCAATGAGGTGAGGGGTTACAGCCAGGTAAGGTAGCGTCTGTTGAGTTCATTGTGTGTGTCTGTGTGCGTGCCGGGGGGGGGGGGGGGGGGGCGTGAACCGACTCATTGCCAGACGTGAGCGATTTGACTCACGCTCACGGCAATGAATCGGCTCTTATGAACGAGTCGCTCATGACCGACCCATCACTAGCGTCTGACTATTTCGCGCGTGCAGCATTGGAGCCTAGGTTATGCCAGCCAAGATGAAGAGGACATCGTTCGGCAGATGGACTGAAGATGAAAGTTGTTGCATGTTAGACAGTTCAGTCAGGCTATCCATTAGCTACGTTATAATATTAAGTGTGGTTCAGTCGGGATATAGCCATGATGATGTCGGCTAGTAGCTAGCTTAGCTAAAGGCTAACTAGCGTTAGCTAACCTAGAGACAGCGCGTGCAGCATTGTTATGCCAAGATGAAGAAGATGGTCATTCGGCAGATGAACTTCGTCAACTCCACGCGGTTGTCTCCATCCTCTTGGACGTTTGGTGAATTTTCAATGCACTCTATTCTATTCCCGCCGTGGATATCTCTCTCTCTCTCTCTCTCTCTGGAGCCAAACTGGCCGACTAGCTGTTGTAGTACTAGTAGCTAACGGTGTGTGGCCTGGTGTCAGCACCTGTATTGCTTTTCTCATGTTGTACAGTTTTTCAGTGGTAGCCGCATAGCTTGCTTCTGCGTTAGCTAATGGTTAGCGATAGCCGGGTTGAGCTTACTGTTAGCCAGTTAGCTGTTACGACGTTAGCTGCCGGCTGCGCTCGGCTGGGAACGTTAGTTTGATGCTATCAATTAGCCTAGAGTTAGCTGTTAGCTTGTGCTACGACCATTGACATTAGCCGTGAGAATAGCAGGGGGTTCTGGCACTCTGACTACGACATCATCTTTGACAGAAGATGTAGTCGGGCCTGCACCATGACAAGGCGCCGGCCATAGCTTCTTTTTGTCCCGCCAGCGAGAGGCCTTTCGTCAACGTGGAGACCTGTGTTGCGGCCTTTCGCCCTGCGTTCCTCGTGCAGGTAAGATGTCATGACATTACCCCACTCTTCCTTCCTTCCCCTCCCGAATGTTTTGTTAATAACGATGTTTTTTTCCAGGCAAAACATATGTTACTTCACAACATTTGGAGATACGACATGTGCTGTGTGTGAATTGTCTTGGTCGTTTGTGTAGCTTGGGTAGCGTTGGGCCGTTGGCCAAAGCTGTGTGTGGCCTGGTGTCAGTACCTGGCTAGCCTATTTAGCTGAATGCTGTTTAGCTGTTTTCTCTGGTATAGACCCTCTTCTCTTTGGATTTAAGTGTTGATCTTTGTCCTTTTGGATCTATGTATATTCATGTTGCCTTTGTGAAGTTATCTTTTCCTTCTGTTTTGTTCTTCCATTAAAAGTTGAATATCCTTTTAGGGGCTCATCTTTGCTTATCTCTCTCATACATGCTCTCTCTCTAACACACACACACGACAAACACACATGCTCTCTCTCTCTCTTTCTAACACACAGTCTGCCTATGGCGGCCTTTCTCGATGGCTAGGCTGTGCTCGCTGAGTCTGTACCTAGTCAAGGATCTTCAGTCACAGTGCTCAGGTATTCTGCCACTGTGTACTCTCTGTTTAGGGCCAAATAGCATTTCAATTTCTTTCCAATGTGTCTCTCTCTCTCTCTCTCTCTCTCTCTGTACACTGTATATTGACTGTAGAATGGGAGCTCTCTCTCGCTCTCTCTCTTGCTATATGTTGACTGTATCATGCCCAGCCTCGGGCAGCGCTATTATTTAAGAATATGTATAAAAAAAAAAATATATATATATATATATATATATATATATATATATATATATATATATATATATATATATATTTTTTTTTTTTAACCTTCTGGGGGGGGGGGGGGGGGGGGGGGGGGGCTCGCGTTTAAATCTCGCACAGGGCCTCGAATTTCTCCCAGGCGGCCCTGCGTGCGTGTGTGTGTGTATGTACAGTATATATATTTCTTAAATCTTTTTTTTTTTTTCATTTATTCTACCTGGTATGTTTCATTCAATGATATTTTTGTTTTTATACTATATTATACTTACAGTATGTGGATGCATATGAACAGAAAAGGTAAAAGAACGCACACACACACACACACACACACACACACACACACACACACACACACACACACACACACATCTAGATTAATCTATGGAGTGAAAAATCTTCAATTTTAGCGCCGTGGATATAAGAAAGAGGTCTAGCTGAGTCAATGTTGATGGTTTTGTTGAACATTTGTATTTCACAGGAGAGAAACTGTATTCAAAGAAAGCTATTAAAATAGTCTTTGAATCATATACTTTCTTTGTGTTGATTTTACATTAATTCCATGATTTTACTCAAGTAAATATCTGTTACAAGCTTCGGTCTGAAGTAGAAAAATGCTATTTTTAATCTAGATTAATCTAGATTAATTACAGAAAATTGTGAGATTAATTAGTTAACTTTTTTAATCTATTGACAGCACTAGTTAAAATGCATAACCTTGACTACGTTTGCACCTAGCGTCCACACTTCCAGCATTTTCGAACCCCTTAAAACAGAGACTTTTGAAAACTCTGCTAACCCTGTTTTCATTTGCAAAATCCGGGGTTGCGTTTTAGTGTGGATGAGCAGAAACAGACTTTTGCGAAACGATGACAGACAAAACAAATGAGGCCATGTGCAGCACACCAATAGAAAATATTGTTACATCTACTGACATGACAATGGAGGCAAGTAAATTGTATGCCCACAACAATGGGACTATGTTAATTTCACCACACGGCACAAACACCTACTAGCTGTGGTTCTTACAGTAATATACTCGTCAATCATCCTTCTTATCAAACACTACTCAGATAATGGCAATAAAAAGCATGCATACCTTTCCGTTAATTTGCCTGAAAACCCCCACAAAACAGCCATGGAGCCAGGTTTGGCAAGCATCCAACCAGAGTGCAAATGTAGCAGTAACGTGCAACAGCAATATACAATGTACAGGTGATTAAACTGGGTACAAAATATACATATTAGTACTACTGCGACAGTGGCTCGGGAGGTAGAGCAGTCGTCTGGCAATCCGGAGGTTCCCGGTTCGATTCCTGCTCCTCCCAATGTGTCCTTGAGCAAGACACTTAACCCCTAATTGCTCCTGATGAGCAGGTTGGCACCTTGCATGATTGCCTCCGCCGTCGGTGTGTGAATGTGAGTAACAAATTGTAAAGCGCTTTGGATAAAAGCGCTATATAAAAAAGCAGCCATTTACCATTTATTACTGAGTGTAGTGTAGTGCTAACCAGAGTAGTATAATATGTACAGTGATACAGGTATAAGGACAGTATGGTAGTAGTCATACTGGCCAGCAGCGTAACTAGTAAGAGTAGGATATCTACAGATATAGCTATAGTAAAGGACTGTGCAGGTAAGTACAGACAGGTGTGGATAGGTATGTATGCGGTGAGAATGTGGTGGTCGTGTGATGTGTGTTTTCTGCAACTGTGCTAAAACACACTGAAACTCTATTAAAAAAAGGCAACGTATTTATGTGGAAAAGGCCTAAGTGAAGGAAATCGGGCTTGAATCCTAATTAGTATCTTGTTCATAGTAACTGTTGGGCCCTGCAGCTAGTGGATTAGCACAATGCCGTCTTTAATTACAGCTTAACACACACACACACACACACACACACACACACACACACACACACACACACACACACACACACACACACACACACACAACACACACACACATTTGCTTTAATTGAATTGAATCTACTATGAACATTAAGACATAATCTCAGGGCCAACACTCTTAGTCTAAACTCCATAATTGGCTCCTCTGGTGAGTAGTAGTTTTAACTCAGTTCAGCTCATTGTTAATTGGCATCGGGGTCCGTGGATATGTATCGGAGGTTAGTCCAAAGGCCAGGCTAATTGCACGCATTACATAAAGAACACTACAACAAGTATTATATCACTTTGTGATGTGAACTTAAGACACTCGTCGGCCATTGCCAAGCCACGCCGACTGCAAATTCTCAAGCCGATGGGAATTTGAAATGGAATGCTATTAAAAATCTAAATTCAACATCCCTGACCTTTTTGTATGTGAGAACCAGGTCCCAAGGCCCCCGTGCTGCGTGCCTGCATGGTGTGGAGAGTTCAGGTTTCCCCAGTGGCCTGTGTCACATGTCCCTCTCCAGCTCTTAACAACATACAGGGACGTGACCACGGACCCTTCTGGACAACGTGGCCTCACGCTGCCTTGTGTCAGTTCCAACTGTACCAATGGATTCTGATGACTGTGGCGTCGCTAGAATTAATGAGATTCTCAAGTCAACTAAATGGTCATGGGACTTTTGTCGCCTATAATCGATCGCTTGATTATATTGATGAATCTGTGAAGAAAGAAATGGTGTTTCCCACATGCAGTCATACAGGAGGATGTCTTCTACTGCTTACTGAAGATGTGCTCGTCGTTCTTCAGGAAGTAGCTAATCCGATTAATCGGCCATAAGAATTACCATTGTATAGATTCCATGTGTGGATAGATAATACATGGATATAGAGGTAGCTTATAATGTATTAACAATGTCTGTTATTTTATTTATTTATTTGGTTTATTTGACAGGGACAGTGCACATTAATAAACATTAATAATTACAGCTGTATCCAGGCTGTAAGTAGTTCCTCATTGAGAGTAACGCGGAATGATGATCTGAATGTTCCTAAATAAGATATTAAGAGATTCTATCACATGCTGTGTAAAGGCTTTGGACTTTCTTTTTCATTTTCCTCTTTTTTTTTTACTTTGTATGTATTTTCAAAAGGGGGGAAACTAAATAGAACTTCAACAAAAACCTGACGTAAATAGCACCTAACTAGCGTTGGCTGGTGCTTTTCAAATGCTCCTGGTGCTTTTCAAATGCTCCCTTGCATTTGAAGCGGGAGGCTATTCATCGACCTGCGAAGCCTCCGAGTGTGTGTCTTATCACCTCCGAGCGCTAAATCTGATGTGTCTGTTAAGTTTTGTGAATGACCTCTGCTGTGTGTGTGTGCTGTGTCAGTACGTGGAGCCACGCCACAGGGTTTAACCCCACCACATTGATCCCCGCGCTGCTCGGGGCTGCCGCTTAATTCTCCAATTTTCAGCTGTTAGAGATAGAATTGGAATAATAAACAGCTGAACCTCCTAGTAATAATCCTGTCTCCCCCCTCCCTCTCTCTCTCTCTCTCTCTCTCTCTCTCTCTCTCTCTCTCTCTCTCTCTCTCTCTCTCTCTCTCTCTCTCTCTCTCTCTCTCTCTCTCTCTCTGTCCCCTCCTCCACCGCCCCGACTAGCCCTCTTCAGGGCAACTGGGGCTGGGGTAGAGTTTCTCTCTAGCCTAATCTCAGCCAAAGCCCCAGCGCTCGCTCCCCTACCCTAATGAAATCATATCGGTCAACCTTGGGAGCCTGGAACTGATTATCACTACAAACACGTGCATGCGCGCGCGCACACACACACACACACACACACACACACACACACACACACACACACACACACACACACACAAAGTAGACACACATTCACACATGGATACATAGGCACGCTGTGCACACAGTCGTCGGCAGGCCTAGCCCCGGTGTGCACACTCATGTTTGAAGAATTTTAGTAGAGCATTTTCCAACACCTCACTGTTGTTCTTAAAACGGAGTAATCCATCGAGCCTTGAGATGTTGTCGAAGGAGAACAGAATAGGAAATTACATAATGGTGTATGTTTCGCAAAACAAGATGTATGAAATTAGTGCCACACCCCGTTTCGCCCTTCACACCTCCACGGTTGAGTTAGGATGTTTGCTTTGATCGCTTTGGTCCAGGCTAGGGCCTTGCAGTCCTGCTAACACTTAGGATGTTAAGTTGCTTCATCTGCACGTGACAGTGTTGTTATAACTGAGTAATAGTGCTGTCTTAGCTAGATGCTCCATATGAGCAAGAACATTAAATTTTATTTTTATTTTTTTTATCCACTTT
Source organism: Notolepis coatsorum (assembly GCF_963971535.1). Lineage (NCBI taxonomy): Eukaryota > Metazoa > Chordata > Actinopteri > Aulopiformes > Paralepididae > Notolepis > Notolepis coatsorum. Next base: position 68,982,181 of record NC_140181.1, read on the forward strand.
TTCTCCCATTTTCTATTTTTCTCCCATCCCAATTTTCATATCGTCCAATTCAACCCTCCCCTGTCTTCGAACGTTTGTTTCTTGCCTCCCAGAAGCCGGCTGCAATGTGGACTAAGGCTACGTTTAGACGAGCGTTTTGTGAACAGAAACCGCAAAAGTCATCTTGCGGTTTCACTTTTAATTTTACGTTTAGACGAGCGTTTTGGGGTGGAATTCTCCATGCAGACGACGCTATAACGACGGAGCCCCACTGTCACACGATTGGCGCATATGTCACATGACGTGCTGTGAAGACCCGCCCTACTCTGCCTCTGATTCGCAGACTGTGGATGGGGAATGTGATTGGGTCAAAGCAGAGTCACTCACAGACAGTGGGTCCACTCACGCCGCGGGACAGATTCTTGTGTATTTAACCCTTTCACTGCCACACGACAGCCGGTTGTGTGATAGTAAAGGGTTAACCTTCTGTCGTGTGGCAGTGAAAGGGTTAAAAGTACTGCCAATGTAGCCTTCAGGTGATCTCCGTTGATATATAGTCAGACATACTTGCTTTGTTTACGTCTCGGCTACTGGCGCATACCTGCTACCTGTGACGTAAGCAGTACGCGCGACCAGAGCCGTGACAACCCTTTTGTCATCGTTTTAACAGATTTATACGGTTTAACAGTTTAGACGAGAGCGCAAAGCTTTTGCGTTTCTAGGAATTCCACCCTGGAAGGTAGTCTCACTTTTTTGCGGTTTCACCCCGTAAAAACGCTGTTTCCGTATAAACGAAAGGCACATCCGCAAAAATATTTTTGCGGATTCACCTGCTAGCGTTTCCGTCTAAACGGGGCCTAAGTCATACATAGCACAAGTCCCCTCCGATACTCGAGGTAACAGCCGTTGCATCTTTTCACCTGCGCGGCTCGATCTTTCAGCGTCGGGGGTCTGGGCTTTGGAGGGGCCCCGCCCCCGTCGCTTCTTGATTCTACTGCGCAGGCGCACCAACCGACCTGTAGGAGTCGCTGTCCACAACGCCCGATCCCCACCCTTCAGTTTCCCTCCCCGTAATACGGCCAATGTGTATTACTGTGGACGACCAGCTAAACTGAAAGCAATGTGGAGAGCGGGGCTCGAACAGGAAGCATCCTGTTCGAGCCTAGTCTCCAGCATTCGTTGCGAGCGCCTTGCCCACTGCGCCACGTAGCCGCCCGAACATTACATCTTTTATTAGATGAGTTGAGTTAGATCTACAGCTCATCCTCTGGACTCCTCACGGTAAAGAATATATTTTAATATGCGTTTACAAATCACAGATGCAAAGTAGTTAAGACATCGGAATTACAGCAATTTAATTACTGAAGCTGAATGAAATGTTTTTCAACCTGTGGAGATACTTGTGAGCTGGGTTTTGAGATGTGCAGGGCCCGGGTCAGTGGGTTCAGATCACGCAGTCCAATATTAGCCATCTCTTATTTTGGGATGGTCCTGGAAGCAGACATTATTTCAGTCGCCCACCCAACCCCCTCATCCCACTGTTCAGCTGTTGTGTCTGAAGGAGTAAAAGGCCACAGATAGCACGCCTAGCCCACATTTACGGTTAAACCTCATCTCTTGAGTCAATCGTTCTCCGATGAAGAACTCGGCGGAATCCCACAAGATAAACACGCTATACCGCTTAGCTCAGGTGACCTGTGGGGCTGCGGCGCTTGCAGGTTTCCCTGTTTAACCAAATTACATATTAGCCTGATTCATCACATTGCCTTGATGAAACCAGCTGACCCGCTAACACAGTTCATCGCCAGGGCGAACAACCTGCTGAACGAAGGTGTTGAGTTGACGTGCCCCGCGAGTACGAGGTCAAACACTAGCGTGTTGACCCGGTAGCCTCTGTCCATTCAGGAGTCATTTTCAGCCTGGCTGCCACGGCTCTTTTGTCTACCTCGCCTATCTTTCTGTTAACCCTCAACCACCACGTAGCCTTGACAGTAAAAAAAAGACACGTCAGTCCAGTGTCTTCTACACAGAATCACTTTTGGGCTGCGAGGGGAGTTTAAGTTGCTTGTGTGTGGTGGACATGTCTAGAGGGCGGGAGGGGGGGCAGGGGGGGTGGGGTCTTCCCGGAGACTGACACCTGTCAAACTCACTCACGTGACAGTAGTCCTCTCTCTCTTTCTCTCAGTCTTTCTCTCCATCTGTGTTCTCATTTCTCTCAGTCTCCCGTCCCTGGGCTCTGAAGTCTTTGTGCTCCAGTAGTGCTGGGCTCAGCATGCCTCTGTCCACACACTGCTGCCTCAGCACTAATAAGGCAATAGAGTGATAGAGAGAAAGAGAGAACCAGAGAGAGAGAGAGAGACAGAATCCTGTTTTTCAACATCCCCACTAAACCACACCCTAACCCAAACCTCCCCCTCCCTCCACCTCTCACTCCACCCCCCACGGAGACACCATTAGAAAATTAAGAGTCCGCTAGCAGGGAAAGGATTAGGGGTTCTAATTGTGTTTCTGAACAGAACAGGGCCTGTGTGTGTTGAGTTGTGTGAGCACTCTAATGAGTTGCCGTGTTGTTTCATTGGGTTTATTGCCCTACATTCCAATTTGAGCCATGTAGGGCAATCTCTCGAGATAGCTCAAGCCGGGTGTCTGAGGAAAGTGAGGAAGGTGTGAGGATCCACAAAAATGTGATGGATTGGCATCAGCTACAGATCCTGGACGATCCATTATAAAGTTGTCATGACGTGTTATTGAGATGAGGAAATATGTGCCCAGCATTCATCCTCGACTGGATCTGATTCAGCTCGATGAGATATTAGCTAAAAGTTTGGGATTTTCATTACATTCGCCTATATAGTTATAATTGTGAGCAGAATTGTCAGATTGGTTGAGCTGCGTTCGCTTGGGTCACTAACCACATTTGTTTGTTTGCTAACTATCTAACAAAGCTAATTGTTTGCTACAGACGTGCCGGGACAGCCTGGAGCGGGACAGTGTCTAAGTGTTACAACACTGCCATAAAAAGTCCTTTACAGCAAGCAGCTTTTCCACTAGTTAAAATGTTAAGTAATAATAATAATAAACTTTATTTGTATAGCACCTTTCATACAATAATTGCAGCGCAAAGTGCTTCACAGCAGTAATAAAAGGCATAGGCATAAAATGAGCACAACAATTTAAAGCAAAATAGACAAAGTCAAGATAGGGCATAGACCATTAAATCATATAATTTTTCCTATTAAGATGTAATATCTTAATAGGCCTTCTTTGTTTACGGTTTGATTAAGTAGATACATTTGTATTGTTTTTGTCTCGTTTCTAATCATCAACCATGCCCTGTAAGCAGCCGAGCCGATACACCAGTGTCCCCCTACTTGCCAGTGCTTTGTCTCGCTGGGACAGAGTACTGCTGGCTACTGTGAGTTGTGTAATTGAGCACAGTTTTGAGTACAGTAGACTACAACCCGGCACTTTCAGTTTCACTGACCTCTGCCGATGTGCTCTATGGCAAGTTTTATATCAGCCTGTCACGTCGAAGGGAAGTGAAGATGGGAGCGACAGTAGGGAGTGTGGTTGGGAACGCTGCTGAAGGACTTCCAGCTGGTCCCCTTCTTCCTAAATGCCTCTGAGAAGAGAGGCTATTCTTCTCCCTCATCACCAGTGCGTGGACGGACCAGCGAAATTGATACAGTGTGGAGCTTGTGAAGAGCGAGACTCAAGTCAAAGTGAATTTCTCTTTGAAACGCCAAGAGTTTTATAAACATGGTCTTTATCAAAAGGCTCTAAGCAGCACGTCCAGCAAGAAATATTAATTCATCAAAAGGCAGAGAAGATGGCACTGTGCACTATACTCGCCTTGGTACTGAACCCTTTGTTTGATTGACCAAATTAGGTTTTGGGAGACGTAGGCTAACGTTAAGGTGCCCAGTAACAACTATGATGATGTAACTTATATCAGTCTACAATTTATGTTCGGTTTTACAGTGTTTGTGTCTTTCTGTTCTACAGTGTTTCAGTTCTACAGTGACTCTGTTCTACAGTGTTTCTGTTCAACAGTGTTTCTGTTCTACAGTGTTTCTGTTCTGTTTCTGTTCTACAGTGTTTCAGTTCTACAGTGTTTCTGTTCTGTTTCTGATCTACAGTGTTTCAGTTCTACAGTGTTTCTGTTCTGTTTCTGTTCTACAGTGTTTCTGTTCTGTTTCTGTTCTACAGTGTTTCAGTTATACAGTGTTTCTGTTCTACAGTGTTTCTGTTCTAAAGTGTTTCAGTTCTACAGTGTTTCAGTTCTACAGTGTTTCCATTCTACAGTGTTTCAGTTCTACAGTGTTTCTGTTCTACAGTGTTTCAGTTCTACAGTGTTTCTGTTCTACAGTGTTTCAGTTCTAAAGTGTTTCTGTTCTAAAGTGTTTCAGTTCTACAGTGTTTCTGTTCTACAGTGTTTCAGTTCTAAAGTGTTTCAGTTCTAAAGTGTTTCTGTTCTACAGTGTTTCAGTTCTACAGTGTTTCTGTTCTACAGTGTTTCAGTTCTAAAGTGTTTCAGTTCTAAAGTGTTTCAGTTCTACAGTGTTTCTGTTCTACAGTGTTTCAGTTCTACAGTGTTTCAGTTCTAAAGTGTTTATGTTCTACAGTGTTTCAGTTCTACAGTGTTTCAGTTCTACAGTGTTTCAGTTCTACAGTGTTTATGTTCTACAGTGTTTCAGTTCTACAGAGTTTCTGTTCTACAGTGTTTCTGTTCTACAGTGTTTCAGTTCTACAGTGTTTCAGTTCTACAGTGTTTCAGTTCTACAGTGTTTCAGTTCTACAGTGTTTCAGTTCTACAGTGTTTATGTTCTACACAGTGTTTCAGTTCTACAGTGTTTCTGTTCTACAGTGTTTCAGTTCTAACGTGTTTCAGTTCTACACAGTGTTTCAGTTCTAGTGTTTATGTTCTACAGTGTTTATGTTCTACAGTGTTTCAGTTCTACAGTGTTTCTGTTCTACAGTGTTTCTGTTCTACAGTGTTTCAGTTCTACAGTGTTTCAGTTCTACAGTGTCAGTTCTACAGTGTTTCTGTTCTACAGTGTTTCTGTTCTACAGTGTTTATGTTCTACACACAGTGTTTCTGCTGCTTCACCATTTGGCCTATTTGGCCTATTTATCACCCTATGATCATAGTTAATTAAATCTCATGACACATATCTGCCACAATCTAAAGGTCCATGTTGACAATACAATTGAAGGTCTACAGGCAAACAGAGCAGAGAAGAATGGCTGAATCTTGTGTGTGCACTGAAACTCCTAATCTAAATGGTTATAATTCGATCAAATTCTTTATACATTTTTACACAAGTGTTCAGTATTACTTTACTGTCCCGCAAAATCACTATGCTGCCCTGCATTTGGATCATATGGATTTGGTCACTTTAGTGGCACTGCTGCATCCAACTTTCTCAGTAGGCGGAGTCATTTATGTCAACATAAAGTATGTAAATGATATAGAGAATACAAAAAAGAGAGCACCTGTGTATACCTGTGACCTGTGTATTTACCTGACCTCTGACAAGTCCAAGATCGCCAATAAAGGGGTTATAGCATGCGGGTTAAGTGATCATTATATGATATTCTGTACGCGCAAAAAGCTAAAACAAAAGGCTGGCTGTCACAAAACAGTCACATCTAGAGACCTCAAAACCTACTCTAGCGAGGCCTTTAACCTTGAACTGGAGAGTCTGGACTGGTCAGATGAGCTCAATGGTACACTTGTTGAAGAAACATGGCTTGGCTTCAAAACCAAATTTTCAACGATACTAAACAACATGGCCCCCCTAAGAACCACCAGGGTAAAAGATCGCGCGGAGCCGTGGATGCACGCTGAAATACTGACCGCTATGAAAACCAGAGACAAAAAATGCTCTGAGTTTCGTAAAAGTCAGTCAAAGCTTACCATAAGCACGAGCAGTGAACTCCAAGCCCACGTGACTGAACTCAAACTGGAAAGAAACAGACTAAGAAATGATGTAAACTCCATGATCAAAACAGCAAAAAAAAAATTCATCAATGACAAAACCGAGGAAAACAAAAACATACCACGTGAACTTTGGAAATTACTCAATAACCAACTAGGCTGCAGTAAAAAACTTAAAACCAGATTCTCAAACATAAACATAAAGACGGACAACACACTCATCACAGAAAAGCTGGATGTAGCCAATTACTTAAATAGTTTCTTCACAAACATAGCCACAACACTGGTAAACAAACTACCCTCCCACTCAGGGCATTATGGGGTAGAACACATAGTAGCATACTACAAGAACCTAGGGGTCCACAAAGACGACTTCAAACTGGAAATGGTAACAACAGATGAGGTACTCAAAAAACTGAGCGCCCTCCAACCCAACAAGGCCACTGGCCATGACAACATCCCCTCCAAATTCCTCAGAGACTCAGCAGCCGCCATCACCCCAGTCATCACACACATAATAAACCTCTCCATAAAACAGGGACACGTCCCCAAGGACTTCAAAATTGCGAGAGTGACCCCTCTGCACAAAAAAGGCAGTAAATTAGACCCAGGCAACTACCGCCCTGTTTCTATCCTTACCTCCATCTCGAACGTCATGGAAATTTTTTTATACGAACAGGTCGAAAAATACCTTGCGGAAAAAAATCTAATCTACGAATTCCAATCTGGCTTCAGAACATCCCACTCCACTGACACATCCCTTCTCTATTTAAACGACCACATCAAACAAGAGGTGGACGCGGGCAAATACTGCGGCATGGTCATGCTGGACCTACAAAAGGCCTTCGACACTGTCAATCACACCATTCTGATTGACAAGCTAAAAGCAATTGGTTTTGATAGTCTATCAGTGAGCTGGATGCAATCCTACCTGGAGGGGAGAGAGCAGATGGTGGAGGTAAACGGTACCCTATCCCCCCCCCTCACAGTAAGCTGTGGTGTTCCACAAGGAAGCATACTAGGTCCGCTACTGTTCCTAATTTATGCAAATGACATGTCGTCAGCTTGTGACTGCAACTTGTTCCTGTTTGCGGACGACTCAGCCCTGCTGGTCTCTGACAAGAACAAGTTACAGGTTGAAAAAACCCTCAGCTCAGAACTAGGCAAAATCTGCATATGGCTCGCTGATAACAAACTATCATTACACATGGGCAAAACAGAGTCCATTCTCTTCGGTTCAAATAACAAACTCAGCAAGACCGACGGCTTCTCAGTTACAGTGGGTGACAATATTGTCACAAGGAAAGAAGATATTACCTACCTGGGTTCCATCCTAGAGGCAAATCTTTCCTGTGACAAAATGGCATCCAATGTAATAAAAAAAGTCAACCAACGAACTCGATTCTTGTACCGGATCTCCTCACTGGTAAACAAGAATACCCTGAAGACTCTAGCAGGAGCACTCATTCAAGGGTACTACGACTATGCTTGCACCTCATGGTACCAAAGCACCTCAAAGGCGCTAAAAACAAAATTACAAACATCTCAAAACAAACTGGTCAGACTACTGCTTGACCTTACTCCTAGAACCCACCTCACCCCTGCCCACTTTGACAACCTAGGATGGCTTAGAGTAGACGACAGAGTACAGCAACTTGCAATGGGCCTGGTCTACAAGATACACTACACGATTGGTTTTATCCGGTATCACAGTGGCTAAAAAGCTGATAGCATCACGATGGTTTCAACCGGAAAAAATGTGCCGTAAGGTCTGGATTCTTACATATCTCGATGTGATTTATCAAGAAATATCAACAGCTAGAATTTTGGGTCTCAATGAATCCAAAATGGCAATGTGGTTAGAAGTGGTGGAGAGAATAAAAGCCAGCATATAATGGTAGTGTCTGGTTAGGAACAAATTATAATGGTTGGATTATCCAATGGGGGGTCCGGGAGAGGGGGGTACGAGCTGGAGCATATGTGTATTTGTATATCCTATTGTGTGTTGTCATGTTTGTTTATGTGTTTAAAAAATAATAAAAAAATAAAATACAAAAAAAGATACACTACACGACCAAGGTACCCATGTACATGACAAAATACTTCCCAAAGGTCAGTGAATACCACGATCACAACACCAGAGGGAGCTCCACAAATCATGTTAAACCCAGATTCGGCTCAAACAAGGGACTAAACACGTTTCGCAATTATGCCACATCAATGTGGAACGCCCTACCCAAAGCTGTAAAGGAATGTGAATCACTACCCACTTTCAAAAACACTCTCAAAAAATACCTAAGGGAGACTGCAACTCGAAACTGGCCCCTGTAAATGTCCGAACACAACCCCCTCCAATGTACAGTAAATTACCAAGTATGGTCAATAATCCAATGTACAGTTTTGTTTGTACAGTTGTACAGTGTCCCCCACCCACCCCTCCTACCCAACCCCCCCCCCCCCCACTCCTACCCAACCCCCCCCCCCCCCCACTCCTACCCAACCCCCCCCCCCCACCCACCCAACCACCTCCAATGTACAGTCCCCCCCCACCCCCACCTACCCAATCCAATGTACAGTTTCTACGTCAAATGTATATACTCTTTTTTTTCTGGGCTCTTTTTGTATCACAAACAGTACTGTAATTGCAAATCTGGTATGTCATAAATGTATAGATGTAGCAGTACTGTCTATCTGTATGTCATGTATGTCATATATGTTACGATGAATTGAAAATGGGGGACCCTGATGTAAACAAGACGAAAGTCTTTCTCTGGTCTGCATCCCCTTAACAATTGTATGTATTGAGCTGTACTGTACTGTACCCATTCTGCAATCTGTTAATAAAGTTTTCAATCAATCAATCAACGTGGAGAAATTTCCGTTTTCTAAGCAGATATACTCGGAATCTTTTTTTGCCAAACCACTGCTGTCTGGGTGCAGTGATTTCACGCGACGCAGTGCTATTTTCTAACATCGAGGCCAGTGTTTACATTTTTGTTTCATTCTGAACATAGATTCCAACACACCAATGGAAATAATCAAGAACGCGTGTGTTTGCTCAGAGCATGCAAAATAGTTCAGAGTATATCTGCTTAGAAAACGGAAATGTCGGCCGGTTAGCGCAGCGGACTAAGCGTCTGTCTACCACCACAGAGCCAGTGGGATCGAATCCGGCTGTGGTGCCTCCGGCTTGGCCGACCGTCCACACTAACACCTGCCGCTAAACCACGCCCCAAATAGAATTTGTCCAATCATATCACAGCGAAAATCCTCGCTGGGAGAAAAGTCGGACAACAACAGAAACGCTGTTTGTAGGGCGCATCTAAACCAAACGTCTGTGATCGAAACCACTGTGAAGAGTTCAGTTTCTATGTTATCATCTGCCTAATATCTGATGGTGAAACGCTGTGCGTGTGGTACCTGTAATTCGGACACCAGGTACCCTGAAAGACTGGATGGAGGAGTATATTTTGTACCTTTTCCGAAGCCCAAAAGAAAACTCGAGAAATGCAAGCGGTGGATTCTGTTGTGTCGTCGACCACATACACAACTGAATGTGAAGACCATTTCCAAGGACACTTATGTTTGCTCAAAGGTAAGGTCAATTCATAAAGACATAATATTTGACGGCATGTATTAGAAACGTAGACCAAACTATTAGTTTGCTAACGTTTGACTTTGACTGCCAACTAGCTAGCGTATATCCAGCCCAGCTAGCTAACGTTAGCTGCCAGTCAGCCAGGTGCATAACAGTGGTAATGATGACCAACAAGGACAGTTATAGTTATAGATTTAATGTAGTGACCACCATTGATAGTATAAAGAACTGGCTAACAGACAACAGGTTGTCACTGCATCTAGGCAACAAGACAGAATCCATATTAATGGGTTCAAAAATAAGGCTAAGGACAAACTTGTTATAACCTCTGGTGAACCTGGTGAACCTCTGGTGAACGATGAGTAATGTCTGCATGCATTTTGTTGATGAAAATAATTGTTTTTAATGCACCAATGAGCATGAATGATGCTTTTTTTTTTATAATAAAAAAAAACTGAAACATGAATACTACTACATGCACTTTAGATTATGCACTAAGAATGCTCGATGCACTTCAGATGTCATAGTGCCACTTGAAACCAGTAACAACAAGGGACAACGATGTAAATAAGTCCTGGACTTTTCGTTTTATCTCTGACAAGGCAAATACAAATGTTGATCTGTCAAAGTTGTTATGTTTGTTGTCAATAAAATCCACTTTGAGCTGCATTTTATGTATGAAAGATGCTCCATAAATGAACTATTATTATTATCTGTCTATGCTTAGCTAATACTCAGCTTTTTGTGTTTTTTTCACAGAATGAGGTGTGCTGGAGATGTCACTGCCCTCACAGAGACGACACAGGTCAACCCAAGACAGGACATGAGTGACAATGAAAGAGGTCTGATTTATGGTTTTGGACTAAAGTGAGCATCATGGAATGTGTGCAGCTTTACAATCATGTCATTGATGAACTGAATATCTCTGTGAACTCTCTCAATATATATATCTCTTCTTGTAAAAAGTACAAAGTCACAAGTTGAGTCCGCTAAGTAGTAGTTGCCCTTGAATTTGGTAATAACAGTTGTGCCTCTCTGAGATGTGCATGTCTTCTCCGTCTTTACGCACATAGAAATCTTTTATGGCTATGGCTGCCTCTGCTACCGTCATGTCCCTTGCTGCAAAGGGACATTTCACCTCAAGCAAGCCTGGGTTGGTCTGTGGGAGCTGCAACAGTGGGAGCTGCAGCGAGAGAAAAAATTAGAAACATCAAGGAGTAATTTGTCTCCTTATCCCTCTCTCCTCTCATTTCTTTCTCCCCTCATTCACCTCTCCCCCTCATCCCTCTCTCATTCACCTCTCCCCCTCATCCCTCTCCCCTTATCCATCACCCCTCTCTCCTCCCCTCTTACTCTTCTCTCTTCTCTAAGAAGGTCAGGGTGTAGAGGAGCCTCCAGATGAGGAGTGCCGGCCTGTGGAGCAGGCTCCCCCAATGGAAAGTGGACAAGAGGAGCGAGATGAAAGATTGAGAAATCAACAAGCACAAATCGAATCACTGACGAGTATAAATACTGTTCTGAGACATAATCAAGTACCAAATAGATTAACACCAGAGGTCTTGCAGCACAGCCGTGTACCAGCCTATTTCAAATATGCCACTGGATTCACTTATGATCAATTCAACAATCTATGTACTGTGTTTAGTATACCTAGCAGTGAAACAGCACAGCAAACTTCAGTCCCATTGACATATAGCATAAGTGATTGGCAAATTAACACAATGCCCCTGCGTGTGCAGCTCTTGCCTGTTCTTATGAAACTGAGACAAAATCATGATTTAAAAGATTTGGCATTTATGATTGATGAACGTAGTGTTGGTACTTTGTTCAACGCATGGGTGGACTACATGTTCACAGTTCTAGGGGAACTACCCGCATGGCCTCATAGAGACATATTAATGGCACAAATGCCAGGAAAGTACAGAGAGGAATTTCCTACAACGATGGCAATATTAGACTGTACAGAGTTAAAAATTCAAACCCCAACTTCCAAAGCTACTCAACCTACAAGTCTGCAAACACATTGAAATCCCTCATAGCATGTGATCCACGAGGTTCTGTAATATTTTGTTCAACTCTTTTCACTGGATCTATGTCTGACAAAGAAATAGTTAGGCAGAGCAACTTTATTAAGCTAATGAAAAATCTGCTTAAACATGGCTATCTGCAGGAAGTGGATGGGCTTATGGTAGATAAAGGATTTTTTATAAAAAATTACCTACAAGAAATTGGACTTAAAATAAACATCCCACCCTTCGTCAGAGGAAAAAGGCAGATGCCCTCTACAGATGTCTGCCTGACAAAAAAAAGTGGCTGCACACAGGATACATGTTGAACGTGCTATATCAAAGATAAAGAAATTAAAAATTGTGTCAGAGAGGATCCCTAACATAACACAACCAATGGGGTAGTCCTTTCCACCTACTGCTACCTATAGGGGTCTGGTTAACGATGTAGCTTATAGGTGTGCCTCTCATTCCTCTGTGTCTTATATATTTCCTCACTGATTCCTGACTCTTTCCTAAAGGCAGAAAGATACATGTTACGGTTAACTGTGTTATGCATAGTATTAACTATTCACTGTAGAAATGTATCGGATGTTGTGCCTAGGCTATTATTCTTTCACATCAAACTGCATGACGGTGCAATTTTTTTTTTCAATAAACTGTGAATGAGCACCATTTTGCCTTTATTACCAAATGTATGTGTTTTTATTGTGCTTTGAAACTACCTGTTAGGAGTGTAGGTGGGGATCACTTTTGCCACCACTGCAGAGGTTATAGGCTGGCCTGCTACCTTCTTCCCTCTGCTGTGGCTAGGGATGGGTACCGAATTCGGTACTTTTGAGGTACCGAACCGAAACACGTCGGTACTACCGAGTATCGAATCAAGTGAGAAACCGAAAAAAAAATAAAAAAAAATATTTTTTATTATTTTTTTTTTACTTTTTTTACTTTTTTTACTTTTTTTTTTTTTTTTTTTTTATGTCAACGTTCACACGCACAATATATGCTTACCTAGGATTTGACTTGATTCAACAACAAAGCAGTCGGAGCAATGACAAGCCGAAAACTGTCGAAATTGTAGTTATTTGAAGTTTGGATTTTTTTTTTACGACTGAGGTAGGTAAATTAAATTTCTTGAGACTAAAGTACCGAAAAAAGGTACCGTTGGGTACCGGTATCGATTCACAGGTACCGGTACCGGTACCGGTATCGGTTCAAATGTGAAAGGTACCCATCCCTAGCTGTGGCCGACTTGTACAGGAGGCAGTGTCTTCATTTTATGCACGAGAAATGTCTAAACTGTACATGAGCCCAATGATGTGTGCACAGTACCCTGGTGCCCTATGGTTTCAACAGAAATGAGAAGGGGAGAAAAGAAATAGGCTACCGTTTGAGAACACTGCTCGTACTAGCTGCTACTTGAATATAGCTCCCCTCTCCACTAAAATGTATCAGCAATAGTAGTAATCATGGATTATCGTCATAGTTCTTGTAATCTTCAATCAAGTCAACTGTAAGTAATGCTTGAGAGTAGCTAGCTAATGTTATATATTAGCTAATGCTTGCATCACCATGGAGGTCTAAGGTAAATGTGTATCTCATGAACGTACTTTTCCACTGCATATTGTAATCCTCTCTGTCTGCTTCTAGATTAAATATTTGTGTTATCTTTTAAAAACAGGTCTATTACTTGCTGTGGTAAATCTCCCGCGGCCTAGCCCCTTTTGTGACTGTGAAGCAAGGCTTGCATCACAGTCAGGAAAGGGGCTGCCTGCGGCCATCGTCAACAGTCATTCACGGTCGACTTTGTTTGTCCGACTTTTCAAAGGGGGCGTGGCTGAGCGATAGGTCTATTGGCAGTGTTAGCGGGTGGGAAGCCGGTGTGGGTGGGTCCTGGTCGTTGTAAACAGCGACTCCTACAGTTCGGTCGGGCGCCTGGACAGCAAGGGAAGGATCTGGGAGAGGTAGTGTGACCTTCCACACGTTACACTCTCCCCGGTGAGAGTCCGCGCTGCCAGGTGAAAAGAAGCGGTGGGCTGGCTACACATGTGTCGGAGGAAGCATGTGATAGTCTCTCCGCCCTCCCAGACCGACGGTAGGGGGTAGAGTGCGCATTGGGATGGGAGAAAAATGGAAAAAGAAGGGGGGAAAAAGATAATAAAAAGAAACGGAAATGTCTAATTCATTTATTTTTTATTTCTCCACGTGGTAAATACACAGGTCACAACATGTTTACAGGAACGTTTTTGGAGTTGTATTTTGATTGTATTTGGAGTGTATTTCGTGACTGTTGGGAACTAGGCTAAATGTGTAACCTACTTCCAGTGAATGACGCTAAGCTAGGCTAACGGTGCGGCTGTTCCCTAAGCCTAATGCATGCACAGGAGACGAAAAAGGTATGTATCTTCTTGTCTAACTCCAGGGTAGATGGCAATAAGCTAATTTCCCGAAATGTTGGAGTGTTCCTTTAAGTTAAAATGGACCTACCATTATGGCTCTTCAAACTAAAAGCTGAGCTAATATAGTACATACCAGTATATAATACAGTGCTTGCAGGTTAGGCTGCATGGCAGAACGAGTCTAGCGCATCAGTCACACTAGGCTGTCAATCAAACATCATGGGGGTGGGGCAAATCTCTTGAACTAGTCAGGCTGAGAAAGGCATCAGAGACCATAAGACTGGTTAGTCAATGGTAATAAACCTTTATAGAAGACATGCATATGGCTTTACAGCCATTATTTTACACTTACAGACCCATTTCTGGCATTTCCTTACGTTGCTTTTGACCATAATGATGCAGCTTTTGATTATTTAAAAGATTAAACATCTTTTTTACTTTTATGTTTTTCTATTAATTAACAAAAATATTGGACTGGTACTACTCATGGTTGTGGTATCGTTATCATAAATGGCCGTGCGGTAGCAGCCATCCGATATGCAATGATAGAAGGGAGAAGTAGCCTGCCGCCTGCCACAATGATGTGCAGTTGTTTCTAGGTTTATGCACGAGATGATTCATTTGATCTGTGTCGACTTCCAGCTGCACTGAGGGCAAACGCTTTCCACATTATCCACACAGGATGAGTGTATAGTATGCACTGGAATTACGGTCACACACACACTACCTTCTCTCCCACTTCTATTTTCAGCCAGGACACACACTATGTGCATGTTTGTATAGGTATGTGTATTGCTGTATATGTGTGTGTGTGTTAATGTATGTGTGTGTGTTATGTGTTTATGTATGTGGGTGGTATTTGTTGTGCAGTAACGCAATGGGGAAGCTGCTTGAGGGGAGGACAAGGCCCATGTAACAGGAGGAGATGACCGGGGCCATGTGGCCCTCAGTGTGGCGCTAAAAACAGCCCCACAGCTGTGTGAGAGAGAGAGAGAGAGAGAGAGAGAGAGAGAGAGAGAGAGAGAGAGAGAGTACCAGTAAGGCAGGCCTCCATGAAACTGGGACAACACCTGACCGAGAGAGATGGATGGAGCAACACAGAATCATATTCTGAGCGACGGAGAACTTGCGTCATCATCAGCATACTATTGAACACGCTGTCCTCCTCCTTGCTGTAATGCATTCATGCTCACACTGGAAATAGAAGCCTAATGTGGGAGCAACTGTTGAGCTGTGCAGTAGTGTGTGAGTTTACCACCCGGGCAGGTGTTTCGTTTGTGGATTTTGTCATTGTTATAGTATGTCTTTGTGAATAATGAATTGTGGAATTTGTGGAAGAGATTTTTTTTTAATATTTTTTTATTTATTGATTTGGTTCTTTATAGCTCAGTGGCTACTACATACTGTAGCACTAAACACCGCCAAGGTTTGGGGTCCGATTGCCACTGGGGTCACTCACCCATCTAAAAATGCATACTGAACACTCATGTTATACTGTTTAGAGTAAAAGCAATCAACAAATCGCACATTGCACGAATACCTCTTAAGAGTTGTCTTTTTATCTCTTAAGAGGTATTTGTCTTTGAATGCCAGAAAGCGTTTGTGATAAGAGGATCTCTCAGTTAAAGGAGACATGAGAGAAGGTTCCTAAGTGTGTTTCACCACAATCTGACCACTATATCCCTCCTACTCCTTCTATTTCTCCTGGGCCAAACTGAGCTTGGCCAACACAACAACTCTCTCTCTCTCTCTCTCTCTCTCTCTCTCTCTCTCTCTCTCTCTCTCTCTCTCTCTCTCTCTCTCTCTCTCTCTCTCTCTCTCTCTCTCTCTCTCTCTCTCCTCTCTCTCTCTCTCTCTCTCTCTCTCTCTCTCTCTCTCTCTCTCTCTCTCTCTCTCTCTCTCTCTCTCTCTCTCTCTCTCTCTCTCCTTCTTTGAGCCCATGCTATAGAATGCTAGCCTTCTCTCTTTCAGAGCATGATTGGTCAACCCCACCACCCACCCCACCAACCCCTCCTCCTCCCCCACCCCCCTCCACTGCCCTCCCCTCATTCGCTCTCTCTCTCTCTCTCTCTCTCTCTCTCTCTCTCTCTCTCTCTCTCTCTCCCTGCTTAAATACTTTTAACATAAAGAGAGAGAGGGGAGGAGGAGGGAGAGGGGGATGGGAGTTGTGGGGAGGGAACTCTGTGTGTGTGTGTGTGTGTGTGTGTGTGTGTGTGTGTGTGTGTGTGTGTGTGCGTGCGTGCGTGTGTGTGTGTGCGTGCACTGCACTCTGTTGTCACTGGCTGAGAGAGGGAGGGGGGAGAGAGAGAGAGGGAGAGAGGGAGGGGAGAAAGAGAGGGAGGGAGAGAGAGTGTGTTGTGTCCCATATGTGGAAAAAAAGCATAGCAGTGCACACACAGGTCTGCTCCGCTCCGCTCCAGGGATTATCCTAGCGCTCTTCCCAGATCTGATGGAGGACATGCAGGCATGAATAGGTAAGGCTCGCCCTCTCTCCGGCTTCTCTGGATCTCTGCCGTCAGAGCCCGGTGCTGTGCTGTTTGCCTCTCCTGCTGACTCAAGTTGGAGGAGGACCTGGAGGGCTAGCTGTTCCCTGTCTGGCCGCCGGCCACTATAGACATTCCCCCGGTCTCAGTTTAGTTGCAGTGTAAGCCTCTCAGTGTTATTCTGCTCTCTCTCAAAGGCTTCTCTTTTGACTGTTTCCCCACTACCTTGAATGGGAACACTTAGTTTGTTTTAGTGGACTGTACAGAGAGCTGAGTTGTGATGCTGTAGTTGTACAGTGAATCCAGACTGAGTGTTAAAAGTTGAGTGGGCTGTCAGGGAGAGTAGTAGCAGCTCCAGCCTATGCTTTTAGACTGAATGGTGTTGGGTCTATGGGTTTTTATATTATAGGCTTTTAGACTGAAGTTGGCATTGAGTCTATAGGCTTTCATATTATAGGTTCTTAGACTTAGGTGGCGTTGGGTCTATAGGTTTTTATATTATAATAGGTTTTTAGACTGAGGTGGCGTTGGGTCTATAGGTTTTTATATGATGTGTTTTTAGACTGATGGTGGTGTTGGGTCTATATGTTTTTATATGATAGCTTTTTAGACTGAGGTGGTGTTGGGTGTATAGGTTTTTATATGATAGGTTTTTAGACTGAGGTGGTGTTGGGTCTATAGTAGTGGTGGACATGTTGTCTATAGGTTTTGTCTATAGGTTTTTAGACTGAGTGGTGGTGGACATGTTGTCTATAGGTTTTGTCTATAAGATTTTAGACTGAGTGGTGGTGGACATGTTGTCTATAGGTTTTGTCTATAAGATTTTAGACTGAGTGGTGGTGGACATGTTGTCTATAGGTTTTGTCTATAGGTTTTAGACTGAGTGGTGGTGGACATGTTGTCTATAGGTTTTGTCTATAAGATTTTAGACTGAGTGGTGGTGGACTGTTGTCTATAGGTTTTGTTCTAAGATTTTAGACTGAGTGGTGGTGGACATGTTGTCTATAGGTTTTGTCTATAAGATTTTAGACTGAGTGGTGGTGGACATGTTGTCTATAGGTTTTGTCTATAAGATTTTAGACTGAGTGGTGGTGGACATGTTGTCTATAGGTTTTGTCTATAAGATTTTAGACTGAGTGGTGGTGGACATGTTGTCTATAGGTTTTGTCTATAAGATTTTAGACTGAGTGGTGGTGTCCAGGTGCCGTGTGCTCATTGCATAATTTCTTTTCCATATGAACGGCACATGAATGGATGTATGAGGACTGACTGAGTGTGGGAGTTTACAATATTAATAATAATAATATTAATGCAGACACACTACTTTTCTTGTTTGAGTTTGAAAGTGTTGTGCATATACTATAGTGTATAATATTTCTTTCAGTATAACACATTTTATTCAGATGAACTGTATCTTAAAAAAATTATGTTCATGTGCCTTTTTGCCAGAAGTATGCAGATTAATTTAGAGTTCCTTGTTGTTGTTGTTGTTGTTGTTGTTGTTGTTGTTGTTGTTGTCTGTTGTTGTCTGTTGTTGTCTGTCATGTAAAAACATCCATATATACAAACACCACTTTGGACTCCACAAGTCCACATTACCTTTTACTATCCCATGTTGTGAGACATTAAATTGGATGATTGTTACGATGACGCAATATACTTTCAGACAGTTTTATGATTCTGGCTTTACTTGTATGGAAAACAATAGAAATTGTAGGATTAAAATTGTATTTAATCCTTGCATGATCCGTCTACCTAGAAGGATGTCTGTAGACATTTACTGTAGTGCAGAACTCTTGTTTGCTCGTCAACAGTTTTAATTAAACTGAGCTGTAAAATACTTGTATTTGTATTTGTCTTCGAGAGTAGGAGGAAACCTTACAGTGCCTTGTTTCAAAGGGGGTTTTACATATTTATTGCATTTCTAAAAACATAGAGTCCTGTTGTTCAAGCCACACTTCATTGTGTAACTTGATGGACGTAGAAAACATTTTCACCCTCATCATCCTGCTTCTGCAGCTCTAAAAGTGTTTGGTGTCCTAAGAATGCAGGCTTTATTGCCCCAGCCACACAGCAATGGCATGCATGGCTCTTTTTGTCAGGCAGATTTAGAAAGCCCCCTTTTAGAGCCTGGACACAGCCTCACAATCAGCCTAATGCTGCCTAGAATGAATACCCCTGTGTGCGTCAATTTGGGAGACTGTGCGTGCGCGCGCGTGTATGTGTGTGAGAGAGAGAGAGTTTTTGTCAGGCTGATGGGGTTCCCAGGTTAGTCAGTAATTCTATCACACCCTTTCGGTGAATTCTGTTTTGCGTTTGTTGTGTGTGTGTGTGTTTGTGCATGCGTGCAGTCATATATGTGTGTGAGTGTATGTGTGTGTGCGTGCAGTCGTGCACGTGTGTGTGTGTTTAGCTCTGTGTTGCTGTGTGAGCATGTGTGAAGGGGTTAGTTGACATGTGAGTGTTTGTCCAGACATTGTGCAGCAGCCTGTAACTCTCTCTCTCTCTCTCTCTCTCTCTCTCTCTCTCTCTCTCTCTCTCTCTCTCTCTCTCTCTCTCTCTCTCTCTCTCTCTCTCTCCCCAGTGCGGCTGGCTGTTGTAGTAGTGTCAGAGCAATCACATGCCAGTGATGGACTCCAGTCGGTCGGACGCTAACCTCAGCTGGCTTTCACGGAACACGTCTCCACCTAACTGAGACCAGCTCCCACAGAATGCTGAGTCCCATCGTCCCCTATAGTGAGTACAGTGCATCACACCACCATCATCCCCTATAGTGAGTACAGTGCATCACATCACACCATCATCCCCTATAGTGAGTACAGTGCAATCACATCACACCATCATCCCCTATAGTGAGTACAGTGCATCACATCACACCACACCACCATCCAACCACGTGTGTCACACCAAACACAGCCACCTGACTCTGACTTGGACTTTGACAAATCAATGACTTCTCCTTCAAAGCGGGAGTGAGCACAGCGCCGTTGGCCTTTATGATAGTTTGCAAACAGCAGATGAGGAGGAGAAAGGCACTGGTAATTGTTGTGAAAAGGGGTATGCGTGGCCTCCAGTACGGAAATTTGAGCCCCCCCCCCCCCCCCTGTTCTCTCATGTGCGCTGTGGAAACGCTACACCCCAGGCACCCGGGCCTGTCGGAGTGCTTCATCACGAGGCGGAAGAGATGGAAGGGGGGGGGGGGGTGGGGGGGTGGGGGGGGGGGGGGGGGGGGGTGGGGGGGGTGGGGGGTGATGGTTTAAGCAGTAGAACCCCTGGGGTTCCGACACTGTCATTTCACCAGCACAGCTCTCAGTTCTACACCGCTGTGCATGCTGCCACCCCCCCCCTCTCTCTCCCTCTCCCTTCAACACTGACCTAATAACTGACGTGTCCAGTTTACCTCCTCCCCTACCAGGCTTCATTTGAGTCCAGCTCCCTGCATCTCCAAAACAGCATTGTTTGCCGGCCAGCATGGGGCTCCTGCCTCCATGGCCCGCGGCCTCCGGAGCCTCCTTTATTTCCCCCGCTCTTTAGCTCGCCTCAAAGGGCCTTTATTGGCATGACAGTAACGTGAAAAGAGGGAGAAATCAAACATAACGCTCAATTTAAAAAGTATTATGTTTAATGAATGGTATAAATCCTTCTGTTTCCCCTGCTAGCGTGCTGAAATGGCAGTGTAGCCCACGGTGTGTGTGTGTGTGTGTGTGTGTGTGTGTGTGTGTGTGTTGTGTGTGTGTGTGTGTGTGTGTGTGTGTGTGTGTGTGTGTGTGTGTGTGTGTGTGTGTGTGTGTGTGTGTGTGTGTGTGTGTGTGTGTGTGTGTGTGTGTGTGTGTGTGTGTGTGTGTGTGTGTGTGTGTGTGTGTGTGTGTGTGTGTGTGTGTGTGTGGGAGTGTGAATTCATCACTGGACAAAGCGGACACGACTAGAGTCGCAACCAGATGTCTGAGATTCTAAAACCCTGATGACACTTTGTTTGTTCTCTCTCTGTGTGTGTGTGTGTGTGTGTGTGTGTGTGTGTGTGTGTGTGTGTGTGTGTGTGTGTGTGTGTGTGTGTGTGTGTTGTGTGTGTGTGTTTCTTGGCTCCTTGAAATGTTACTAGGCAGTGTTATGATTTGAATGCTCTCATCAGAGGATTGGAATCCAGAATGGTTGCCAGCACTCCAATAAGTAGTTGACCTTACGTGTCGCTGTGAAACAGTTCTTCTCCCTCTCGGGTGGCTCTTGGCTGATATAATGGTAATGTTCCTCACAGGCAATGTTATGTGAATCTCATGATATAGCTGCTCGGTTG
>NC_140181.1:69003077-69250577 GCF_963971535.1 Notolepis coatsorum
TCCGTGGTAAATTATCACTTATCTTCGGTATGAAAAGGGCTTAGGATAAATATAAATATATTTGTCAGCAAACAATATTATTTTTGACCAAATACATGTCTGATCAGCAGTGCTGAGACACAGTCAGGTCTCCATCACAACTGGATGTTGACGTAATATTTTCAGCTTCTCACCAAATCACGACATGACAATTAATGTGTTGCGTGTCATTGTGTTGAAAAAAGCAAAATAAAAAAAACTAAACTAAATCAAAGGCATGCATTTTTCAGCACATCTGGTCTCAAAGTGCAAGTCGTCAAAGCAAAGCGATGCCACCTCTCGTCCCAGGCTTCACAAGTCACATTGTCGTTCCCAGGAAACGCGTCATTCTGGAGAGAACACCTTGCAATGATATTGTACACTTTGAATAATAGAAATACCTTCTGTACCTTCCTCATATTAACCCTTCAGCCTACCGCACACACACACACACACACACACCACACACACCACAACACACACACACACACACCACACACAACACACATGTACAAGTGGTACTATGCACACAGAAGATACAGTATTATCCTTGAGTGATGTCATAACCTATTACATGTATTTGTCATTTAATCTCACATTCCTCATTGAGTGCAGTTTTCCTGAGAACCTTGCTTACAAATCTCCACACATCACTCTGTCACTTACTCCTTTATCCTTTGTAATTTGTAGTCTCATTTGAAATGCTCAGGAAGAATTTCTTTACTCAGAAATAAGAAATAAAGAATGTACGTAATCTTAGGGTCTTAGTTGAGAGGGCGGCTCGGAGGAGGAGAGAGAGAGAGAGATAAAGATAGAGAGAGGGAGGGAACGAGAGTGAGAGAGAGAGAGAGAGAGAGCGGTCACAGTCTTGTAATAGTCACTGCAGCTGTGCTTTTACCTCGGGAGGAAACTTGAAAAAAAAAAAATGCTACAAAGAGTAACATTGAATGTAATTCAGGTATTTCAAAGGATATTTGATGCCATAAATCCATGTTTTTATTATATATGAATATATAATACGTTTTCTTTTTTCCTTTTATCCTTTATTTTTAATTGTAGATTTCTTTTTTTATTTTCTTTTTGTTGGAGTGCGATGGTTGTCTTTATGAAATGTTATGTAGAGTACAGAGGGGAAAAAACTCCTTTTTGTTGGACAAACTGGCTTTTTACGCGTCTCCAAAGTATTGAGTGTTTAACATAATATACAGCATGTCTGTCATTGAATATTATTTCATGGCTGCAAAATTATCATTTGAATATGTAAATAAATACACACAATCAACAATGTGCCCTCGATTACACTGATCACCGGAGCAAAGAGTAGTCATTCAAATGAACACGACGCACACTTGAATATAGCTGAAAAACAAAGGAGCAGAGACCAGCCGGTCATTACCGTGGTCTCCGGCTAACCCTATAGTGAAAAGCTGGATGGCTACTACCACGTTACAATACGGTATTGTGGATAGACCCAACATGCAGACAATCCAGAGAGAACCTTTCCGTACCACCAGATCCTTCGGCCCCCGTTTTAACAAGCTGGAAAGATGTGGTCATTTGACTGCAGTTACTGAGGTCATGCTTATTTGACTGTTGCCATGGTCCTGAGGAGGTATATGGCGTATGATGTAACATTTCCTTCCCCAACCACCCACCCCCCCCCCCCTCTCTCTCTCTCTCTCTCTCTCTCTCTCTCTCTTTCTCTCTCTCTCTCTCTTTCTTTCTCTCTCATTTTCTGTCCCCAGTGCAATCTCATTAGATTGGATTGCCCCCAGCCACTGGCCCCAACAGCCATGTGGCCTGCCCCCCTTCCCCACACCGATCCTTCTGGAGTGTCCGTGGCCTGATTGATGTCCAGCAACCCTATATCAGCGTTCAGCCTCCTCTCCGCAGCTGGTGGCTTCAGTCATGCCACACAGCCATATCAATCAGTGTGACCCCCGCTGTGTGTATTGATCACCGTCTAAGAAACTAAATTCACATCTACAAACTACAGGACGACCACAGCCTCAAGCAGCCACTCAAGATACGGTCAAGATAATGCAAGTGATTATTCACATGTAATTAACGAGATGAAATGGTAAATGATCAATTACAGGCAGATTTGCTGGAGGTGCTGTATATCACAAACCCACACCTTGATTAATCAGTGTTGCCCCTACCCCCTCTCTTATACCAAAACAGTTTGTCCAACAAAACTGCCATTTTGTTAGCTGTTTTGATCTCTTATCACAGTAAACTTTGTTCTTGGTTCTTGTACATTTTCTGTAACCATTTCTACCTCATTTCTTTGCGTCATATTGTACATGAAAGTATTTATTTCATGTCTTTTTTGATGTCTGTTTTAAAAATGATAATAATGTTCTTGAACTGTAATGGTCTACCTCAGAAAAGACTGTATTTTAAGAGAAGAGTATCACACAATATTAAAACAATATGTCAATATTGGACTGTGGCTATTTATTTGTTTTTAATGACATCAGCAGTCAAGGGAGCTGCAATTGGCCAGAGTGCTGAAATGACATGAAGGTTGTGCTTACTTCACATATCCATATCCTGGGCTGACCCCAATGTTAAGGTCAGCAAAGTCACTTAAACTGATTACCAAATCATTGGTAATGTATCAACGCACTAATGAGATTTTGGGTTTGTGGTAACATGGGCTTGGAATGACTTCAGTGGCCTTTAGTGTCGGGGAGGGAGGGGGGGGGGGGTATATCGTATTAGGGCTCAGGTAAAGGTATGTTGCCTATGAATTTATGTAAAGAGGATTTTCATTGTTGCAGTTCTAGTTTGTCTAGGTGTGTGTTGTGAGAGAGAGAGAGAGAGAGAGAGAGAGAGGGGAGTACGAGTGTAGCCGGGGCTCGGAACAACAACAGAAGCGGTGCTGGCGCGCCCCCGTGGCCCCCGGGCCCCAGCGCAAGAGCACAGAGGTCCTTCATCCCTGTCACTGTCTGTAAACAACAGCTCGTCCCATCGGCCTGCCCAACACTATTCCTGGGCTTTCATGACATTTTTCAACAACTGAAAACTAACTGCGAGCGCAAGTAAATCAGACAAACTCCACACAAGTAGTGAAAGTTCAGTGGAGCTCCTGAAATAGGAGCCATTCGTCCCCCTGTTATGGATAGCGGTGTCAAAGCGGAGTTTGAAACATCTGTGACTTTATCCCAGTAGGGTGGCGGTGGCGTTGATGACAGAGTAATTAATTGTCTAATAATGATGCATCGTTCAGTTATGGCCACAACCTTGTGCAGCGGCCGCCCTTCATCCTTTGATGAAGGATAATTGTTCCCGCAGCTGTTTGAAGATTATTTTCTATATTTTACTGTCATAAACACAATACCATGATGTGCAGAACAACTTAACCTTGAGAAGGCAGGGTGGGGCTATGGACAGGGGCAACAACTTAGATACTATGGCTATTTTACACAATAGTAGTTATGATGATGACACACGTTTGATGAATATATGAAACTGAATCTGGACAGGTGCTTAGGAAGGCTTATTTAGTTTTACACTGACGGGGAACTAAAACAAAGACTGTTATATCCTTATAACAGCCACAGACAGAATTAGACTCAGCCCAACATCTGGCTGAGGGCCAGCTCATTTAATTTAGTCAGTGTCAGCCCCAGAGCATTATTGGCTTTGTTACACCATACCTCAACTGAGTGCTACTACCAGTGAGAGGTAGCTACATGCACCTACTGTACGCTGTAAAACAGCATATCTATAATTGCATTTATATTCTATATTTACCGCATATACATATCCATATTTGTCTGAATATACCTGCATATAACCCCTCTATATAACCCATAGCTCTGTATGATAGCATGTACAAATGCTGTATATACCATATATATAAGGGGTGTAAAGGTACACGTATCCGTACCGAACCGAACCGATTCAGTGTGTACCGTACCGAACGGCTGTGTAGTGTACCGAACGAATACAACGGTATGTTAATCACTAACGACCGCCCACCGGGGGATGTTTTTTTCACAATCTAATATAATTATTATTATTATAATTTTTTTTGCAAGTCGATTATTAATTTCAATATAGAATATTCGTTGACAGCCCTACAAGTACAATTAGTTACTGCACACTACATCACCCCTGAGTGGAACATGAAAAGCCAAACTTTCCCCCACTGTACCGAAAACCCGTACCGAACCTTGACTTCAAAACCGAGGTACGTACCGTACCGTGGTTTTTGTGTACCGTTACACCCCTAATAAATATATATTTATTCTCACCGCATATATATCCACACACCTGTCTGTATTTACCTGCACATAGTCCTTTTACATATCTGTACTAAATCTATATCTGTACATATCCTACTCTACTAGTTACACTGCTGAATTGTAATCTAATCTAATTAATCTAATCTAAAAAGATTAAATGCCATAGGTATCAGTAAGCATTGTACACTAATTTCAAACTTTTATTTATACTTGTGAAAGCACAAAGGGTTCCCTCATTTAAAGTGACGATGAGTTACATGTCATAAATAACAGCATTTCAAATGTCAAGAAGGAACGAGGACAAACTAAGAGGTACAAACAGGTACAACTTAACGGTAGTTAGAGACCAAGGTCATTCCGTGAGCAAGGGCATCAAAGGAAAATGAAGATTTACCAAGTTCCAAGCAAACTTGGGGGACCAATCCTCTTCGTACTAATCAGAGGAATGAACACCATTTAAAGGGGCACTTCACAGAAAAACAATTTATTTTGCAAATAATCTCACACATAATAAGGCTCTAAACTGTTTTGCATGCATTCATTTAGTTTGACAGTTATTGTGAGTTAATGGGTTTGAATATCTCCTCCAGTGATCAGAGGACACTGAATCCTTGTGTTGTGTTAATTACAGTTTGATGAAATTATGTTGATGAAAAAATAGCAATACCTATTGCAATCCTTAGGCCTATCTCTATTTTATTCTCTCTATTTTACATCTACATCATTTCATTGAGTTGTAATTAACCCAACACAAGGATTCAGTGTCCTCTGATGACATCATGGGAGGAGATATTCAAACGCATTAACTCTCAATAACTGTCAAACTTAATGATTGTGTCCAAAACCGTTTAAAGCCTTGGGATGTGTGAGATTATGTGCAAAATAAATTGATGTTGTTTTTCGGCGAAGTGCCCCTTTAAGTCCTTTACCTCCATAGTAATTATTTTCAGAGGAATATGGACAATGGGCCTCATGCATGAAGCGATATAAGAACAGATTTGGACTTTAAGAACGGCTTGATGAATGTGGCGGTGGCTTTTCTTATTGTTCTCTTAACACTTTGATTGCCCAACCCGAGTTTTCTCGGGTTTACCCCCCGCGGGTTGAATGCCCCATCACGAGAATTCTCGTATTTTCTCGTTTTTTTTTTGTATTAGCGATCTGAATTCATATTTCATCAACCAAGTCTACCGTTAGAAAATCAGCCACTCCAGGCGCTCAGATGTGAAAAAAGCGCCCCCTATCGTCTCCCAGATGGTAATTCACCCTTTTGGATGGGACTCAATGAAAATGAAAGAGAAAGAAAAACCCGGACTCCACATTTTACTTCTCACTCACGCAGCCGGGGTGGATCAGCTTCACTCTGGACCCTCAGAGCAGCGGGGATTATGTGTTTTTACAGTATACTCGTGAGATCAATAAAAGGATCGATTTTTTCGAATGGCGATCAGGAATTGGAATAATCCATTTGGATACCATCTGATCTCAGGTAAGGAATCTATGTTACCAGTCTTAGGATAATCAGACCCGTTTTCACGGAGATATAAGCTTTTATGTGATTATGTGATATGGCTGTTTGAGAGTGATCAGGAACTGAGAGAATCGATTTTCAGCGCGCACACGTACACATATACTATCGATAATCTAGCGTTTATTCGAAAACGATTCATAAATAGGCCGCAAAATGACAACGTTCTAGAATATTACAGTACAGGGTGATTATCATAGAATGTCTTCTTTTTTCCGTGAAAACGAGTGCTTTTCAAAATGCTATCAAACGGAAATGAACCGATAAAAAAACAATCTGCTTCGACAATGTTGACTGGAAATGGGTCATTGATAATGCGACGGGCAGATTAGACACATAATTTAAAACATAGATTAGGCGATATTAACGTTAACATTGGAGTGGATGTGGGCATTCAAGCACTAAATGTGCGCCCCCTGCTGGGCATTCAAAGTGTTAACAGACAGGTAAGCAAGAATATAAGAAAAATAATAAGAGAGTATTGTTGAATGAGGCCCATTGACGATTCAATATATCTGATCAGATAGTCTAATCATATGACTAAATATGACAGCTACTGTCTTCATATACAATATACAGGTACTTTAAATGCAGACATGCAGTACAGAAGCTGGGCAACGACATGTCCTTGTCCTGAGTCCTGACTGATTCCTGTCCCCCAGGAAGTCAATCATTCTCTCCTCCCTGCTGATTGGAGGTAATTAGGCGGGCAGAGTTTATAATTGGATAATAAAAGATGCTAATGAGCTGCTGTCCTATTTACTCATAATCTGGCGAGGAGGAGACGGGCACAGCTCAGCCACACTGTCCACGTGGCTCTGTGGCTCTAATTACAGATAATGACTCTGCACTTTGCACATAATTAAAACGTGTAGTTATTTCATATCAAAATAATTATCTATACTTGGGTATGTAGTTGTGATTATATAAAAATAAGTGGTTGCCCATTACATCCCACATAATTCTAATGACTTTACAACAAATAAATGCAATGCAATCATTACTTTTCCATGTTATAGAATCGATGTTGTTGCCAATAGAGGCCCTGCAAGGAATGTTTGTGTAGTTCTCCTTCTTCCAACATGGCTGCCTGTAACATAGCATTTGTTGTTTTGTAAATGGTAAATGGCTTAATTTATATATAGTGCTTTTATCCAAAGCTCTTTACAATTTGTTCCTCACATTTGACCCGTTCACTCACACATTCACACACCGACGGCGAAGGCGACCATGCAAGGTGCCAACCTGCTCATCGGGAGCAATTAGGGGTTAAGTGTCTTGCTCAAGGACACTTCGACACGCTGCCCGGGAGGAGCGGAAATCGAACCTGGAACCTCCGGATTACCAGACGACTGCTCTACCTCCTGAGTCACTGTTGCCCCCATGCCCCCATTTGTACATGCCAATGGACAATATATATATATATAAATAAATAAATATAATATTTATATATAAAAACATACTGTAAAACTTTGGTGTCTTATTACTGAATCTTGTAAACAAGTCACAGTAGAACAGTAATATCATGCTTTTCCAGTGTTTTACCTACTCCACCACTGCACCGAAATTAGGCATTTTCTTTTGAAAGTGGTTGCCAATGGTTACAGGCAACCATAGTGGAAGAAAGAAAACTACACAAACATTCCATGCAAGGTCTCTATTGTTAATCACTACATTGTATTTAGTCGGGCTGGGCAAAGGACATGCTTTTCCTCTCTCTTTGTTGTAGTTTATACATTTCGCATCAATTTAACAATCACTTACACTGTACTGAATAGTAATTAAAGTAAGAACTAATTTGTATATTTTGTACCCAGTTTAATCACCTGTACATTGTATATTGCTGTTGCACTTTACTGCTACATTTGCACTCTGGTTGGATGCCAAACTTATTTTCGTTCTACTGCACTTGTGCTGCACGATGACAATCAATTTTAATCTAATCTAATCTAAACTAAAAAAGATGAGAATATATTCATTTTGAAACCTAAACTCCTGCACTAACTAGATCTGGTCACTAGAGCATTTTACATGTGCTAAACAGTTTCTGAGCATCCATTTTTTTGGGCTGTGAATCATGCATACCTTCTGTGTGTGTGTGTGTGTGTGTGTGTGTGTGTGTGTGTGTGTGTGTGTGTGTGTGTGTGCGTGTGTGTGCACGCGCGTGTGCACGTATCTCATTCAGGGGTGACTTGACAAAAACATGCACGTTATTTATGATTCCAATCTCCATGAAAAAAGAGGTCACTCCTCGAATCTCCTCTCACATGGACACAAGGTGTAGGCCTTCCTCCCCTCCTGATCTACACCACTCTCCTCTCACATGGACACAAGGTCTAGGCCTTCCTCCCCTCCTGATCTACACCACTCTCCTCTCACATGGACACAAGGTCTAGGCCTTCCTCCCCTCCTGGTCTACACCACTCTCCTCTCACATGGACACAAAGTCTAGGCCTTCCTCCCCTCCTGATCTACACCACTCTCCTCTCACATGGACACAAGGTGTAGGCCTTCCTCCCCTCCTGATCTACACCACTCTCCTCTCACATGGACACAAGGTGTCGGCCTTCCTCCCCTCCTGATCTACACCACTCTCCTCTCACATGGACACAAGGTGTAGGCCTTCCTCCCCTCCTGATCTACACCACTCTCCTCTCACATGGACACAAGGTGTAGGCCTTCCTCCCCTCCTGGTCTACACCACTCTCCTCTCACATGGACACAAGGTGTAGGCCTTTCTCCCCTCCTGATCTACACCACTCTCCTCTCACATGGACACAAGGTGTCGGCCTTCCTCCCCTCCTGATCTACACCACTCTCCTCTCACATGGACACAAGGTGTAGGCCTTCCTCCCCTCCTGGTCTACACCACTCTCCTCTCACATGGACACAAGGTGTAGGCCTTCCTCCCCTCCTGGTCTACACCACTCTCCTCTCACATGGACACAAGGTGTAGGCCTTCCTCCCCTCCTGATCTACACCACTCTCCTCTCACATGGACACAAGGTGTAGGCCTTCCTCCCCTCCTGGTCTACACCACTCTCCTCTCACATGGACACAAAGTGTAGGCCTTTCTCCCCTCCTGGTCTACACCACTCTCCTCTCACATGGACACAAGGTGTAGGTCTTCCTCCCCTCCTGGTCTACACCACTCTCCTCTCACATGGACACAAGGTGTAGGCCTTCCTCCCCTCCTGGTCTACACCACTCTCCTCTCACATGGACACAAAGTGTAGGCCTTTCTCCCCTCCTGGTCTACACCACTCTCCTCTCACATGGACACAAAGTGTAGGCCTTTCTCCCCTCCTGGTCTACACCACTCTCCTCTCACATGGACACAAGGTGTAGGTCTTCCTCCCCTCCTGGTCTACACCACTCTCCTCTCACATGGACACAAGGTGGGGGGGGGGGGGGGGGCGCGCCTCTCAGCGAGGAGTGCTCAGGAGTCGGACTGTGTAATCGCAGACGTTACTAGTCTGTAGCCTGTAGTAGGTAGAGTAGAGTTAGAGTAGACAACTCACTTACCGTCCGGCCGTCTGGACGGTCTGGGCTGGGCTTCCACAGCACATTCCATGATAAAAAAAAGTATCTATTTAGTTAGATAGAGATGATTATCTCTCAGACTCCTGACTTACTAACAATATGAAATACTCCTGGTCCCAAGCATTATTTTCTCGACTGACATTTTACTGGCTGTCAAAACGATCACTGTCTGTGTCAACAAGTCACAGCCACAGCACAGGTTACATACAAAGTGGGTCAAGTTTGATGTGTGCCGTGCGTGCGTTCAGGCTGCAGCGCCGCCGCGCTCCGAATGGTAATTGCAAGAATAGCATGCATGTTGCCATATTACGTGTGAATTAGTGTGCAAATCATTAATCATACATCCAAAATAGCATACGTTTATTATTATACACGATGATGATACAGAAAATTACAGAAAAATGAGAAATGCATGGCAAAAGTAGCATTTATTTTCAGTAATTTAGAGACCCCCCAAAAAATCGCAAATCAAGTTTGCAGGGGAGCTGATGTCTGATCTAGGGGAGCTATAGCGGACCGAGCTCCCCTCGTGGATCGCACCCTGGGTGTAGGCCTTCCTCCCCTCCTGGTCTACACCACTCTCCTCTCACATGGACACAAAGTGTAGGCCTTTCTCCCCTCCTGGTCTACACCACTCTACCTCTTCAGCACCGCCGCCGCTGCCCTTCTATTGTCCAGGCTGTGATACTGACAAGGTTGACATCAGAGGAGAGCTCTGACACTGGGTGAGTTAGAGCTGCCAGCTGTTAGCAATCAAGTCTATTTTGAAGTCAGGGACACAGGGACCCCCAGGGCCAAAGCAGCAACTAGCCCAGCCCCTCACCACCACCCACCCACCCTCGCCCCCGCCCCGGCCTGCAACCTCCAAGCCCCCTACTCTCTGAGATAGCCTGCACAGCTGTATTGGTTCCAGATGTTGTGCAGCGAAGGCCCTTTTACCTAAGAGGACCCGAACATGACAGAGCAGCAGGAAGCATGGAGAGAGCATGACTACAGCAAACACAACAAGGTAAACACGGACTCAAAATGCCTCAACACCTGAACCATTTACATCAAATGTACGCAGGGAGGAGGCAGAGATTCAACATACATGATGTCACTCAGGTTTTCAATACAAGCGGAAGGGTTGAGAGAGCGTCTGTTGTAAGTCTGGTTCTGGGGATTTCAGATGGGCTTTCATTTGTTGTAGCCCTTGTCCCTGTGAGAAAACACACTTGCTTTAGGATAATCTAGGGAATCAATGTCATTTAACACAAGCTGTTGGCTTTGTTCTGGGAGGTGTACTTGTACAAAAAGACTGGCTTGGTTACCAAAGTTAATCTTATGGTCAACACTTCTTATACTTGTCTCATATTTGTATCTTCAAATCTATATTCCTTTTTATATTATTCTAGATGTGTTGTTTTTGTCCTCTCGAGGACAGCGAGTACCAAGCCAAACTCCCTGTATGTGTGATGTACTCAGTGTATAAACCTTATTCTGATTCAGGACCATTTTTACCAGCTATAGCGATGGCTTGAGGCCGGGAAACACTGAATAAATGACAACACAAGGGTTTGTATGTCTGCTAACTTCAGCTCAGACAAATGACCTACAACCAAGGAGTGTACAGTAATATCAAAGGAGGAAAAATGATCACAGTGGAAATTCTACACATCTATCATGATGTGGAAAGAGCGTGATCAAACTCTTGTAGGCTTGCAGCCATGGCTAGCATTATTTTTTAGAGTATGCTGGACAGGTCAATCAGGGCTTCTAAGGAAATTGGTTTTGACAAGTGGAATGTCTTGGCAAAAAACAAATGGCTTGACCGACCCCCTTCACATAACCAGGTCTAGATCACAAAACTGGTAACAAGCAGCAAACAGATTGATCAACATTGTCAGCTGGATCAATATTAGCATCAGCATACTAGTTTGATGGAAATGGAGAGAATATCCGTGTGTTCAACTGAAACTCTGTCATAAAGTGCATGTTATTATAGGCCTATTCATTAATGTGTGATCTAGCTGTAATAGCTTGTAATTTCAAGCAGAAATGTCTGTATTGCACAAGGACTACAAGGACTGTTGATATTTTATGCATGACAACAGCGCCCTCCTGTGGTAATTTCAATAGACTACACACTATTTATGAACCTATCCAGTCTACTCTATGTGCTATTTATTAGGTTACCTTTGAATACAAATGATAAAGGTTTTCATGAATATCATAAAGGTGTGTCCCCACAATGGCCTGACAGTTATATCACAATTGTTTAAATTCTTTATCCAACCACATTTGGGAATGGCCATGTGGTAAATAGTATAAATATTTAGGCATCTGCATTGATGATGAATTAACTTTTAAATCACACACCTAAAGGTAGAATCTGTAATGCCGCCAAACAGCAACCTCTAGGCGAAAGAGCCCCGCTTGGTATTGCACTTTGTTTACATTATTTGTTTTGGTCTGTGGGTTGGAGTTCAGTAACTTGTGAGTGAGTGGTTGTCTCATAGTGTTGGCCAAGGTGGTGGATGTCTCGGGGTGATGGCCAAGGTTACAGTGACTGTTCTACCCCCACCTTGGTTATGAGCCCCATTAAGGTCATGGATCAGCTTCATACCGTCTTCTGTCCGACCTACAACAATCATGCCTGTTCTAGTTCATTGATGGGTTAAGTACTTCTATTCTATTCACATATATGCTTACTACATGTATCTATTGCTCCTATGTCTGCCCACCACAAACACACAAACTGTCTAATGCCTGTCCCCGTCTTCCTGTCTCTCTGTGAGTAGATGTCTCGTGGTGATGGCCAAGGTGGTGGATGTCTCGTGGTGATGGCCAAGGTGGTGGATGTCTCGTGGTGATGGCCAAGGTGGTGGATGTCTCGTGGTGATGGCCAAGATGGTGCGATCCTCTCTACGTCGCCCTCATACTTCAAATGTATCCGAGCGGAATACATACTTGTGTACAAACGGAATATGACTCTTGATATTTTGAGCTCAGAGCCTTGACATTTAGCCTTTATCCTAATTTCATACTAGCGCTCGTTTCCCTATGCTTTTTCTTCTGTTGTTGTTGTTGTTCTTAGCTCCTCTATTCTATTTAAATCTTTCAAAAATGTTCTTATGTACCCCAGTTGCTATTGCATGTACATATTTGTGTTTTATTACATGTATATGTTCATATATACCAACTATTCGCCTGTTTTATTCTCCACCCATCAATCATCCATAGCAACACTACTATCACCGACATCCAAGAAGGGGGATCCCCCCTTGAACGGCCCTTCTAAGGTTTCTCTCCCTCACATCGCCTGCTTTTTTTTCCTATTGCTATGTTTTTAGTGAGTTTTTCCTTACCTTCGCTGGGGTATGTGTGGGAGTGTTGCATTTATTTATTTTACATTTATCTTGGATTTCATGGTGCGTTTTTTGTTCTTGATTTATTGTGATGTTTCTTCTTGACTTGTTTAAAGAAGACTTGTCTATTATTATCACTATTATTTTATTTATTTTTATTTTATTTATTATTATATATTTCTTTGCTTTCTTTTTGCCTGTTTTCGATTTTGTTTAGTTTTTGTCTTTATTGTTTTTTGTCGTCCCTGTTCAATTTCAGTCCTGTCCGTGTCTCGTCATGTCCCATAAAAGCAAAAAAAGAATCATGGTGATATGTTATATTATTGATAATCAACCTTTGCTTCTCTGTACCACCAATAAAAGATATATATAAAAAAGAAGACTTGTCTGGCCCATGGGGACATTACCTTGTGATTTCGGGCTTTACAAATACATTTTTTGATTTGATATTGAACTTATTATACTGTGAATTTATCCAGACCTCTCTCAGTATTGATTGATTGATTGAAAAGTTTATTAACAGATTGCAGAATGGGTACAGTACAGTACAGCTCAATACATACAATTGTTAAGGGGATGCAGACCAGAGAAAGACTTTCGTCTTGTTTACATCAGGGTCCCCCATTTTCAATTCATCATAACATATATGACATACATGACATACAGATAGACAGTACTGCTACATCTATACATTTATGACATATCAGATTTGCAAATACAGTACTGCTTGTGATACAAAAGTGTCCAGAAAAGGAGTGTATATACATTTGGCATAGAAACTGTACATTGGAGGAGGTTGGTTGGGTGGGGTGGGGTTGGGTGGGTTGGGTGAGGGCTGTACATTGGAGGTGGGGGGGGGTTTGGGAAGGGGACACCCACACATTTTACACTGTACATTGGAATATTGACAAAGCCTTACTTGGTCATTTACTGTACAACTAGGTTAGGACATTTGTAGGGGCCAGTTTCGAATTGCAGTCTCACGTATGTGTTTTTTGAGAGTGTTTTTGAAGGTGGGTAGTGATTCACATTCCTTTACAGCTTTAGGTAGGGCGTTCCACATTGATGTGGCATAATTGCGAAACGTGTTTAGTCCCTTGTTTGAGCCGAATCTGGGTTTTACATGATTTGTGGAGCTCCCTCTGGTGTTGTGATCGTGGTATTCACTGACCTTTGGGAAGTATTTTGACATGTACATGGGTACCTTGGTCGCATAGTGTATCTTGTAGACCAGGCCCATTGCAAGTTGCTGTACTCTGTCGTCTACTCTAAGCCATCCTAGGTTGTCAAAGTGGGCAGGGGTGAGGTGGGTTCTAGGAGTCAGGTCAAGTAGTAGTCTGACTAGCTTGTTTTGAGATGTTTGTAATTTGTTTTTTAGTGCCTTTGAGGTGCTTTGGTACCATGAGGTGCAAGCATAGTCGTAGTACCCTTGAATGAGTGCTCCTGCTAGAGTCTTCAGGGTATTCTTGTTTACCAGAGAGGAGATCCGGTACAAGAATCGCGTTCGTTGGTTGACTTTTTTTTATTACATTGGATGCCATTTTGTCACAGGAAAGATTAGCCTCTAGGATGGAACCCAGGTAGGTAATTTCATCTTTCCTTGTGATAATATTGTCACCCACTGTAACCGAGAAGCCGTCGGTCTTGCTGAGTTTGTTATTTGAACCGAAGAGAATGGACTCTGTTTTGCCCATGTGTAATGATAGTTTGTTGTCGGCGAGCCATATGCAGATTTTGCCTAGTTCCGAGCTGAGGGCTTTTTCAACCTGTAACTTGTTCTTGTCAGAGACCAGCAGGGCTGAGTCATCCGCAAACAGGAACAAGTTGCAGTCACAAGCTGACGACATGTCATTTGCATAAATTAGGAATAGTAGCGGTCCTAGTATGCTTCCTTGTGGAACACCACAGCTCACTGTGAGGGGGGGGGATAGGGTACCGTTTACTTCCACCATCTGTTCCCTCCCCTCCAGGTAGGATTGTATCCAGCTCACTGATAAACTATCAAAACCAATTGCTTTTAGCTTGTCAATCAGAATGGTGTGATTGACAGTGTCGAAGGCCTTTTGTAGGTCCAGCATGACCATGCCGCAGTATTTGCCCGCGTCCACCTCTTGTTTGATGTGGTCGTTCAAGTAGAGAAGGCATGTGTCAGTGGAGTGGGATGTTCTGAAGCCAGATTGGAATTCGTAGATTAGATTTTTTTCCGCGAGGTACTTTTCGATCTGTTCGTATACTATTTTTTCCATGACTTTCGAGATGGATGTAAGGATAGAAACAGGGCGGTAGTTACCCGGGTCTAATTTGCTGCCCTTTTTGTGCAGGGGTGTTACTCTCGCAATTTTGAAGTCCTTGGGGACGTGTCCCTGTTTTATGGAGAGGTTTATTATGTGTGTGATGACTGGGGTGATGGCTGCTGCTGAGTCTCTGAGGAATTTGGAGGGGATGTTGTCATGGCCAGTGGCCTTGTTTGGTTGGAGGGCGCTCAGTTTTTTGAGTACCTCATCTGTAGTTACTATTTCCAGTTTGAAGTCGTCTTTGTGGACGCCTAGGTTCTTGTAGTATGCTACTATGTGTACATGTACATGTCAAAATACTTCCCAAAGGTCAGTGAATACCACAACCACTACACCAGAGGAAGCTCAACAAATCATGTTAAACCCAGATTCGGCTCAAACAAGGGACTAAACACGTTTCGCAATTATGCCACAACAATGTGGAACGCCCTACCCAAAGCTGTAAAGGAATGTGAATCCCTGCCCACATTCAAAACCGCCCTTAAAGAGCACCTACGGGAGGCTGCAATTCGAAACTGGCCACCGTAAATGCCCAAAACCCCCACCACCTCCTAATAGACAGTCTCCTCCCCACCGCATGTATATATTCCCTCCCCGCCGTATGTATATTCCCCTCCCACCCACCCACCCCCTCCTAATGTACAGTCCCCTCCCCATCATATGTATATACTCTGTCAGGATCTAGGGGTAACAGTACTGTATATTTGAATACCGCCTATGTCACAAATGTATCAGTACTAAATACCTATATGTCCCTATGCCATAAATGTCATGTATGTTATGTATGTCATAAATGTCTATATGAATTGAAAATGGGGGACCCTGATGGAAACAAGACAAACGTCTTTCTCAGGTCTGCATCCCCTTAACAATTGTATGTATTGAGCCGTACTGTATTGTACCCATTCTGCAATCTGTTAAATAAAGTTTTCATTCATTCATTCATTCATTCTACCCCATACTGCCCTGAGTGGGAGGGTAGTTTGTTTACCAGTGTTGTAGAGTCTGAGAAGTGGCCAGCAGTAGCAACCCCTCCCCCTATCCCCACTCAACTCAAACCCACAAATCAGACCAAAACAAAACATGTAAACAAAATCTAACCCTAACTTACTAACGGTAAGACAAACATATTATGCTTCTCTGAAACCAAACTAGATGAATCAGTAAAAGACCCAGAGATAGAAATTGAGAACTACTCAATCGTCAGGAATGATAGGAACAGGTATGGAAGCGGTGTCTGCTCGCGGTCCATGGATGTAGCAGTATTACTGTCTATCTGTATGTCATGTTATGATGAATTGAAAATGGGGGACCCTGATGTAAACAAGACGAAAGTCTTTCTCTGGTCTGCATCCCCTTAACAATTGTGTATATTGGGCTGTACTGTATTGTACCCATTCTGCAATCTGTTAATACAATTTTCAATCAATCAATCAACGAGATACAGATAAATAACAGACTGAATCATACCACGTGAATCACTACCCACTTTCAAAAACACTCTCAAAGAATACGGGAGACTGCAATTCGAAACTGGCCCCTACAAATGTCCTAACCCAGTTGTACAGTAAATGACCAAGTATGGCTTTGTCAGTATTCCAATGTACAGTGTAAAGTGTCCCCCACCCACCCCCTACCTATCGGCGGATGTGCGAAGTTATGCCACGCGAGGGCAGTACACGGACCAACATAACATCACAATTTAATAATTGGCTACAGAGTAGACAAAAACAAACTATCAACACGTACACGGATCCTGCTGGTAAGATCCAAGATTGCGCGCGCTTTCTGACCATTTACCGAAGTGCGCCTCACGAAATCATTACTGGAAGTTGCAGCACCACGCAAAGTTCAGTTACATGACTCACATAATGAACTCCGCCTACAGCCCGTTCATCTTTACCCTATGAGTTTACTCACTTTCAGTTTCGAGGTAGGTCACTGTTCATCATATCTATTTTAGGTAAGCCGCGCGTAGCCTACAAGTGTAAGTCTGTAATTATGTTTCCATTTCCTCAATACATAGATATTCAGCATATACCACATCCAGCCTTCTTCAAATGATCTATGGTGTTTGGTGATGTGTGCCTAATCTTTTACCAGGTCCAGGACGATATGACTAGGGAATAGGGATACAACATAAATTAGTAAACAGTACGTCCTATATGTTGTTGAACCTATATATTTACCTAAACATTCAACCCATTACATTAGGCATCATAATATGTCCTGCAACAGCAGCAACAGGCATGTACAATAGCACCCACACGTAAAACAGCACGGCAATACTAAACACACTATCTAAACTGTGGTTTTGAACGTGAGCTCTGGAAAGTGAAACTGGCAGCTCTGCCTCTGTCACTGCGTGGGGGTCCCGCTCTACGTTGTGAAAGTTGTGCTATCGGCTACAGTGGGCCTGTCAACTGTCAAGATAATCGATTTTCGATTTTCAAACCTTTTTTCATTTTCATAGGATTAAACCGACGACTGTACGTTTTTGGAGTTGCTGTAAAACGACTCGCTCTTTTGGATGAGACATGACACACAGGATTAGAGGAAGAGGAAGAGACTTGCGTTGGCAAACAAGCATTTAATCTTCAGCCTACTCTACAGACGGTAAGTCACAAGTGGTAACAGTCATTTGTTATTGTGTTGATTTGGAGGCTAATAGTCAAATAACATTTCTCCCATTCTTAGCAGATATTACTTTGGTCATATGATCTTATTACGTCGACGCCCAGCCTTCGCTTTCCGTATAGTATGTTGGCGTTATACCACTACTTTCACTTAACCGAGGGACTGCCTACAAAATAAATAAAAAAAATAGAAAGTTTTATAGGCACAGAAGCAAGGATATTACTGCAATTAAACGCCAAAGATAAAACATGCTACATGCAAGTGAAGCTTGTGGCTTACAGCATGGAACATAGACTTAGCCAGTCCTAATTTCATGTTTAATGTTGATGATGATGTTATATACCAGTATAACCCAGTTGTACAATAAAGACCAAGCATGGCTTTGTCAGTATTCCAATGTACTGTACAGCCCCACCCAACCCAACCCCACCCCACCTACCCAACCTCCTCCAATGTACAGTTTCTATGTCAAATGTATGTCAGTATTCCAATGTACAGTGTGTTGATTGATTGATTGATTGAAAAGTTTATTAACAGATTGCAGAATGGGTACAGTACAGTACAGCTCAATACATACAATTGTTAAGAGGATGCAGACCTGAGAAAGACTTTCGTCTTGTTTCCATCAGGGTCCCCCATTTTCAATTCATCATATGACACACATGACATACAGATAGACAGTACTGCTACATCTATACATTTATGACATACCAGATTTTCAAATACAGTACTGTTTGTGATACTAAAAAAATCCAGAAGAAGAGTATATACATTTGACATAGAAACTGTGCATTGGGGGAGGTTGGGTAGGTGGGGTGGGGCTGTACATTGGAGGTGGGGGGTGGGGGGTAGGGGACACACACACTGTACATTGGAATACTGACATACATTTGACATGGAAACTGTACATTGGAGGAGGTTGGCTAGGTGGGGTGGGGTTGGGTGGGGCTGTACATTGGAATAGCCATGCTTGGTCTTTATTGTACAACTGGGTTAGGACATTTGTAGGGGCCAGTTTTGAATTGCAGTCTCCCGTAGGTGTTCTTTGAGAGTGTTTTTGAAGGTGGGTAGTGATTTACATTCCTTTACAGCTTTGGGTAGGGCGTTCCACATTGTTGTGGCATAATTGCGAAACGTGTTTAGTCCCTTGTTTGAGCCGAATCTGGGTTTTACATGATTTGTGGAGCTCCCTCTGGTGTTGTGATCGTGGTATTCACTGACCTTTGGGAAGTATTTTGACATGTACATGGGTACCTTGGTCGTGTAGTGTATCTTGTAGACCAGGCCCATTGCAAGTTGCTACAAAAGACGAAAGTCGAAAAAGACGAAAGTCTTTCTCAGGTCTGCATCCTCTTAACAATTGTATGTATTGAGCTGTACTGTACTGTACCCATTCTGCAATCTGTTAATAAACTTTTCAATCAATCAATCAATCATATTTCAACTGGCTACGCTTTCCGCTTCGCCCTATTGGATGTCCTCTGCGCATGCGCGCACCTACTTGAAACTCCTCACGTGTACCTTCTCATCTGTCTGATCACGCCGACCTCCGGCCAGCATATATAGCCCAGGTGTGGTGATCAGCTCCCCCTTCTTCACCCACTTATTGGTTTCCCCACTTGGCTGCTTGCTGCTGTTAGATCAAAGCCTCCCATCTCCAAAAAGTAATTTTGTTTTTTCCAGGAATGAAGAAAAACAACCTTATTTCTTTTTATAAACACTCTGTATGCTGTAGCTCTGTATGATAGCATGCACAATAATACTGTATATACCATATACTATATACCTATCCTCACCTGTTTACCTGCACATAGTCCTTTACTATATCTATATATTATGTACATATCCTACTCTTACTAGTTACACTGCTGGCCAGTATGACTACTACCTTACTGTCCTATACCTGTATCACTGTACAAAAGTGTACATTATACTATAACTCTGGTTAGCACTACGCTACACTCAGTAGTACTACTAATTTGTATATGTTGTACCCAGTTTAATAACCTGTACATTGTATATTGCTGTTGCACTTTACTGCTACATTTGCACTCTGGTTGGATGCCAAACTTATTTTTGTTGTACTTGTGCTGTATAATGACAATGAATTTTAATCTAATCTAATAAAACAATTAATGAAATGCCATAGGTATCAGTAAGCATTGTACAATGATGGCAACACATTTTCATTTCAAACCTTTATTTATACCCATGAAAGCACTAGGGCTGACCTTTTTTTGGAATTCGAAGCTTCGGGGCCGAGATTCGATTTTAATTCGAAGCTTCGAGATAAATATATATATATATTTTATAAATATCATTTTTTTTTAATGTTGTGGGACTTGTACAGCACTTTGTTCAACTTTGTCAGTGCTGTAAAGTTTAAACCTTTTTAAATCTTAGACAAACAAAACACTTTGCTTTCATGAAATATTGTAAGCCGTCATTTGAGGCTTTATAAAATCAGTGCAGAGTCCGACCTCATCTTAAATAACAAACAGCATTGCTTGTTGTAGTTAACAAACAAAGAGAGGCAGAGTTGATGAGTTGATTTTGCTTTTTTTTTTTTAAATAATCAAATTTTATTTTCATATTCGAATCCCATGCCCATCGAACGAAGCTTCGAAGTATTTAAGACAGGCCTAGAAAGCACAGAGCTTTCCCTCATTTACAGTGACGACGAGTTACATACAGAAAAAACAGTCATAAATAACAACGTTTCAAATCACAACAACATGTCAAGAAAGAACAAGGACAAACAGATAAATCAACTAAAACAGGTACAGCTACATTTGCACTCTGGTTGGATGCCAAACTTATTTTCATTGTATTGTACTTGTGCTGCATAATGACAATACATTTTTATCTAATCTAATTCAGTTTTGAAAGCAGGTTCTGAATGGCTTTTATGGGTATTAGAATCATGAAACTTACACGGACCATGGAGACTTTCAATTCAGATATAAACAAATATATTGTTTGCTATGAGCAGCAGTTGAA
Source organism: Notolepis coatsorum (assembly GCF_963971535.1). Classification (NCBI taxonomy): domain Eukaryota; kingdom Metazoa; phylum Chordata; class Actinopteri; order Aulopiformes; family Paralepididae; genus Notolepis; species Notolepis coatsorum. The sequence continues at coordinate 69,023,701 of NC_140181.1, forward strand.
TGAGATTGTGTGTTGCGGATTGTTTATGGCTGATGTTCTGGTGGGAAAGTATTCACAGAGTAATGCCTGACCTTATGGTCTAGAAATACACATAAGTTGTTACCCAAAACTTTATTTCCATGTTGCGTTAGTTTAAAAATGTAAGCTGGGGTTGACCTGTTGGCTCACCACGCTAGATGTAATGTCACGTAGATGTAACATCCCGGGGTCCGACACGGCATTAGGACCTACTGTGTGTTGCATCATGTCCCCTCTCTGTCAGCTGTATGGATGTGGATGGGATTGCAAACCTGTCCTTTTTGCTGTGGCCCTTGCAGCTCTGTTTGACCATGGCCCAGTGGGCACGGATGAACCAGCTGTTTCGATATCTGACCACAGAGACAGTCACCGAACTCTATCCCCCTTCAGCATTCCCCATAGAGGTCAGATTCTACCTGGCCGAATGGATCGAGGAACAGAGATGGTATGGCACACACACACACACACACACACACTACCAAAGGGTTAACCCTTTCACTGCGACAATACAGAAGGTTAACCCTTTCACTGCCACACGACAAAGGGTTAACCCTTTCACAACCACAATACACTGGTAAACAAGAATACCCTGAAGACTCTGGCAGGAGCACTCATTCAAGGGTACTACGACTATGCTTGCACCTCATGGTACCAAAGCACCTCAAAGGCGCTAGGAACAAGATTACAAACATCAAAAACAAACTGGTCAGACTACTACTTGACCTTACCCCCAGAACCCACCTCACCCCTGCCCACTTTGACAACCTAGGATGGCTTAGAGTAGACGACAGAGTACAGCAACTTGCAATGGGCCTGGTCTACAAGATGCACTATACGACTAAGGTACCCATGTACATGTCAAAATACTTCCCAAAGGTCAGTGAATACCACAACCACTACACCAGAGGAAGCTCAACAAATCATGTTAAACCCAGCTTCGGCTCAAACAAGGGACTAAACACGTTTCGCAATTATGCCACATCAATGTGGAACGCCCTACCCAAAGCTGTAAATGAATGTGAATCCCTACCCACATTCAAAACCGCTCTTAAAGAGCACCTACGGGAGGCTGCAATTCGAAACTGGCCACCGTAAATGCCCAAACCCCCCACCACCTCCTAATAGACAGTCTCCTCCCCACCGCATGTATATATTCTCTCCCCGCCGTATGTATAGTTCTCTCCCACCCACCCACCCCCTCCTAATGTACAGTCCCCTCCCCATCATATGTATATACTCTGTCACGATCTATAGGTAACAGTACTGTATACTTTAATACCGTTTATGTCACAAATGTATCAGTACTAAGTACCTGTATGTCCCTATGCCATAAATGTCATGTATGTTGTGTATGTCATAAATGTCGATATGAATTGAAAATGGGGGACCCTGATGTAAACAAGACAAACGTCTTTCTCTGGTCTGCATCCCCTTAACAATTGTGTGTATTGAGCCGTACTGTATTGTACCCATTCTGCAATCTGTTAAATAAAGTTTTCATTCATCATTCATACATAAGGTTAACTCACTGCCACATGACAAACGGTTAACCCTTTCACAACCACACTACAGAAAGTTAACCCTTTCACTGCCACACGACAAACGGTTAACCCTTTCACAACCGTGTGGTAGTGAAAGCGTTAACCTTCTGTAATGTGGTAGTGAAAGGGTTAATATTGTGAAAGCAGGGCACCCAAGTGGCGACCCATGTAACACGCTGCGTCGCGAAGCGGCCGACCCGGGTTTGATTCCCGGACCCGAATGTCTTTGCCGAATGTCTTCCCCCCGCTCTGTCTCCCGTTCTTCCTCTCTCTCTCTCTCTGTACCGGACTGCCCGGTAGTACAAACAAATACAAATCTACCAAAAACATAATAAAAAAAAATATATATATATTGTGAATGCAATAGACCTGTCGCTAAACCACGCCCCAAATATAATTTGTCCATTTGTGTTTCAGTTCTACAGTGTTTCTGTTCTGTTTCTGTTCTACAGTGTTTCTGTTCTACAGTGTTTCTGTTCTACAGTGTTTCAGTTCTAAAGTGTTTCTGTTCTAAAGTGTTTCAGTTCTACAGTGTTTCTGTTCTAAAGTGTTTCATTTCTACAGTGTTTCAGTTATATTATTGTACTTGGCCATCGCGTCCCGCTCTTAAGCCTATCGAGATATCCCTTATCTCATGTACCTACTGTACTCCACTAACGAAAAACAAATACGCCCTCACCTGCCGGGTCCCGCCCCTATGGAGGCGTAGCCTATAAGACACTAGGCATGGTCACCAAACACTCTTCCTCTATTTCGTTTCCATCATAACGGTCGCAGTGCGCCTTATGTAACTAGTGTTATGAAAAGATTAGAGAAATTGCGTAATGTTGAAAGCTTACCAGAGGTTTGTTTACCCATGGAATCTTCGGGGCATGTTTCAGCGACACGTCGGGCCTATGTTGATGTTTCCTCGTCTGACGGCAGCAGACCAAGGGGCAGCGTACAAGGTTTGGCTATCGGGCCAGCTTGTACACAGGTAGGTCCTGTGTCATCAGGCATTGACGTTGGTGTTAGTAATGCTGTGAAGTGTGTTTCGGCGCCAGGGCCGGGGTGGCTTGGTGAACGTTCCACTGCAGTGGACGATTTCCTGGCTATCCTGGAGCATGCTGCTTACACTAATGCTACTGCTAATGCTAATGTTGATGCTGAAATGGGTCGTTGTTCTGATACTCCCCGCCGAGGGACGTTGTCGCTTTCCCTCCTCTTGCCCGGTTCATTGATGAAGGTCAGTCGGTTGCTAATGTGGGGGGTTTCGCTGAGTCTTATTTACCTTTTTTACGGGTAAAAGGGCTAACAACAGGGTGCAGGCCGAGTGTACCGTGGCTGCGTAGCCAGGTAGCTTTGATCCTGTGTCCCGGCGGGGATGAACGATGTCCCACCCGGCCGATGCTTGAGAGCGAATCGGCTCGGAGGGTGGCAGTATGGACGGATGAGTGGTATACTGCTGCAGGATGGTTTGTAGCGGCGGCCAGTGTTATGGCTCAGCTGGCTAGTTTCCTATCCACATTGGCGTCGGGTAGTGGGGCTATGGGTCCAGCCGACATTGTAAACATGTTGCATGTTTGTGGTGTTATAGAGATCTTGACTCAGTCGCAAGCTATAACTGCGGGGAGGATTAGGATGCTATCAACGTTTGTTGTTAGGCATGTTTGGTTGGAGCACTCTCCTCTTGGGGAAGAGGATAGGTTTTCTCTCCTCACGACTCCTTTTTCCACGGAAAGTCTTTTTGGTCATTCTGTGGAGGCGCAGGCGGTTGTTGATCTGGGTCCCACACCGCCTCACGCTGTGCAGCCAGAGGTGGGAGCACGGCCTCGTCAACGACTGTGGCGAGGCCCTCGACAGGCGGCCATGTTTCCCCCGCCAGTGGTGCCCTGGGTGGAGAGTCAACAGGGATCCACAAGGCCGACAGCCTTGGCGGCCGAGGGATCGGCCATTTTGGGTGTATGCGGCTTGGATAAAACAAGCCGTTGTCATTCTGCCGCGAGCAGCCCGCTCCCCGTTCAATCCTCTCTCTGTTACCCACGGAAGCGGGGCTCTGATCGTTTTCCTTTGGCTGCGGGCCGCGAACCTTCTTTGAAGCGCATGCGGCCCCATTCTTCACTTCTCATGGGGACAGGGGCTGACACCCAGTTAATGGCTGAGCCTGGGTCTGTCCGTGAGAATGTTGTACTGTCGCGTGGCTCCTGCACCACACGTGTGTGATGGGGGAGTCTGGTGTTACGGCTGCCACTAGCTACAGTGGTCAGCAGGGGGACTCGAGGCCTCTTCTGTTGAATGCACAGCAAGGGTTACCCCGGCCTCGCCTTCGCCAGACGGGGTATCCAGGGCGCGTGTAGCTTTATGCCAAGCAAGCAGTGCAAAAATTTACCGTAGTGGCGTGCAGTAATGCGCCTTTCATTTTCCGCCGCCCAGCGCCCAGGTCGCGCGGAAATAGGCTGTCTATTGCCATTCTCTTTGACAAACTCTAACCTTAACCAGCTCCTTAACAGCGCCTAAACTTAACCGTTCTAACCTTAACCAACTCCGAAACAATGCCTAACCTTAACCTTAACCTTAACCATGCCTAACCTTAACCATAGAAATTATATTGCCATTCTCTTTGACAAACTCTAACCTTAACCAGCTCCTTAACAGCGCCTAAACTTAACCGTTCTAACCTTAACCAACTCCGAAACAATGCCTAACCTTAACCTTAACCTTAACCATGCCTAACCTTAACCGGCGAAAGAATACACGTTAAAAAAAAATCACGTTAAAAAATATTTTCGATGGGATTCGAACTCGCCAGCAAACGAGCCATAGGATCCACAGCCATGTGGCCTTGCCAATTGAGCTATTTCTAGATACTGAATAAGGGGCGGTGACTTATATATATTGAGCTCCGCTCGTGTCGAACCAAGGCGGGATCTCATGCGCATGCGCGGGCACGCCGGCGCACGCACGCACCTGAGCGAGCACGCCGCCGCCGGTGCACGCACGGTAGCATTTGTCTAAGCGGGGCCTGAAAAGAAGGGCGCTTTACCGCACTGGCGTGCGGTGACGAATGCGGAAGCATTTTTGCACTGCTTGCTTGGCATTAAGGAAAACGCATCCAGGGCTGTACGCTAAGCTTTTTCACTAGGGGCACACTTGCCCCTAAATGAGAAATTTAGGGGCAAAAAATATTTTTTAGGGGCAAATTTTTAAATAACAATTTTACCATTATTTATATCGATTGTTTTTATATAATTTTTTTTTAATAAAATATATATATTATATAATCATACTTGTAGTTGTATTATCTGCGAGACATCGCCACCACGCAACAAGTCTAAATGCTCGCTATATGCAACCAGCTCCACTGTCTGTGTGTACTGAGTAGCCTCCAGCTACGGCCAGGATTCTCCGGAGCTGCAGCTGGGCCCTATACTGTAGCCTCCAGCTACAGCCAGGATTCTCCGGCGCTGCAGCTGCTCCCTATTGACTATATTCAGCGTGCCCTCAGCTCGAATACGCATCGACTCAGTGTTATAAGACATTCATATCAGGACGGAGCTATCTGAACTATTTAGTTTAAAACCTGTTCCACCCCAGGTGAAATCTGCATAAAATGTATACCTATGGTAAATGGAATATTGCTCCACTTCTACAAGGGCTATTTGCATATTCTTGGTATCTAGGAACATCTATGGACCTCAATGAATGTATTCTCAGTGTCAGAAATATTGTGTCTATTACTAGGCTTGCTTAAATTCTGATGAAACAAAGGAAAATATGAATTATGATTTTTCTTTTCATCTTTGACAGTGAATAAAACCATGATAATAATGACCAAACTTAAAAAACTGCCACTGAGCTAATTCAGTACCCTCTTGAGATCATGTGTACAAAAGATCTAAGGAAATTAATAAAGGGAAGATGATAAAATTGAAGGTTTTGTATATACAGTACTGAATTCTCCCATCCGGACCAATGCAATTTGAAATATTATTATAGAATATAGAATATATGCTTATACATTACCTTATTATAGCCAATTCGCACATTTATATATATATACATATAGTATCTTTCAAATGGCCGAGTTCAATTTGGATATAGTATCACCAGGCATGTATAATAACATATACAGATATTTAATGTAATCGACTGTACTTTTTTATTTCTCCCACAGTGTAATCATTTTGTAACTAATTTCAGATCTAATTATTCCTACATGATTACAATAGTGTGGAGAAACTGACTGCGTTTCAATATTTGTCAAAAACGTTACCTTTTGTAGCTTATTATCGCGAATCATAACAATTATTGATATGATTCATTCAGAATGCCGAACTTTGAACGACCATAGCGGACCATGGGAAGTGTAGTTTTGAGAAATTCCGACGCTGGCAGATAGCTGGCGAGGCGCTCTTCAAAATGGCCGCAAAAAAACTACAATTCCCATGGTTCAACATTTCCATTTACGCTTCAGCGTCAAAAACGCGAGTGAAAAATAAAAACTTAAAATGATATAAACTCACTTTTAACCTATTGCTAAACTATTGCCAACCTAACGTTTTACATTCTACATGTATTTGTGACATAGTAGTGATAATAATACTTGAAAACGTTTGATTTTAAAAACGTTAAATTATTGCATCACTCATAAAAATACTAATATATGATAATAATGTCAAAAAGGGGTCGGTACCGTGGCCGTGGGGTGGAACAGGTTAATGGGACGTTTCGTTTTGAACAGTAAGCTAACGCAAGCTATCATGCACAACTAGACTTACTGGAGCATTTGTTGATAGCTATCAGTAGCTAGCCGGCTGGCAGGCTCACCGAGGTCCCAGTGTTTACAACAGCCACGGGTGCGAGAGGGCTGGAGGAGGAGCAGATGCCACATCTCTCTCCGTGTGTCTGAGTTCAGTTCAGTTCGGCTCACTATAGGAGGTCGAACAACGCGTCGAAAATATGAAGCAATACTAACTTTACTTTTCTTCATAGCTAAATCAGACAGTCAGCCAGTCTATCAGAGTGAGTGCTCAGTCGATTGTTCCCGCTGATCATACCTGCTGAGTGCTCACTGCTCAGCTCGCGTGAGTGACGTCATCGCGTCATCACACGCCTTGGATAATTTAGGAGTGAAATGCGAATCCAAGGCTTGAAAGCACTACTCGCAAGCCCGCCCCCAGATAATATTTACCAATCGCAACGGCCAATTAAAGGGGCAATTTGCGACGATATCATCGCAGTGTACAGCCCTGGTATCACGCTGATGCCTCCCACTCCCGTGAGAGCGGCAGTGGTCTGCAAAGAAGAGGCGAGCGTGATTTGGGTGATAGCAATATCACTACAGGGCTTCGGCGTGTAGGAGCCCATGGGGCTCTCATGCCTTGCGTGTCTAGCTGTAGAAAAACTCCTCAGCATGCGCTAGAGGGGTGTTCAGGGGGGGGGGGGTGTGTCAACCAGTTTGATGACAGCTTCTCCCGTATCGAACCGGCCCTTTCTGTCGGGGTCCCCCCTTGGGTGCGTCGCACAGCGGGAGGGACCGGGCCAACTATCTACTGTTCCTTGCGGCCCAGCGTCAGTTGACGGCGGGTGCGCTGTGGGATTATTTTCACATATGGCGACAAGAATGCCGTTTGGGGGTGTGGATAGAGAGAACGTTGAAAGAGGGGCTTGTGTTGCAGTTCGCGCAACCCCAACCTCCGTTTTCAGGTTTGGTGCCGACCCTATTGTCAGGGTCAGAAGCAGTGACAGCCCTGGCCGACGAGATCCGATCTCTGTTGGCGAAGCAGGCCGTAGTCGTGGTCCCGAGAGAGGACGCGATGTCAGGCGTCTACTCCCGTTATTTTCTGGTGCCCAAGAAATATAAGTATACTGGATCTGTCCGCGTTCAATCGGTTGATTGTAGCGAGACCGTTCAGGATGTTGCCCGTCAAACTCCTTCTGCTTGCTGTCAGAAGGGGAGACTGGTTCACCTCCATAGACCTGAAGGATGCGTATTTTCACATCCCGATTTTCCCTCCTCACAGGAAGTTCCTGCGGTTCCTGTTTCAGGGCGTAGCGTACGAGTACCAGAGGTTGCCGTTCGGCTATTCTCTGGCTCCCCGCACATTCACCACATGCATAGCGACTGCGCTGGAGCCTCTACGTCGTCGGGAATACGGGTTCTGTTCTATCTCGACGACATTCTACTCCTCAGTCGTTCGGAGGAGGTTGCCAGGTCTCATACCAGGCTGGTGGTGGAATTCCTCACCAGGCTGGGTTTTGCTGTGAACTGGAAGAAGAGTACGCCTATTCCCAGTCAACAGGTGGAGTACTTGGGCTTGACGTTGAGGTCAAGGCCCATGATTGTAACCCTCTCGGAGCAGCGGCGGGTGTCTATCCTTCGCGCGCTCAGGGGTTTCCGTCTGGGAGGGACGGTCACGGTGCTGCAAGTGATGCGCCTGCTCGGTATGATGGCATCTGCTCACACGGTGGTTCCTCTTGGCCTCCTCTTCATGAGGAGGATACAGAGGTGGTTTTTCTCTATGGGAATAGATCCGGTGAGGGACAAATGGAAACGGTTGACGGTTCCTTTGTCGATATGGGGAGATCTCGCCCATTGGAGGAGGCTGGGTATCCTCACCATTGGGGTCCCCATGGGCAGCAGGCGCTCACACGTCACAGTCTTCACCGACGCCTCTCTCACGGGTTGGGGGGGGACGTGTCGGACCCACGCAGTGGGGGGCAGCTGGACGTGAGGAAAAAAAAATGGGACAACCAATCAGGCCATGTTTCAGGACGCACTAGATGACGCCGACTGGGGACTGTTCAGGAGGAGTAACAGTGACGTCAGCGATTTCACAGACGCTGTGGTGTCATTCATAACAACACTGGCTGATAGTATCGTCCCCACAAAAAAGGCGAGGGTGTTCCCAAACCAGAAACCATGGGTGGACAGTACTATCAGAGCAGCCCTGAACTCTCGCACCACTGCTTATAACCGGGGCAGAGAGTCAGGAAACATGGAAGAGTACAAGACAACAGTCTACACTCTGCGCAAGGCTGTCAAACTTGCTAAGAGGACGTATGCCGACAAGATGGAGGCACAAATGGCACAGAATGACACAGGATTATGGCAAGGACTGAGGGCTATAACTGACTACAAAGTCAGCGCCCCCTCAATGGGGAGCGACGACGCCTCCCTTGCGGACCAGCTCAACATCTTCTACGCGCGGTTTGGTGCAAACAGTGGCACTGCTAGCCCAACGGCTAGCGACGTCACTGGTGCGCCGGCTGCTGTGGAGGGGGGGGGGGGGCATCCGCGGGGGGGCGGGGACGCTCTCTCATTGACGGTACACAGTGTGAGAAGAGCATTTATGCAGGTGAACACCAGGAAGGCTGCTGGCCCAGATGGAATAACAGGACGCATACTTAAGTCCTGTGCCAACCAGCTAGCCCCTGTGTTCACCGCCATATTTAATCAATCCCTGGCGGAGTCGGTGGTCCCTGACTGCTTCAAGATGTCTACCATCATCCCTGTACCGAAGAAACCCTCCCCAACATGTCCAAATGACTACAGACCGGTGGCACTCACCTCTGTGGTCATGAAATGTTTTGAAAGGCTGGTCAAGGACCACATTTGTGCCTCCCTCCCCAGTGATATGGACCCTATGCAATTTGCATACAGGACAAACAGGTCCACTGACGACGCGGTCTCCCAGGTACTGCACAGCACCCTCTCCCACCTTGACCGTCAGAAGGGGGGCTATGTGAGACTGTTGTTCATTGACTACAGCTCAGCGTTCAACACCATAGTCTCCACCAGACTGGTGGACAAGCTGATTGAGCTGGGTCTGAGCTCCGCCCTGAGCGCCTGGGTACTGGGCTTTCTGAGTGAAAGACCCCAGGCGGTCAGGGTGGGGGGTCAGACCTCCAACACCATCACCCTGAGCATCGGGTCCCCCCAGGGCTGTGTTCTAAGCCCCCTGCTGTACTCACTCTACACACACGACTGTGTGGCCAAGTTCAGCTCCAACTCCATAGTGAAGTTCGCAGACGACACGGTGGTGGTGGGGCTGATCTCGGACAACGACGAGAAGGCCTACCGGGAGGAGGTTGAGGTACTGGAACGCTGGTGCCAGGACAACAGCCTGCTCCTGAACATTGGTAAAACCAAGGAGCTGATCGTGGATTATAGGAGAGGACAGCAGGAGACACACACACCACTGATGATTAACGGGGCTACCGTGGACAGGGTGAGCAGCTTTAAGTACCTGGGGGTCCACATCTCAGAGGATCTGACATGGTCAACACACATAGACACAGTAGTAAAGAAGGCGAAACAGCGCCTCTACCACCTGAGACAGTTAAGGAAGTTCAGAGTATCGGGGAAGATACTCCAGTCCTTCTACTCAGGAGCTGTAGAGAGCATCTTGACCGGAAACATCACTGCCTGGTATGGAAACAGCACGGCACAAGACAAGAAGGCCCTACAGAGAGTGGTGCGCTCAGCCGAGCGTACCACGGGTATTGCACTACCTCCCCTGCAGGTTCTATACAACAAGAGGTGCAAATCCAGAGCCTGCAGGATAATGAAAGACCCTCACCACCCCAATAACAGCCTGTTCCAGCTGCTGAGGTCAGGCAGACGCCTGCGAACCCCAGCTACTAGGACAGAGCGGCTTAGGCTCAGCTTCTTCCCCCAGGCCATCAGAGTCCTGAACAATGAACATTGAGTACCACTGTAACACTTTAGCATGAGCGGGCACACACTCAGGCCGCACGCACCCTCACTTATTGCCAAAAGGAAAGGCCACTTTAAATTAGTATTAGCAACAGTAACAGTGTATTGCACTACTATTACTACTACTGTTAACTGTTACCTGCTACCTGTTATTGCACAATTTTATTGCACAAAACTCTTGACTTGACTTGACTTGACTTGACGAAGGTCCGTGCTGGCCCGTCTACCCCGCACATCAATGTGTTGGAATTGAAGGCGGTCCTCCTGGTCCTCAAACGGTTCGACCACCTGGTGGTAGGCAAGCACGTTTTGGTCAGGACAGACAGTATGACGGCAGCGGCGTATATCAACAGGCAGGGTGGGACTCGTTCCATCCGCCTGCACTGGGCGGCGGTCGAACTTTGGCTATGGGCATCTCGCAGGCTGTGCAGTCTGAGGGCGCTCCACATCCCTGGTGCAGAGAATGTGGGCGCGGATATGATGTCTCGGGGCGGTCCTCGTTACGACGAGTGGGAACTCCGCCCCGACATAGTCAGACAGATCTGGGATCGTTTCGGGGAGGCCTCGATAGACGCTCTCACAAGTGCCCCTTGTGGTTCTCAGTCAGTCGAGCAGATCATCCCCCCTTGGGGGTGGATGCCTTCTCGATCTTTCCATGGCCGCCCGGTCTTCTGTACGCCTTTCCTCCTGTACAGCTGTTGGGTCAGCTGTTGGAGCGGATACGGAGGGAGCGCAGGACGGTGATCCTGGTCGCGCCGGACCGGGGCACGGCAGTGTGGTTTCCGGTCTTAATCCAGCTACTCGTCGCTCCGCCTTGGGTTATTCCTTGGTCGGCGACGGCCCTCTCTCAGCAACACGGGTCGCTGTTCCAGTGCCCGGTGTTTGGCCAACGCCTGTTGGTGTGGCTGGTGAGAGGGTAGGTCTGGAGAGGATGGACCCTTCTGTGGTTAATACCATCCGGAATGCGCATGCTCCCTCCACTGTCGCGCTTTATGCGGGCAGATGGCGTATGTTCCAAGAGTGGTGTAAGGCGGGGGGCCAGGACCCAGTCTCCTGCCCCCTGGATGCTGTCCTTAGTTATCTTCAGTCTCTCCTTGGTAGACTGTCGGCTTCGACGGTGAGGGTATATGCAGCAGCTATATCCTCCTATCATGAGGGGTTTGAGGGGGACGCGCTAAGCCGGTGCAACGCTCTTTAGCTCCGAGTTGGGATCTTCAATTGGTCCTTGGTCGGTTGTCCTTGGCCCCGTTTGAGCCGCTTGAGCAAGCGCCGTTGGGACAGTTGTCCTTCAAAACCGCGTTCTTGCTGGCTGTCACCTCCGCTAAACGCGTGGGTGAGCTCTGTGCTCTTTCGGTACGTCCAGAGTGCCTGTCTTTTCGTTCCGATTGCGGTGCCACTCTGCGGCCTAATCCTGCTTTCGTGCCTAAGAATATCCGGAGTTCCTTCCGCTCCAGGGATATTGTGGTTCAGGCGTTTCGTCCGCCTCCTCGCGCTAGTGAGTTAGATGCGGGCCTTCACCTGTCATGTCCGGTCCGTGCAGCCGTACTCAGGACCTCAGGGTTACCGATCAGCTTTTTGTCTGTCACGGTGGTTCTCGTGCCGGTAAGGCACTATCGAAACAGCGCCTGTCCCATTGGTTGTGCGAGGGCATTGCCCTCTGCTACACGTTGGCCGGACTGGATCCCCCTGGGGGCGTCAGGGCGCACTCCACTCGTGGTGTGGCTGCCTCTGCCGCTCTGCTGGGTGGGGCCTCTGTGGAGGACATCTGTGCTGCAGCTTCATGGTCCTCCCCGGGCCCCTTTGTAAGGTTTTACCTCATGGACATGACCGGGGGTTCTGTCTCCCAGGCGGTTCTGGGGTCTGTGGCCTTTCCTGCTTCCCGTCCTTGGTAGGGTAGCAGGAGTGTGTGGGTATGGGCCACAGTGTGTTAGTTCACACGTGGTTCCGCCTGTGCTGTGTGTTCAAGGGGTTCTAGTTCCCTCTTGCTCGCACTCGGGTGGAGTTGACTGCGCCCCCCCTTCATTAGGAAGGATGGGGTGACTGGACTCCCCAACCCCTTGATGTGGGCTTACGGGTCCTCAGGGGGTGCATTTGTCGGGCTTCGCGTCCGCTCTACCCCATATCTCGATAGGCGGGACGCGATGGCCAAGTACGATAATATAACGTAAGGTTATGTATATAACCTAGTTATATGAGTACTGGCTGAGCGTCCCGCTCTTAACGGCCCTGAGTCCCCGTTTTGAGGAATCTTTTCCTGGAAACAGGTTTTTTGGCGAGGAAGAGTGTTTGGTGACCATGCCTAGTGTCTTATAGGCTACGCCTCCATAGGGGCGGGACCCGGCAGGTGAGGGCGTATTTGTTTTTCGTTAGTGGAGTACAGTAGGTACATGAGATAAGGGATATCTCGATAGGCTTAAGAGCGGGACGCTCAGCCAGTACTCATATAACTAGGTTATATACATAACCTTACATTCTAAAGTGTTTCAGTTCTAAAGTGTTTCTGTTCTACAGTGTTTCAGTTCTAAAGTGTTTCAGTTCTAAAGTGTTTCTGTTCTACAGTGTTTCAGTTCTACAGTGTTTCTGTTCTACAGTGTTTCAGTTCTAAAGTGTTTCTGTTCTAAAGTGTTTCAGTTCTAAAGTGTTTCAGTTCTACACAGTGTTTCAGTTCTACAGTGTTTATGTTCTACAGTGTTTCAGTTCTACAGTGTTTCAGTTCTACAGTGTTTCAGTTCTACAGTGTTTATGTTCTACAGTGTTTCAGTTCTACAGTGTCAGTTCTACAGTGTTTCTGTTCTACAGTGTTTCAGTTCTACAGTGTTGAACTTGGCCCCGTTTGAGCCGCTTGAGCAAGCGCCGTTGGGACAGTTGTCCTTCAAAACCGCGTTCTTGCTGGCTGTCACCTCCGCTAAACGCGTGGGTGAGCTCTGTGCTCTTTCGGTACGTCCAGAGTGCCTGTCTTTTCGTTCCGATTGCGGTGCCACTCTGCGGCCTAATCCTGCTTTCGTGCCTAAGAATATCCGGAGTTCCTTCCGCTCCAGGGATATTGTGGTTCAGGCGTTTCGTCCGCCTCCTCACGCTAGTGAGTTAGATGCGGGCCTTCACCTGTCATGTCCGGTCCGTGCAGCCGTACTCAGGACCTCAGGGTTACCGATCAGCTTTTTGTCTGTCACGGTGGTTCTCGTGCCGGTAAGGCACTATCGAAACAGCGCCTGTCCCATTGGTTGTGCGAGGGCATTGCCCTCTGCTACACGTTGGCCGGACTGGATCCCCCTGGGGGCGTCAGGGCGCACTCCACTCGTGGTGTGGCTGCCTCTGCCGCTCTGCTGGGTGGGGCCTCTGTGGAGGACATCTGTGCTGCAGCTTCATGGTCCTCCCCGGGCCCCTTTGTAAGGTTTTACCTCATGGACATGACCGGGGGTTCTGTCTCCCAGGCGGTTCTGGGGTCTGTGGCCTTTCCTGCTTCCCGTCCTTGGTAGGGTAGCAGGAGTGTGTGGGTATGGGCCACAGTGTGTTAGTTCACACGTGGTTCCGCCTGTGCTGTGTGTTCAAGGGGTTCTAGTTCCCTCTTGCTCGCACTCGGGTGGAGTTGACTGCGCCCCCCCTTCATTAGGAAGGATGGGGTGACTGGACTCCCCAACCCCTTGATGTGGGCTTACGGGTCCTCAGGGGGTGCATTTGTCGGGCTTCGCGTCCGCTCTACCCCATATCTCGATAGGCGGGACGCGATGGCCAAGTACGATAATATAACGTAAGGTTATGTATATAACCTAGTTATATGAGTACTGGCTGAGCGTCCCGCTCTTAACGGCCCTGAGTCCCCGTTTTGAGGAATCTTTTCCTGGAAACAGGTTTTTTGGCGAGGAAGAGTGTTTGGTGACCATGCCTAGTGTCTTATAGGCTACGCCTCCATAGGGGCGGGACCCGGCAGGTGAGGGCGTATTTGTTTTTCGTTAGTGGAGTACAGTAGGTACATGAGATAAGGGATATCTCGATAGGCTTAAGAGCGGGACGCTCAGCCAGTACTCATATAACTAGGTTATATACATAACCTTACATTCTAAAGTGTTTCAGTTCTAAAGTGTTTCTGTTCTACAGTGTTTCAGTTCTAAAGTGTTTCAGTTCTAAAGTGTTTCTGTTCTACAGTGTTTCAGTTCTACAGTGTTTCTGTTCTACAGTGTTTCAGTTCTAAAGTGTTTCTGTTCTAAAGTGTTTCAGTTCTAAAGTGTTTCAGTTCTACACAGTGTTTCAGTTCTACAGTGTTTATGTTCTACAGTGTTTCAGTTCTACAGTGTTTCAGTTCTACAGTGTTTCAGTTCTACAGTGTTTATGTTCTACAGTGTTTCAGTTCTACAGTGTCAGTTCTACAGTGTTTCTGTTCTACAGTGTTTCAGTTCTACAGTGTTTATGTTCTACACACAGTGTTTCTGCTGCTTCACCATTTGGCCTATTTATCACCCTATGATCATAGTTAATTAAATCTCATGACACATATCTGCCACAATCTAAAGGTCCATGTTGACAATACAATTGAAGGTCTACAGGCAAACAGAGCAGAGAAGAATGAAATTTCCGTTTTCTAAGCAGATATACTCGGAATCTTTTTTTGCCGAACCACTGCTGTCTGGGCGCAGTGATTTCACGCGACGCAGTGCTATTTTCTAACATCGAGGCCAGTGTTTACATTTTCGTTTCATTATTTTATTTTTTTTTTTATATATTTTTATTTCATTTTTTGGAAGAAAAGGCAGGACATACAATGCACATACAATGCACATAAAACATACATTTAAATTATTTGCCAATTACATGCATTGGCTTGCCCCTTGCCTCATTTAAAATAAAAAACTCCTACCCCCTAACACCTGCACCAACCACCGTTGACAAAAAATAAATAAAATAATAATAATAATAATAATAATAATAATAATAATAATAATAATAATAATAATAATAATAATAATAATAATAATAATAATAATAATAATAATAATAATAATAATAATAATAATAATAATAATAATAATAATAATAATAATAATAAATAATAATAATAATAATAATAGTAACCCCCCCCCCAACCCACCCCGTCATAGGCCTGAGAAGAAAATTAATTGAACAAAAATTTCAACAAAGACCAAGAAAATAAAAACTAAAAGGAATTATACAGATATAATTAGTTATGTCCTGCTAGCTATATATTGAAGGTCCTAACTTGATAGAGAATATGGTTCCAGCTATCTATTGTTTGATATCTTGCCCCATTTAATCTAGCTGTAGAAAGCTCCATTGTTACAACATCAGCTAATAACTGTTTCCAGTGATTAAAGGGCAGAGAGTGTGGAGTGTGGAGCTTGCCATCGCAGCGCCAACATTTTTTTTGCAGCAGTACTTCCTGCCAGCCAAAATCGTCTCTGAACAATACTTAAAGCTAAAGAATCATCATCATTAAGGAGAAGTAATTTGGGACAACAGGGAATATGTTTTTGAAATTGCTCACAGAATGCTGGATTATCCAATAAAGAGCAGTTAAAGCGCCATCTTGTGGCCTTTTTCTTAGCCTGGCTGAATTGAAATTGACAGAAATAGGCATGGTGATCTGATAAACTCATAGGTCGGATTTCAATTTTTTTTACGTCTGAAAATAAGGATGCCGATATTAAAACTAAATCAATACGGGAAGATGATAGATGTCTATTAGAGAAAAAAGTATACTCCCTGTTGCCTGGATTATGAACCCGCCAAATATCAATAAGATTAAAGTCAGATAGCAAGTGCTTTAAAGCGTTTGTCGAGCGAGCATTATGATTAACTGCTTTTGATTTATCCCAGGTATGATCCAAAACAGAATTCATATCTGACCCAATAATCAACTGGAAATCAGCTAGTTCCATTAGGATTTTATTCAATGATTGAAAAAAGTCTGGTTCATAACAGTTGGGTGCATAGACATTAATAAACGCAATTTTTTTACCATTATGAATACATTTTAGAAAAGCTATTCTTCCTTCTTGATCACTGCCTTTGCCTATGATGGTAATTTTGCATTTTTTATCAATGATTATAGCAACCCCGTTTTATTCAAAGCTGAAGCAGAAGAAGCCACTTTATAACGCTGATTTTCTAATTTGTGCATATCTCTTTCAAGCAAGTGCGTTTCTTGAAACATGCATATTCCAACTCGATTTCTTGATATAGTATCAAGACAGCTAGCCCTTTTAATGGAATTGTTAAGACCTTTAACGTTCCATGAAAAAATAGCTGAAGACGACATTTATAATATGAAATAAAATAATTCAAAAGTATATGAATCTGTACTAATAGATAACCCAAATTTGGTCTTTGTTGACGAGATGCCCAAAGTATGCACATAAGGGAAAAAAAGGCCCATATAACCCACCCCATCTTAACAAAAATTAAACAAACAAATAAAAAAAAAACAGTACAAAAACTTTAAAAAAAAAACAAGAAAAAAAAAAAGGTGATTGGTGCCCCTCCCACGTAGATCCTCCCCACCCTGTATATCTAACACAGGGTTGTGACATAGCTGCAAAAGGAAGCTCATCTCCTCATGTCCCAGTGGGTGGCTGTGTGCTGGTCGGCTCTCTGTGCAATTGGAGTAAACAGTATTGATTAACAGGTGTCTAAGCAACTATTCAGTTGGAATATATCTTTATGGCATTTGTCAAATTGATAAAAATAATGTTAAAAAACAAAAAAAAAACTTTGTGTTTATCCAATTAATAAGTATCTTAGATAGCTTAACTATGTCCCTCTGCACAGAGAGGCCCCGCAGAACTACACCACCCAGATTAATCTTATGATGGACTATGCAAATGGATAGGTTAAGATACAATTAAAAAAAGAAACGAATAACTGAATAAAAAAATAAAAAAAAATAAAATAAATAACTATGAAGAGCAGCAGGTAAAAATAAAAGGAGTATTGGCCAAAAGTATGACAATTACTTTTACTTTGTTGGTATCACCATTAAATAATTGGTGTTCTTGAGTGAAAGTAAAAACAAATAAGAAACAGCAATAATAAATAGTACTGATAATATCGCCTAGTAGCATTTTATTTAACCATCAAAATATGGTGACTATGAATGTGTGATATTGTCCAGTGGTTCCCAAAGTCGGGGTCGCGACCCAAAGGTGGGCGGCGAGCAGCCACGGATGGGCCGCGAGATGATTAAAAAAAAAAAAAAAAAAAATTAATTTTAAATTTTTTAATTTTAATTTGTTCTAAAATTATATTCTATTGTATTCTAAAATGTGACTATATGGTTTTATATTAACTTAATAAATAAACAAAAACGAAAAATCTACTTATTTCAACGAACATTTCAAACTAAATAACAGATTATGCACATAAAACGCTGAAAACAACCGAAGCAACAATAGTATTTGAATGAGGCTATTATTATTATTATCATTATTATTTTGCAACAAGTTAGCCCTCTCATAAATAGCACATATAAATGAATAACTAACTTGAACTAACTTAATAGGATTGAAGTGATATTTGGCTTAAAAAATCGGTCGCCTGACAAAAAAAAAAAAAAAAAAAAAGCCAGACGATGTGCATTGGGCCGCGGCTCTCTGACACCTTATTTTCTGGGCCCCGGCCTGAAAAGTTTGGGAACCCCACTCTATATCATCTGTTATTGCAGGTGTTTATATACTAAACTATAGTACATTTAGTTTGAGGAGAATTTTAGTAATGGAAAAACAAATAATGAAACGAAAAAAACAGGAAGAAAACAAGTAATTAATAAAAATAATACTAATAATAATAACAAAGAAGGTAGTTATTTACACGCTAGACTCAATTATTATTTTTTTTTGCTGGAAAACTCAAATGACAAAACGATTAAATGTAAATATATATATACACATATACATACATATATATATATATATATATATATATATATATATATATATATATATATATATATATATATATATATATATATATATATATTAGAGGTGGGCATAGATAATTTTTTTTAATCTAGATTAATCTATCTGCAATCCTGGATTTAATCTAGATTAATCTAGATTAAAATGGCTAAAAAAGAAAAGAAAAAACCTGCCGAAGGCATTCAAAATATGTGTGTTCCTTATGTTTCTCAGGCCAGGTGGCCCATTACACCATGAGCCCATCTCCCGTTTCCAAAATGCATTACAGACTGTTTGAAAAAGCTGTTTTGCTATGATAATTGAAATATCAAAATAATGTTCAATAAGATGTACTTGTGTTTAATAAGTTGTTTTATTCAGAAGTTAACACAAATAAATAATATTACCAGTACAGTACAGTATCTAGCACACTCTCAGGAGCAAAACAGAAAGAATCATTTCAAACTTGAACTATGTGACATGGCTTGAATCAACTGCTCCAGTGGAGTTGCTCAGTGGCCAATGGTGTCAACTGTGGTTGTACTGGGCAGCTCCCAGGTGTGAATGGAACTGTGTGAATGTGAAGCAGGGCGTTCCTGAAAAAGAGCATCTGTGCTCAGCGAACCTACCCTGGGTAAATAAAGGTAAAAAAAAAAAAAAATGTAAAAAAAAAAGATTAATGCGTTAATTATATTATCGCGCGATACTAGTATAGCGTTAACGCAGCACGTTAACGCCGTTAACGTCCCAGCTCTAATATATATATATATATATATATATATATATATATATATATATATATATATATATATATATATATATATATATATATACATACTATGCAAAGGAAGTAAACAAAAGAAAGGGGGAGAAAATAGAACATTATTAAGTAACCAATATTTAACACTAAACGAAATTCATAAATTAATAATCATTCATTTCAAAGGAGTGCTCAAGGGTAGAACTAAGTAATAAATAAAAAAAAAAACACTATAGAAAACATTTATATGGATAAGTGTGTTATAAGTGTGTTACCAACCTAATTATTATAAAAAACATTGAAACAAAAAAACAAAAAAGCCTATTGAATTTCAGATACAAAATTATAAATAGTAAATATACCAAAACCCTCCCCAAAACAAGAAATATTAATGACCTATAGTTATAGCACTAACGAAATTTTTTATGCCTAATAGTAATCAAAAAAAAAAGAAAGGGAAAAAAAAGCTGAATAGCCAATAATAATAATTATGATGGAAATTAAAACCAAAGATGTAGGCTATAAACTGTAGATGCCTAGAAAAGAGAGGGGATTTGCAATAAGGCCTATTAATAGTGAACCATAAAGCACCAATAAGCTACTTACTATAGGCCCTCTTTTTTTTTTTTTTTTTTTTTTTTTTTTTTAACACGACAAAGAAAATTGACAAAAAGCCTGTTTATATGTATATGTATAAACAGGAGAACTGCAACCAATAGCAAGTGGGGGGAAAAAAGAGAAAAAGAAATAAGGAACCCCACCTCATATAAGCAACAGAGAGGCTATTGGACAACATTTGAGAAAAATTAATTAAATAAAGAGTCCATTAGACCATGTCGGGTTTTCTGATATTACTTAATAGCCAATATCAGCGTGAGGTTACTCAGCAGGTTATAATAGACAATAGATCATTTTGATACCTGCTTTCTTGTAATGTCCTTGCGCCGATTAATAGATAATTCACCATTTGCTGCTCTAGACGTCTCCCTCCTGAGACGTCCCCTCTTCTCTCTCCTTGCTCTGAGAAGCATTATCCTCGTTGTCCTCCGCCTCAACATCAGTGGGCTTTATGTAGTTGTCAAAAAAGCCCTGAGCAAGCTCCGCCGTAGGAAACTTGTGTGTCACATCTTGGAAAGTTAGGATGAGTGTTGACGACGATGGGTTGATAAATCCACATCTGATATCAAGCCTTCGCAGCTCAGATCTCACCTCTTTAAATTCAGATCTTTGCTTTAGGATTTCGGGATTAACATCGGGAAAAATGCTGATCTTTGCCCCATTGTAGCTTATGGATTTAGATTCTGCTGCTTGCCGAACAATCTTTCTTTTGACCTCAAGACTGTATAGCCTCGCAATCATCCACGAGGGCCCGTGCGGGGCCCGGGGCCCGTGCGGTGCGCCACACACACGACTGGAGCGGGTCCAATAAAGTCATCTCCAAACATCTCATACAGGAGCTTGGTGGTATAGGCAGTGGGGTTGCCAGCTTCAATACCAGCAGAGAGCCCGAAAATTCGTATATTAAACTTTCGGCTGTGATTCTCGAGCTGTTCTGTCTTCTGTCGCAGACGTTTATTTTCTGAACATAGATTCCAACACACCAATGGAAATAATCAAGAACGCGTGTGTTTGCTCAGAGCATGCAAAATAGTTCCGAGTATATCTGCTTAGAAAACGGAAATGTCAGCCGGGTAGCGCAGCGGACTAAGCGTCTGTCTACCACCACATAGCCAGTGGGATCGAATCCGGCTGTGGTGCCTCCGGCTTGGCCGACCGTCCACACTAACACCTGTCGCTAAACCACGCCCCAAATAGAATTTGTCCAATCATATCACACCGAAAATCCTCGCTGGGAGAAAAGTCGGACAACAACAGAAACGCTGTTTGTAGGGCGCATCTAAACCAAACGTCTGTGATCGAAACCACTGTGAAGAGTTCAGTTTCTATGTTATTATCTGCCTAATATCTGATGGTGAAACGCTGTGCGTGTGGTACCTGTAATTCGGACACCAGGTACCCTGAAAGACTGGATGGAGGAGTATATTTTGTACCTTTTCCGAAGCCCAAAAGAAAACTCGAGAAATGCAAGCGGTGGATTCTGTTGTGTCGTCGACCACATACACAACTGAATGTGAAGACCATTTCCAAGGACACTTATGTTTGCTCAAAGGTAAGGTCAATTCATAAAGACATAATATTTGACGGCATGTATTAGAAACGTAGACCAAACTATTAGTTTGCTAACGTTTGACTTTGACTGCCAACTAGCTAGCGTATATCCAGCCCAGCTAGCTAACGTTAGCTGCCAGTCAGCCAGGTGCATAACAGTGGTAATGATGACCAACAAGGACAGTTATAGTTATAGATTTAATGTAGTGACCACCATTGATAGTATAAAGAACTGGCTAACAGACAACAGGTTGTCACTGCATCTAGGCAACAAGACAGAATCCATATTAATGGGTTCAAAAATAAGGCTAAGGACAAACTTGTTATAACCACCGGAGGAACCTCTGGTGAACCTGGTGAACGATGAGTAATGTCTCTATGCACTTTGTTGATGAAAATAATTGTTTTTAATGCACCAATGAGCATGAATGATGCTTTTTTTTATAATAAAAAAAAACCGAAACATGAATACTACTACATGCACTTTAGATTATGCACTAAGAATGCTCGATGCACTTCAGATGTCATAGTGCCACTTGAAACCAGTAACAACAAGGGACAACGATGTAAATAAGTCCTGGACTTTTCGTTTTATCTCTGACAAGGCAAATACAAATGTTGATCTGTCAAAGTTGTTATGTTTGTTGTCAATAAAATCCACTTTGAGCTGCATTTTATGTATGAAAGATGCTCCATAAATGAACTATTATTATTATCTGTCTATGCTTAGCTAATACTCAGCTTTTTGTGTTTTTTTCACAGAATGAGGTGTGCTGGAGATGTTACTGCCCTCACAGAGACGACACAGGTCAACCCAAGACAGGACATGAGTGACAATGAAAGAGGTCTGATTTATGTTTTTGGACTAAAGTGAGCATCATGGAATGTGTGCAGCTTTACAATCATGTCATTGATGAACTGAATATCTCTGTGAACTCTCTCAATATATATATCTCTTGTAAAAAGTACAAAGTCACAAGTTGAGTCCGCTAAGTAGTAGTTGCCCTTGAATTTGGTAATAACAGTTGTGCCTCTCTGAGATGTGCATGTCTTCTCCGTCTTTACGCACATAGAAATCTTTTATGGCTGTGGCTGCCTCTGCTACCGTCATGTCCCTTGCTGCAAAGGGACATTTCACCTCAAGCAAGCCTGGGTTGGTCTGTGGGAGCTGCAACAGTGGGAGCTGCAGTGAGAGAAAAAATTAGAAACATCAAGGAGTAATTTGTCTCCTTATCCCTCTCTCCTCTCATTTCTTTCTCCCCTCATTCACCTCTCCCCCTCATCCCTCTCTCCTCATTCACCTCTCCCCCTCATCCCTCTCCCCTTATCCATCACCCCTCTCTCCTCCCCTCTTACTCCTCTCTCTTCTCTAAGAAGGTCAGGGTGTAGAGGAGCCTCCAGATGAGGAGCGCCGGCCTGTGGAGCAGGCTCCCCCAATGGAAGGTGGACAAGAGGAGCGAGATGAAAGATTGAGAAATCAACAAGCACAAATCGAATCACTGACGAGTATAAATACTGTTCTGAGACATAATCAAGTACCAAATAGATTAACACCAGAGGTCTTGCAGCCTATTTCAAATATGCCACTGGATTCACTTATGATCAATTCAACAATCTATGTACTGTGTTTAGTATACCTAGCAGTGAAACAGCACAGCAAACTTCAGTCCCATTGACATATAGCAGAAGTGATTGGCAAATTAACACAATGCCCCTGCGTGTGCAGCTCTTGCCTGTTCTTATGAAACTGAGACAAAATCATGATTTAAAAGATTTGGCATTTATGATTGATGAACGTAGTGTTGGTACTTTGTTCAACGCATGGGTGGACTATCTGCAGGAAGGGGATGGGCGTATGGTAGATAAAGAATTTTTAATAAAAAATGACCTACAAGAAATTGGACTTGAAATAAACATCCCACCCTTCGTCAGAGGAAAAAGGCAGATGCCCTCTACAGATGTCTGCCTGACAAAAAAAGTGGCTGCACACAGGATACATGTTGAACGTGCTATATCAAAGATAAAGAAATAAAAAATTGTGTCGGAGTGGATCCCTAACATAACACAACCAATGGGATAGTCCTTTCCACCTACTGCTACCTATAGGGGTCTGGTTCTGTATCATAGTGGATCCGCTCGGCATCACTCATGCACTATCCCCGCATGTGCACGCGCACTGAATAAAATTCCACAATGTACCTTTATCCCAGTATTCGTCTGACCACACCCCTCGTTAGCTTACCTTCATAAGCAGGTGTGTGGTCACCTGCTCTCCTCCTTCTCGCTTTCACCACAAGCCTTCGGAGATCCCCACTTGACGTGTTGCTAGTAGGAGGAAGTTGTAAAACAAGAGATACGTTGACATCATATCTTTATTTTCTCTCACTATTTTCGAGAAAATACGGCGATATTGTCTTCGTACTGGAGTGTCTGGAAGATGATGATCATTCTACACCTCCGTCGGGTTTCGTATTGGGAGCACGCCGCTGCATGCCTCTCAACTGCAGTCCTCCTTGCTGTGGCTGGTTGCGGTAAAACCTTTCAGCGACACAGCTGGACTGTAGGACGCGCCGCTGTTGTGAGAGGCGGTGGGTTCCAGGTTGGTGAGTGATGTTTTGCTTGCGAGCTCCACTTGTCTGTTAGTGCTATGGGGACTAGCTGACAATGTTTACGAACACCGGCCCCAGATTAGGGTCTTTTGTTCAGCCTCTTAGGCAACAGCGGAAGACCTTGGTCTGAAGCCCATTATAGTTAACTAGTGGGCCACGACCAGTAACACTGGTGATCCCTGTGTTTTCTGGACGAGTGGATGTTTCTCTGTCACCGTGAGGCCCCGTCTTTCATATACAAATGAGAGTATTCCCTCATGAGGAAATATGGGCATGGATGTTCATTATCGGAAAATCTGTGTTCAAGTCAGCTACGGCCCAGATGGGACTTGTGCTGGCTCCGTCGGATGTTGGTAAAATCACCGTTGTAAAACTGTGTTAACATTTCGTTTCTCTTCTCTCTTAAACAGTGAGGAGGGTTTCAGAACGGCGGCCTGTCTGAGTGATTGTTATATCATTGTGTACAAGTTCAGGTGATAGCTGCTTAGCTTACGTGCTAGTGGTGGCCTACTGTTAGCCAGTCAGCTGTTAGCTGCGGCGCTAGCCTGTTGTGATCACTAGGCTAGGAAACATTAGCTTGCGTGCTAGTTGTGGCCTACCTAGGCTAGGCTAGGAAACGTTAGCTTGCTGCTATCGGCCGAGGGCGGCTGTTAGCTTAATGCTACACTGTTGAACGTGCTGTGACTATAACATGTTTTAAACACTCTTGACTACGACGTCATCTTTGACAGAGGATGTTCGTCGAACCTGCCCTGAGCCAGGACTGCGTCAACAAGGGGGACCGTAGCGGCGGGATGGAGCGGCGACGCTGCCCAGGTCGACGACACAGGACGGCTGTGTTTACTACGGTGCCTTGTTAGAGACTGCAGTTTCGCTTGATCTGCGCTCAAGGTAGGCAAGGTCCTGACCAGACCTTGTACACTTCTTCTTGCTTTCCCTTCTAAATGTTTTGTAAATAACGATGTTTTCCAAAACAAGTGTTGCTGCACTACATTTAGGATACGACGTGAGTTATGTGTGAATTGTCTTGTCACTGGTATTTAGCTTCTCCATGCAAATCGGGTTGTTTGTTACAGATGTGAAAATGATCTGGTTTGTTGTGTTGAGAAACATCATGTGTGTTTATGTACCGTGTACTCACAACTAAGGGGGTTAAACTAACCTATAAAGCTATGCTTAGTGACATATGAGTAAAGAATGATTCTTTTCTCAGCCTGTAATGACAATGAACAGTGTGTTCACATATTAACAGGTTTTACCTGTTTAACTGGCCGTATTAAGGGTAAAGTAGGAGGGTTGTGTTTCCCCCCGGTTCCCTGGGGACTTCTTCATCCTCCTCTCAGACATGTTGTTACACTATATTGTGTCACTGTGTGGTAGGGATACGATGTAACCCTTAGCTTGATTGCTGAGGTTGTACTAAAACTGCTTGAGGAACTTTATTTTCCTAAAAGAAAAGATTGTTTGGTCGCTTTTCATGTGTGCTTTAATAGCAAGGCCTGTGGCCGATACTAATCGAGAATTATGTATTCTCTCATTATGAAAAACGGCGTTCCTCTGTAGAGTGTTTTTGCCATTTTTTGTAGGTGATGATGGGTTGTGTGTGTCATGTGACCTACAACTGGGTTGGGCTGGCCACAGAAGCACATGTGTAAGTTTGGTACCGGGGCTCTTGGAGAGCCCTCTCTATTCTGTGTTTTTTCCTTAGTAAAAATCAGATAGCAGGTTAGCACATGCGCTGTGTGAAGCTGTTAGACGCTTCATGGAGCTGACTATGACTGCGTCATACTCTTTTTGTCATTACATCGTATCATGGGTGTGGGGTCGTAAAGGGGTGAACTGGTAACCTTTCCTCCCCCTTTTTTCTGTTGGTCAGGGGTAGAGCTGCCGCGATTACCGCATTACCGCGGTATCGCTGTTACATCACGGCCACCGCAGAGTAGGCTGAATACCGCGTCACCGCTGTTTTTTATAATAATAATAATAAATTACCCTCCTCTCGTTGGGCTTGCGGCTCTGCAGATATACCCTACTCCGCTATCGAGGTTCCAAGCGACCCTATTGGGTACCAGAAAAGTCACGTGAAACATTGCAGATCACTGATTGGTCAGAAGAGAGACGCGTCACACGTTGTAGCGTCATGCAGTGTGTTACCACCAATCGGCAACCGCATATTAGGTTTTTACTTCCTGAATGTCAGCTCATCACAACACGGCTAATAACGTTAGCTTTAACTCTCCGCCGGAGTGGACTACCATCGCTCCTCGGGAGTACTAAACGAGACATAATGATTTTACTGTCTGCAACGAATGTTATAATAAAAGCCCTTCGTTCTATACACTTGTCTGATTGAAAACTTTATTAACAGACCGCAGAATGGGACAACTCAGCACGCTCTGAGCAAAGAAAGGAACTGAGATATGAATAGAGTATTGCTTGCTATGGTCCGGTAAATACGCTGATGTTATTGAACGTATAACTATATAATGTTAATGCCACAAAACGAATGCCTTTATTATAAAGTAGTAACTTTATAGTAATAATAATAAGAAAGGGTCGGGGGGGTTAGGGGTAACCACCCCTGCCCGCGACACCGAGTGAACTGCGCACGACCAGAGGGGAAACTTCGAATCCGTGTTTCACTTTCAATAACTAATGCGTGCTTGCCGAATCCCAAACAATATTCATGCTGCAAAGTCATCCTCTAAAGATAGACATTTAGACTAGAGGCAGGCTATATGCTATAAAGAGTAGACTACTACTAAAAAAAAAAATGCATTCAAACTTTTTTTTTTAATTTTTTGTGTGCGTGCGGTAATAACCGCGGCGGTAGGAAATATTTAGCAAATTCGTGCGGTAAGGAAAACATCAATACCGCGGCAGCTCTAGTCAGGGGTAAACCCACCTGTCCTTCAAGGTTCCTGTCACGTTGCGGTTCGGCACGTTACAGGGTGAGGGGGGGGGGGGGGGAGTGAGTTTCCTGGTCCCACGCCCTGGAATATTGGGCGTGTGCACCACAGAAATTCCCCCGCCATAGAGTACGTCACTGTGCGCGTCTCTGTTGGTAGGACTTCGGTGTGCTGTTCAGGTCCATGTGATGGATCTGTTTCGGGGGGTGGTCAGGGCTCCTCCTCACGAAGCTCCTATTCGGGCCTTCTGTGAGTTGGGACTCTCCTTCCATGTGAGGGAGCCTCCTTCAGAGTACAGAGCCTCCTCCTCAGATTGTCAAGGTGAGTGGAACCTCAAGAAGGAGTCCTACTCTATTGTGTGTGTATTCGATTCAATTCGATTATTGAGTGTGTATGGGATCAGTGCCTCCTCCCCGGAGAGCCCTAAAACCAATTTTTTACATGGCTCAAGGTGCAATATATTCTTTTAAATCTGTACAGCTCGCGTGGGAAGTCTCTCTGGGGATTTCCGTCTCCTTCCTATGGGAGGGTGGTGGGATGTAAAAATGTGAAAAAATGTTACCCCCGGCTGTGTAGACTGGGATACATACTGTTGGTGCTTCCTTCTTTTCTATTAAAAAGAGTTGGAGTTAGGAAGTATCACACCCCTCTTGTCGTTCCCCTGGGCGCCTTGGGGATTCAATGACGGGTCTAAATAGCCTGTTCATTGATGTGGTTGTGTCTTGACGCACGCATAGTGCTAGCTCGGGGTGTTCTGTAATCAGGCGACTGACTGGCACGCCTTGGTTGCTTGAGGTTAAAACAGCGTTTTTATAAAGCAACTGGGATGGAGGTTTTTCCTCTTCCGACGACCTGTTTTGGTTATCGACGGATTCTCGTTCATATCTGGGGGATGATGACGGAATGGATCTGAACATATGTAGAGGGGTCTCACGCCCCGGGAGTGGGCCACCGGGGCCGTTTCGCCCCGAACGTCTGGGTGGCGCCTTCTTTTCATGTTTAAGATCAACACGCATATCTGCCCCTTCTCCTGTAGTAGGCATGTCGGCGTGGTTAGGGCACGGGACTGGTTCTGGTCACGCTGGTCCGGATCAGTTAAACCCTGTTGTCCGCCGGGGATGCAGATCTGCTGTTCTGGTACCCTGAGGGACTTGGGCTTTTTTCAGGGGGAAAAATGCCAGGTCGGTCCGGGTGTCACAGGGTTAAGCGCTATGGAGACCCTAGTTGGGTACATTTTGTACTCTGCACTGTCGTAATGGCTTACGGCCATGCCAACCTGTACACGCTCGATCTCGTCGGATCTCGGCCGCTACACAGGTTGGTCCTGGTTAGTACTTGGTTGGGAGACCGCCTGGGAATACCAAGTACGGTGTGCTTGGGGCTGGTTCTCCATTCTTGCGCTCTTCTCTTACGCATGGCGAAGAGGGGCCTGTTGGGGTGGTCTTTGACCTCCTCGGGGGACCCTGTGCTCCCCGTATCACCGGGCCCGGTCCGAAGTAATGTTTTCGTTGACCCGTAGGCCGGGATAACCCTGTTGGAAACTGGAACACGGGTACTGCGGTAGTGCCGCAGGTATGTTTTGGAGTTTTTTCCTGAGGGGTTATGGGACCAACCACCGCATAGGGTAACGACTAGGTGGTTGGTTCTCTGGTGTGTTGGAGCAGTGTCAACTCCCGGGTTAACCGGTTGAGGGTGCCCCTGCACGTTCATGACGTCTGCCAATCGTGTCAGCCTTCTCTGCCTCAACCCCTCTGGGTGGGTTTTTTTTTTTAAATGGAGGCTTGGTCATGCAACAACGCCAGCATGCGCCTCTTCCGCCGGGGCGGCTGTGTTCAGCTGTCCCCTCTGGCGCCTGTCTCGTCCGTAGTCTCCAGGCTCGGGTTAACAGCCTGTTGCCTGGTTTTCCTCGGTGCGCTGCCTGCTTCCATTGGTTAACCTTTTGTGTGCTTACGGCCATGCTGACTGCCTGTTCTGCAGGGTCAGTGTGCCAGGCGGTGTACTATTGGGGGGACAGGGCCCGCTCGGCTGAGGGGCTTTGTCCGAATACGCTGGCGATGTGGGGGGTGGGGTCACTAAGTGCCCACCTGGTGGGGTCTTGATGCTGGCATCATGGACTTCTCCGGGCCCCCGTTCCAGGGGGTCCAGTCCCTTTGGTGGGTCTGGGCCTTCCTTCGCTCTCCGCTGCTACGGCCTTGCCACGGGGTTGGGTTTGCCCTTGACCCCGTGTTTCTGGGGGCAGTAACGAGGTTGTTCCCTCCGTTCGTTCCCGGGTGGCATGCGGGTTGTGCGTGTGTGTAGTCGTGGGGTCAGGCCACGGTCTGCTCACCCTGTGCGTTGAGTTTCTTGAGTGCCTCTTCGCACGGTGGGGTCCGTCGCCCTCCCGGGAAACCTCTAATAGGGGGGGTGCCCTCCATTAGGGGGGGTCGGGGGGGCTCGGCCCTCCCTGTTCTGATGGGTGTGGGGGGCTTTCAGCGGGGTGTATTTGTCGGCCGGTGGCTCCGCTCTGCCTCCCTTTGTGCATGAGTGATGCCGAGCGGATCCACTATGATACAGAACGATAGGTTATGACTATAACCAAGTTCTGTCAATAGTGGTGACGCTCGGCATCCGACGCCGCTGCAGCCCTTGATCTCACCTTGTGGTGAAAGCTTGGGAAGGAGGAGAGCAGGTAACCACACACCTGCTTATGAAGGTAAGCTAACGAGGGGTGTGGTCAGACGAATACTGGGATAAAGGTACATTGTGGAATTTTATTCAGTGCGCGTGCACATGCGGGGATAGTGCATGAGTGATGCCGAGCGTCACCACTATTGACAAAACTTGGTTATAGTCATAACCTATCGTTAACGATGTAGCTTATAGGTGTGCCTCTCATTCCTCTATGTCTTATATATTTCCTCACTGATTCCTGACTCTTTCCTAAAGGCAGAAAGATACATGTTACGGTTAACTGTGTTATGCATAGTACCGTAATTCCTCTAATTGTAACCGGGTCTCAAATACAAGCCGGGTCTCTATTAATGGCCGGGTGCGCTCTTGAGCAAAGCAATTATAAGCCGGCCTCCTAATACAAGCCGGGTTACTAATATACTGAGCTGCATACTGAGCTAGTTACTTGATTTCACTTTGAAAACGTTGAAATGACCAGTGACCACCTGTAATTGCACTGTTTACTATTTCATACAGTACTTGGTTTCAATAAATGAACCCAGTACATTTTACTGGGTTCAAACTGACACAAAATGTTGATTTATTCATTATGATCCGTTTGAAAATTTGAAATATAGGCCTCCCTCTTATACAGGCCTCCTCCTAATACAAGCCTGGTACCCGCTACAGTTGAAACAAATACAAGCCGGGGTTACTATTAGAGGAATTACGGTATTAACTATTCACTGTAGAAATGTATCGGATGTTGTGCCTAGGCTATTATTCTTTCACATCAAACTGCATGACGGTGCAAAATTCTTTTTTTCAATAAACTGAATGAGCACCATTTTGCCTTTATTACCAAATGTATGTGTTTTATTGTGATTTGAAACTACCTGTTAGGAGTGTAGGTGGGGATACATTTTGCCACCACTGCAGAGGTTATAGGCTGGCCTGCTACCTTCTTCCCTCTGCTGTGGCCGACTTGTACAGGAGGCAGTGTCTTCATTGTATGCATGAGAAATGTCTAAACTGTACATGAGCCCAATGATGTGTGCACAGTACCCTGGTGCCCTATGGTTTCAACGGAAATGAGAAGGGGAGAAAAGAAATAGGCTATTGTTTGAGAACACTGCTCGTACTAGCTGCTACTTGAATATAGCTCCCCTCTCCACTAAAATGTATCAGCAATAGTAGTAATCATGGATTATCGTCATAGTTCTTGTAATCTTCAATCAAGTCAACTGTAAGTAATGCTTGAGAGTAGCTAGCTAACGTTATATATAGCTAATGCTTGCATCACCATGGAGGTCTAAGGTAAATGTGTATCTCATGAACGTATTTTTCCACTGCATATTGTAACCCTCTGTCTGCTTCTAGATGAAATATTTGTGTTATCTTTAAAAAACAGGTCTATTACCTGCTGTGGTAAATCTCCCGCGGCCTAGCCCCTTTCGTGACTGTGAAGCAAGGCTTGCATCACAGTCAGGAAAGGGGCTGCCTGCGGCCATCGTCAACAGTCATTCACGGTCGACTTTGTTTGTCCGACTTTTCAAAGGGGGCGTGGCTGAGCGATAGGTCTATTGCAATATCAGTCAAAATAATTGCAATGAGACGCACATACGCGTATGCAAGTTGGTATGTGCTGGTGTGCGTTGGTGTCTGACGGGGGCCTGGTTGTGTTGTGTCTCAGGGAGGACTTCGAGCCGGAGAAGCTGGAGCAGGAGGGCCAGGCCCAGGCTCTGCTGGAGCAGATCATCAGCATGCTGCAGAAACGGTCTCAGCAGGGAACCAACGTGGTGGAGAAGATGAGGCTGAAGCACATCAGCGGCAACATGGTAGAGAGAGATCCTAGCTATTATACAGACAGATACACTAGAGTTCATGTGGGGGACTGTTTGTATTTATGGCCCCAAAGGGTATACTTCAAAAAGACATACTAGTTAATTTATTTTGGGGGGGAAAGTCCACCTCAGTACTGTCGTTTGGTTCCTTTCATTCGTTTTTTTTATATAGTTTTTCTTTTGTAATTGTTTTCTTACTTTAACCTCTTAAGCCCGACAGGGCCGGTACCGGTCCCAAAATGACATCACGTCATAAATCAAGCTCTCCAGACTGTCTGACATAATTATCGTTTTTCTTTTCAAACGTATTCAAGAGTTAACATAATAACCATGTCACAACAGCAGTCATAGTGTATATTTTCAGCAATATGTTTGTTTACCAATAGGTTAAAGTGTTATTAGTGAGATTTTAGTTTTTGAAATGGGAAATGAAAAGTAAGTTTGAGAAGAGGACATCCAGAGCTTTCAATGAGCGTTGCAATTTTTGAAAAACTACACTTCCCAAAGGCTTATAGCTCCCTTCAAACAAATGACTTGCTTATGAATTTATTTTATTCTCTTATTACTCGGGATTATATACCACAAAACTGAACGTTATTGGCATATATTGGAGCACAGTTAGTTTGTCTCCCCTATTTTGAGCATTTAGCAACCATCTGATTTGAAATCAGTTTCAAAATGGCGGAGCTGTTGCACGAATAAAAAACCTACTGTACATACAGTAGATTTCATTCTCTGTTCTTCATGCACGCCTGGTGATACTAAATCCAAATTGAACTCTGCCACTTGAAAGAGGAGATTTGTCCCGATCCATAGTGTGCAAGTTGGCTATAAAAAGGTCATTTATAGGCCTCATATTCTATATTCTATAATAATATTTCATATTGCATGGGTCCGGATGGCAGAATTCAGTACTGTATCTACAAAACCTTCTGTATAATCATCTTCATTTTATTAATTTTCTTAGATTTTTTGTACACGTGATCTCAAGAAGGTACTGAACAAGCTCAGTGGCAGTTTCTTATGTCTGGTCATTTTTAGCATGGTGTGTTCACTGTCACTGTCAAAGATACAAAAAAGAATCATAATTCATATTCTCCTTTGTTTCATCACAATTTAAGCAAGCCTAGTAATAGACACAATAGACACTGGGAGTACATTCACTGATGTCCATAGATACCAAGAACATGCAAATGGACCTTGTAGAAGTGGAGCAATATTCCATTTACCTAGGTGTGTATTTTAGGCGGATTTTCAGAAAATAGGGCTCCGGGCTTAAGAGGTTAAACATTTTCTATACAAAACAGACCAGAAACCACACTCATGAAATGAAAAAAGAAGAAATAAAAAAACGAAATAAATAAAAACAACACAAAACAAAAAGGGGTGGCGTCGTGGGCCAATTCCCACCTTCTCCTCGGAGGGAAGGTGACTTCTCATTTTAATATATTTTTCACCTCACACAGACCTCACAGGTCTAATTCATTTTTGTTTCATAAGGTAAAATGTGGATATTGGAAGAAAAAACAAGTTTCCCCTGCCACAAATGGATGCTGAATGTTACACAATGCAGTTAAAAGGTTGTAACCTTTTTATTTTTGTTGGAAGAAGTCCATATCTACGGAAGCCCTAAGAGGCCGTACATTCATACATTTTATTGACTCCGTTTTCTCGTGATAACGCGATCATTATCTCGTTATCACAAGGAAACAGACTTCGTTTTCCCGTGATAACGAGATAATTATCGCGTTATCACGAGAAAACAAATTAAATCGGATAAATTTATTTCAGGGGGGTACATGACATACAGGTATACACAGTACTGTTATATTTGCGACATACAAGATATGCAAATATACAGTACTGTTAAACAGAGATCCTAACAGAAAAATTGTGAACAACAAGTCGGCAGGAGGGGTACATCTCTGGCAGCTAAGGGTCAGTGGCATTGTTCGTCATTGTTCATATTTTTTCCATGTACTTGTGTACAAGGCTTGCCACGGTAGTCGGTGATACCGCGTTACTCGGTGTTCAGGCATCCACAAGTACATTACTTGCCCACCGCCCCCTCCGGTGTATGCTTTTTTTTATTATAGAAATAAAAGCCATTTCGTAAATCTTCTAAATGTGCCCACATTCAAATGAAGGTTTCTCAACGAGGGGACAGAGCTTGTCGAAGGAGGTTGCGAGGGCTGAGAGGAGGGTGGAGGTTGCCATCTCTGTGGGGAGAGCAGAGAAGGTGTCACTCAAAGGTAGAGCGGATAGTATGTCAGAGGAGAGGGTGGAGGGGGATAGGGAGGGCAGGTTGCGTCTGAGTGAGACGGTTTGAGTTGGGGTGAAGGCCTTTCGGTTAAGCATGAGAGTTAGTGAGAAGGATATGAAGGAATGTTAGATACATGCAGGCGAGTTACCGTGGTGTTAATGATGCTGGAGTTACGGGAAAATATGAGATCCAAGGAGTTGCCTGCTTTGTGGGTGGGAGACATGGCAGTGGGAGTCAGGTCAAAGGATTGTAGGAGGGAGACCACTGTGTCCGACTGAGATGAGTCAGGCAGGTTGAAGTTGCCCAATAGAAGGAGGGGGGTACCATCTTCCAGTAAGGAGCTTAGAAGCATGTCCAGCTCATCTGGGAAGTGATTGAGCAGACCTGGAGGGCGATAACGTACACAGGCCTGTGCTCAATTATCACGTAAACTGCTTGTGAAGTCACCTCGCGGAGGAAAGAAACAGCTGAACTGTGACCACCAATGTCTTTTTGAAGTATATCATTTTCAGCCAAAGACCTAAGTACCATCATGACAGTGCTCTCTGTTATACCCTCTAACTATTCTGATGTGATGTGCCTTCGGTGTTACCTTCCAGAATAGGTTCCGACAGCAGCCTCTCCAGTTTGCGGTGATCGTCAGAGACATCCTGAGGAACGAGAGGGTGCTGCTCAGCCAGGCTGTAAGATCATTTATAATATAGTAAACACTGAGTGTATGCAATGGAGCCTCATAGAGAAACCTCATGAGAGCCCGGTGAGATGCCTAAGCATCATGGTAGGGTATGGTAAAGCTGGTGCCCTTGCTATTTCATTGTGATGACGCATTGGACTTTAAACCAAGTACGTAACTGGATGGATGGATGGATGGATGGATGGATGGATGGATGGATGGATGGATGGATGGACGGACGGACGAACAAGCTGGTGGATAGATAGAGAGATAGAGAAACAGAGATAGTATATTAACTGAAGTCCCATGTCTGTGGTCCCAGAACGACAAACTGCCCCACATTTCCCCACCCCTGCCCACGGAGGCCGTGTCCTCAGCCCCCACAATGCGAGATGTGGACCACCTGGTTTTCAAAGTGCTGGAGGTCCAGGACCACCGCCAGAAGATCCATCAGATGCAGGAGGAGCTCAACTGGGAGAGACAGAACTTTGAGTCTTTACAAGGTAAGAGCTGGATCTGGGAGAGACAGAACTTTGAGTCTTTACATCCGTAGCTAACATTGTATTGTATCGCAGGACCTTAGCAGTTAGCATGCCTTTTACCATGCTCTTTGTAAACTTTATGTACATTATACCTGTTATGTCTTATTCTTATTACTTGTATTATTGCACAATCGCTGCAGGCATGACCACCCGCATTTCACTGTATGCTTGTATGCCGTGACAAATAAAACTCTTGACTTGACTTGGCTTGATGACAGTAAGGTTAAATAAGGTGATTTTTACTAGTGCAGTACCCGTTCTGGGTGTGGCTGTTCGGAGCGTGTGCCCATTCGGAATGGGCCAATTGCTTGGCTCTCGGTATTGCCGCTTGCAGCGCTGTCGGGAGGCATGCCCATTCGAAGGACGCGGCTGTTCAGAACGCATGCCCGTTCAGAGGGGGGCGATTGCTTGGCCCCTGGAAGTGCTGCTTGCAGCGTTCTCGAAAACCGCTCACCCGATCGACTTCACACTCAACACTGCACTCCCTTGGTGCCTCAGCAATACACCCGCCAAACGTAAATGTTTGTTTTTATAGCACCACCATCTGGCCAAATGCCACCACATTCGACACTGCACCCCCCCCCCCCCTGGGTCCTCAGCAATACACCCACTGAGCGTGAAGTCAATTGAGATATGTGAAGGACAGACACGCACTATAGCGACTAGGGGTGTAACGGTACACAAAAACCATGGTACGGTACGTACCTCGGTTTTGAAGTCACGGTTCGGTACAGGTTTTCGGTACAGTGGGGGAAAGTTTGGCTTTCCATGTTCCACTCAGGGGTGATGTAGTGTGCAGTAACTAATTGTACTTGTAGAGCTGTCAACGAATATTCTATATGGAAATTAATAATCGACTTGTAATTATTTTTTTAAATAATAATAATTATATTAGATTGTGAAAAAAACAGCCTCCGGTGGGCGGTCGTTAGTGGTTAACATACCGTTGTATTCGTTCGGTACACTACACAGCCGTTCGTTACGGTACGGTACTAACTGAAACGGTTCGGTACGGATACGTGTACCTTTACACCCCTAATAGCGACCATTATATTCGACGCCACACTCCCATGGGTCCAGCGGTACACTCACGGAATGTGAAGCTGATCGGATGAGCGGTTCTCGACAAATGCGAAGGACAACCAGACAGACAGACAGAGACTAGACAGAGATTCCTCCCTTTATAGTTAGATTTTAACTTGATGGGGACATTAATCCACTGCCAAAAAGTTCTAATGCTTGACAAACTATGTTAAGTAAGAGATTTATGATTTCTTTGAGACGTCTGATTTCCCTTGCAACTACCACAAGCAGAATGTTTAGCATTTTTGGTGGGGCTATGGGCTCCACTCCAGTATATTACACTGTAGTAGTAGCTATTCTGCCAGTTCCTATTGCAGTCACAACAATGTGGGCTGATAGATAGGGTCCTGTACAGTTGTGTCATCTTAAAGCTGCTTTACCGGACCGTGAGGCACATTAGCCAAGTTGCAGTGACTCACTAAAAGATTGTGGCCTCATGTATATGTGGTGTGAGCGATCAGACCTCAATGTGTCCTCAATGCATCTTGGATGCGTTCACACCAGTAGCCACCTGTCCACTTGTGATCGGATCACCCAGGTCTTAATGCTAGGTGTAAACAGGGCCTCTGGGCCTGAGGACGGATCAGCATAACGCTGCTGCTTATGACTTCAGCAGGTCACGGAAAATACACAAGGCTCTAGCAGAACAGAGTTATTTACGGAAGCTTTTGTGTCTCCTTTTCTCATCTTAGAAACTAAAGTTTAGATCACTGTTATACTGTCTTGCCAGGGCCTATCCAACAAAATGGCTTGGACCCACAAAACGAAGTCCAGAAACTCCAGAACAATATCCAACAGCTGGAGTACAAAGTGCAAGTCATGGCCAAGGTAAGCACTCTATACAGTACATATATACAGTATACAGTACAGTGAAAAAATAATGGAACGTTGGAGTGAAACTGTCTACCACTGCCCTACACTGTAATCAAATCATAACAATCTTAACTACCCACCTCATACTATAGTCTACCCATATACGCTGTATGATAGTATGTACAACAGTGCTGTATATACTGCATATTTATATTTGCATTTATATTCTTATATTTACCGCATATATATACATTTTTGTCTGAATATACCTGTATATAAGCCATCTATATACTTACTTATACACCTGCATATAACCCATAGCTCTGTATGATAGCATACACAAATGCTGTATATACCATATATATATATTTATTCTCACCGCATATCCACACCTGTCTGTATTTACCTGCACATAGTCCTTTTACATATCTGTACTAGATAGTGATACTATCTACAGAAAAAGAAAAAAACTGAACTGAATACTATATCTATATCTGTACATATCGTACTCTTGCTAGTTACGCTGCTGGACAGTATGACTATTATCATACTGTCTTTACACCTCTATCACTGTACATATTATACTACAACTCTGTACATACATCTGATTAGCACTACACTCAGTAGTACTAATTTGTATATTTTGTACCCAGTTTAATCACCTGTGCATTGTATATTGCTGTTGTACTTTACTGTTACATTTGCACTCTGGTTGGATGCCAAACTTCTTTTTGTTGTGCTATATAATGGCAATACATTTAAATCTAATTTAAATTGGTTATTTTGCTGCAAAGCTTTATTATTATCAGAGCAGTTATCTGATGCAGGAAGTTAATTGTATTTTTTGTAAGGAAAGAGACAGTCTTTTCTGTACCCATAATATGTCCTTAAAAGCATATAGAATGTTAATATTAGAATATTGGAATCCTATGGATGTGTATATACTGTATAATATATGAAGTTAAGTATTTTATTTGTGTGTTTCTGTTGAGATCAGAGGCTCTGTGTAGGATTGTTAGTAACTGTCTAACTGTACATATGGCTGTTTACACTAGTAACTGTTTACCTGCATATATATATATATATATATACTTTAATCGCCGAAGACGCTGGGCAGCGTCTTTCCCCGCCATGCTTATTCTGCCGAAGACGCTGGGCAGCGTCTTTGATATCAATATTTAAAAAATCTGTGATCGAAATCATATTTCTCCCCCGGAGACATGATATGTACTGTTGAGCCCCTCTCAACTCTCCAACGGTTCAAGAGCGCCATCTGGTGGCCGATCGGCGGATCGCCCAAACAGGAAGTGATGCGGATGAAGTGGTGCTCACCCATATTTCGTCCGGGCACTCGCTATCGTTAGCGGGACTCCATCTTGACACACTGGATATCGATCCATTGCAAATAACTCGATAAACAACATGATTTGGACGTATATACTATTATACAACCTGGAAATGGATCGGATATTTCTACATCCCATAATAGGAATATTTCAGTTCCACGCTCATCGTCCAACGGCGCGAGGAAGATACGGTAAGATTCAGCGTTATTTTTTAACGTGTTCGATATAAACTGCTCTGATGATCATATCACCCACACTAGATGAATGATATAACGTTGGCCACGGAATTATAAACGACCCCCCGCCCATCCGGTCAACATCAGATCATACTTAGTAACTCCTAGAAGCACGTCCAGTTGACATTTTTTATCTCGCACAGATTCCTATCAAACTGTATTTCATCATCAATATAATGCATTTGGGGCTATAAATCAAGTTCTGGAGAAAGCTGCAGAAAACGATAAAAACATACTTATACTTTAGACCGTATTTTAGTATGAATATGTGAATGAAAAAGTATAACGTTGCTACACCCTGAACAATAGATATAGGACGTTGAATGGGCCATATTAATGTCAATTTAGCAATACAATTTAAAAAGTTATAGCCCTGCAAAGAAGGGGAACTTCTCCATGTTAAATAGGGCTGGCGAGGGATGGTAAATTATGAATTTAACCCTGGCGATCAAAGTGTTAAAGGCTAAAGACTGGAAACCATGCCTCTTGACCACATTATTGTCGCCCTATAGCTGAGTTCTGTTAACAGGTTATGGGCCCAGATAACGCCGGGGCGAAATAGTGGAGGTACTGTAGCAAGCTTAGCTGAAGTTATAGGCTAGGATAGCACCGGGAGCACCGCGTGGCTAGTCGCTAGGCCAACAAGAGCAAAAGCTAAGCATACCATTAACGAAGAGGATGAAAGCCAAGAAGACCCACAGGAAAGTCAAGAAGGCAGCAGCCGGGAGTCGTTGGAAGGCAGCGACCAAGAGCCCCGAGGAGGCGGCGCCGGGGAGACGGAGCATGCTGAGCACGGCGGAGGCGAGGGGGAGAACCCCACCTTGGAACGCGTGGCGGCCAGAGGGAGGAACAAAGGGCCACCATTCAATGGAAAAGCAGAGAACTAGGAACTCTGGGAAGAGCGCATGCTATGCTACATGCACGGTACGGGGCTGAAGGAGACGATCCTGGGGGTCCCCACCGGAAAACTGACAGCAGAAGAGCAAGCCCTGGACGACCAGCGGAATACTAGCGCGTACTGTGAGTTAGCGCTGATGCTTGACGACACCAGCCTGGGGCTGATATTCCGCGACACTAAAGACAGAGGCCGAGAAAGCCTGGCGGTACTGAGAGAGCATTTCATCGGGCGAGGAAGACCCCGAGTCATGGCCCTCTACATAGCACTGACGACCCTGAGGAAGGGACCAACCGAGACTGTGACCGAATACGTCAACAGAGCGGAGCTAATCACGACGCCTATTGAAGATATAATGCTTGTTTGCAAAGTTTGCTGGAGCCACTTCATCCAGAAGGGCACACCCCGGTCAGAGAGCGGACGCAGACACAGAGAACAGTCCTTTCGTATTTATTAAGGATTCTGTTGTTGAGCGATATGCTTCCATCCAGGTCGTAGGGCTGGATGGAGCGATCAAAGATTGAGTGAGTGGTGTTCTGCAACAGATAAGCAGAACACACAATAATTAACAGAGGTACATGCTTATTAATCATAACCTGAACACACAGCAAAATATGCTATCTAGCATATTAGCATTGGCTGCATGGACCAAACATAATGCGCACAACTGAAAGGATGCTATCTAGCATGTTAGCATCGGCCGCATGGACCAAACATAATGCACACAACTGAAAGGATGCTATCTAGCATATTAGCATTGGCTGCATGGACCAAACATAATGCACACAACTGAAAGGATGCTATCTAGCATATTAGCATTGGCTGCATGGACCAAACATAATGCACACAACTGAAAAAGATGCTATCTAGCATATTAGCATTGGCCGCATGGACCAAACATAATGCACACAACTGAAAAGATGCTATCTAGCATATTAGCATCGGCCGCATGGACCAACATAACAAGTAAATGGCAGAATGCAATGGCATCCAGAACACACAACTGAAGAGATGCTATAGCATTATTGGCATTAGCATAGCTCAATTAGCAGCATGAATTAACACAACGTAGCAAACCAAATCATAGTCACACATGCATGTCACAGCATCTCAACACATAAGGCAGGCTACATATGACATGTATCTATCATTACCATAGGCACTATATTTGTAGGCTATTGGTGACTTACTTAGTTCATGAACGCACTCTTACTGGGAAAGCAGACAGCAATGGAACACATGGGGGCAAGATGGCCGCTGTATTTAAACCCATTAGGACCCCTGGGCTGTCCAGAGAGATGCCAGACTATAAATAATAGGACCCCTGGGCCATCAAAGAAGTGCCTGACTGGAAATGACAATACACAGCATAACAAATCATGGGGAATTTACAACAGCCGCCCCAAGAATAGCATAGCTATTATGTAAACAGTCAAATTCCCTAAGTGGCTACCGAGGTCTCTGATTGTCGCCATCATTTGCCACAGTCGGGTCGGGAGCGTAGGACACTTGTGGCAGGGAGGCATCCCGCCGCCCCATCAGCAACCTGTTTGGTGTCACATAATGGTGGCTTAAGGGGACGCAACCGGGCAGGAGGTAAGTCTGCCACCATTGGAGCCACCGGCTCCCACCTCCACTTCCTACATCCTGTGCAGGTCCTTTGATGATGCTTGATGGCCCGTCTTCCCCACAGGACCCAGTACTGGTGCCTGATCTCTGCGAAGACCCTATCGGGCCCTGGGTGGAGTAGGCGGGCATCTACATCCTTGATGAGTTTCGTCACTGCATGGCCAGGATCGAGAACTATGGGGTGGATGTCAGTAGAACAGGAGGTGTCCAGGTGACA
This sequence comes from Notolepis coatsorum, assembly GCF_963971535.1. NCBI lineage: Eukaryota > Metazoa > Chordata > Actinopteri > Aulopiformes > Paralepididae > Notolepis > Notolepis coatsorum. Next base: position 69,064,499 of record NC_140181.1, read on the forward strand.
AGAGCGTCCACCAATTTGGAGAAGACCCATTGTATGATCCATCTCTGGTGAGAGCGTACTGAGCTTACTACTGGGCAGTACTGGGTTTCCAGCTCTGAGACACTTAAATCCCTCTGGGAAGCAGTCCGCCTGGCTGGTCTTCAGCAGGAAGACTTCGGTGTCATGCAGGTTAGGTTGAGGTAAGGAGGAGTCGGCCGCCGCCCCGTGATGGGTGAACCATGACTCGTCAGACTCATTTACCGCTTCTTCACCCAGCTTGGCAACACATCCTCCATCAAGCTTTTTGATCTCTGCTCCAGTGATTTGAGCCTTAGCTGAATCTCCTACCAGTCTTTGCTCTGTGTTACGGGGCATTGGCATGACTGCTTTGGCAGTGGCTTTCAGTGGTGGCGCGTCCTTTGCGCGGAGCAGAGGCGTGGCGTATCGGAGTGTGTCACCAACCTTCACCCTCTCAGTGCGTGCTTCCAGGATGCCCACAGTCTCGTGGTCCAGACGGGCCCTTACTGCTAGCTTTCCACTTCTAAATGGAAGCACATCAAGCTGCCAGAGACGTTCAACGTGTTGATAGAGGTCGTCCGGTGCAGACTTGAGAGAGGTAAAGTAGCATGAAGTAGCCTGTGACGCAAGACCATCTGGGCCTTGGAGTGCCCAGCCGAGCGCTGTGTGGACTGCTGCGGGTCCACCTTTGGGGCCGAATCTGATGGGTTCTTGGGATGTGATCAGATGGGTGCAGTCTGCACCAATTAGCAGTAGTGGATGCACTTGACTGAAGTCCTGCAATGGGAGCCCCCTCAGGTGGCGATAGCGTTCCTGAAGCGCAGTCACAGGGTAAGACTGCTCGGACAGGGCTAATCGACCTGCTGTAAAGGCGCCCTTCACCAGGTGCTGTTCAGAAGGATGAGTCAGGGAGGCCACATGGAAATCTACAGACTTGCCAGTGAGGCGAGCCACGTCCTGGCGAATCGTCCGCAGTGCGAGGGACTCCACTTCGCCTTTAAGGTCCAGGTGTCGAGCTGCAGCAGGCAGTATTATCGTGCGTTCAGCTCCATCGTCTAGGATCGCATAAGTGTGCAGTAACTTGCTCCCGTTAGTAATGACGATTGGTACCACCTTAAGGTACACCTTCCCTCCTTGTTTGGAGTTGGAGAGCGAGGCACCATCCTTTGGTGTGATGAGGTAGGCACGGGGACCCGGCTTGGCGATGGCGTGGAGAACTCTGAGGTGGACCTCCTGGCACTCACTGCATGGTTTCCTCAAGGTGCAGGCATCTTGCTCATGGCTGGTACGACCGCAATTACGACAACGTTTGCCATTTGCTATCCACTTCTCAACCTTTCCCGGCGAGCATTGGACAATGTCTGGACACTGCGATAGGTAGTGCTCGGCACTCCTACAGAAGAGACACATCCTCTTGAACTTCTGCTTCTTGGCTTCTGATTGAGATGTCTCAGCAGGCTGGTGGCTGTCTTGTTTAGGCTTGGCGGAGCCATAATAAACAGAGAAAGGCTGGTTGCAAGGTCTGGGTGGGGGAACTTGCTTGTCTCTGTTAGAGAACTGTGTCCCTTCCATCCGATGGCGCTGTGCCATTCTCTCTGACAGTCTTTGAGCTTCAGCCTTTACCCTGAGCCAGTCGGCGAGGTCTCGAAGGTCGTACGTTTTTAAGGCTGGTCGTGTCGAGGCGACCTCGAGCCTGTAGGTGCTCCACAAAGCCATCTCTCACTTGCGTAGGGAGTTTACACAGGAGCCGGTCCACATGGCCGGTCGACCTGACTTCCATCCCGTTAGGTCCTTCCAGTGATGTGAGCATTCCCACTAGCAAGTCGACGCTAAGGGCGAAGCTCTGGAAGGCTTTGGTATCTCCTGCTTTGAGATCAGGAGCGTTCAGTAGTGCGGCAATCTCGCTTTGTGCAAGCTGATATGGCTGTCCGTATTGCCGCTGCAAGGCCTGCATGGCGGCGGTGTAGGGTTGCGCATAATGCCTGCAGGACTGGGCTATCAGCTTAGCCTCATCTAGAACCAGCTGCTCCATAAGTACACGGTACTTGTAGTGCTCAGAAAGTTCAGTGTGGGCATCGAGTAGGTGGTCCAGCGCCATCTTAAGGTCCGTGAACTCTCTCTCGCTGTCATGGACCAGGTTAGGCAGTTTAGGTACAGGGACTGGCTGCCTGGGAGGCTGGAGAGCGTATGGATCCTGTAGTGCTGTGTACTGGGCCTGACGGACATACTGGACCGGTGGAACTGCTACATGATAATAGGGTGCTGGACCGGGTGTTGGATGCACAAGCTGATAGGCTGGCTGAGTCGATGCAGCAGGCTGAGGCTGATACACTGGTTGTGGATGGTGGCTCAGTTGGTGCAGCAATGGTTGATACATATGCTGAGCAGGGATGGCTTGTGGAGGCTGACATGCTGGTTGTTGATGGCTCTGCTGGTACGGCAGTGCTTGATGCAATTGCTGAGCAGTGTTGATTGGTGGAGGCAGATATGATGATCGTTGATGGTGGCTCAGCTGGTGCGGCAGCGCTTGATACGCTTGCTGAGCAGGGAATACTGGTGGAGGCTGATATGCCCTCGCTGCTGCGACAGCGGTTGTGAATGGTGAAGGCGGCGCTGTCCAGGAGGGTAGTTGATAGGTAGACTGCTGAGGTGCACCTGCTGTATGTTGGCCCACTGGCTGGAGAGCAGCTGCAGTGGGTAACCATCGTGCAGGGTAGAGTGCTGTTGCAGTCTGAGGTTGATAATTAGGCTGTGCAGGCGTAGCTGTAGTATATTGATGCACTTGATATGCAGATCTCATTGGCGTAAGCTCATACCGGGTCTGTGCGGCCGCTGGTGTGCTGCCATGCCTGCTCCTCACCATTGATGACACAGGCTGGTTTGACCGGTAGGTAGGCTGGTAACTTGGTACCGTTGGCATTTGCTGGCCCACGTGACCCACTGCTTGCATCACCTGGAAGTCAGACTGTGGCATGACCAGACTCATCGCGGTGGGGGCTGGGGGCCTCGGAGCAGCCCCGAACAGCGGTGCGGAGGTTACTGTCGGCGGTAGAGACTGAGTCGACATGTAGGCTTGCTGCCTTTGGCCCGGTGTACAGGTTGTGGCTTGAGACTGTAACGTTGCAGTTGTTGGGCACAGCAGCGGTATTAGTGGCAGCGAGCTCGACCATGGTGAGCGGTTGGGTGGGACGCTCAGACTATGATGTGACAATGGTGGTGGAAGGCGTAGGGGCACGGTAGAGCAAGGTCCTCTTGCGTCAGAGGTGCCACCTGTTAGGCTCCGACTGTGGTGGCTCTGCTCTGATGGGGATGGCGATGTGAGCCCCACACACACTTCCCGCTGGTCAGGCCGGGTGTTAGCATACGGTGATAGGTCCCAGTGTCGCGTCTGATCGACTGCTCCCGGCAATGAGAGGCAGGGAGGGGGCCCGAGCGCAGTGTGGAGCTGGTCACCTGTAGCTGCAAACTCGGTCTGCAGGCTGAGTGACCGCAGCTGCTGTGCGGTGGCACCTTCGCTGTCATCTGGTAGAGACGGTGCAGTATTAGGCATGAGGGACTGTGGTAAACTAACCAGATAGCCTTGCAGGTGTGCTGGAAGCTGTCGCAGCCTTCCTCCTTGTCTTCCATTTTCGTCTGCTGCTGTTCTCTGTGTGTCCATGGCGCCGTCGTGGGTGAAGTTCTCCGGCTCGAAGGACCAATATTGAAGATATAATGCTTGTTTGCAAAGTTTGCTGGAGCCACTTCATCCAGAAGGGCACACCCCGGTCAGAGAGCGGACGCAGACACAGAGAACAGTCCTTTCGTATTTATTAAGGATTCTGTTGTTGAGCGATATGCTTCCATCCAGGTCGTAGGGCTGGATGGAGCGATCAAAGATTGAGTGAGTGGTGTTCTGCAACAGATAAGCAGAACACACAATAATTAACAGAGGTACATGCTTATTAATCATAACCTGAACACACAGCAAAATATGCTATCTAGCATATTAGCATTGGCTGCATGGACCAAACATAATGCGCACAACTGAAAAAGATGCTATCTAGCATATTAGCATTGGCCGCATGGACCAAACATAATGCACACAACTGAAAAGATGCTATCTAGCATATTAGCATCGGCCGCATGGACCAACATAACAAGTAAATGGCAGAATGCAATGGCATCCAGAACACACAACTGAAGAGATGCTATAGCATTATTGGCATTAGCATAGCTCAATTAGCAGCATGAATTAACACAACGTAGCAAACCAAATCATAGTCACACATGCATGTCACAGCATCTCAACACATAAGGCAGGCTACATATGACATGTATCTATCATTACCATAGGCACTATATTTGTAGGCTATTGGTGACTTACTTAGTTCATGAACGCACTCTTACTGGGAAAGCAGACAGCAATGGAACACATGGGGGCAAGATGGCCGCTGTATTTAAACCCATTAGGACCCCTGGGCTGTCCAGAGAGATGCCAGACTATAAATAATAGGACCCCTGGGCCATCAAAGAAGTGCCTGACTGGAAATGACAATACACAGCATAACAAATCATGGGGAATTTACAACAACGCCATTAAGGGGTGCCGGAGAAGCACCAAGCGATGGGCTAATGATGGCGATGATAATGAGAGGACTACCGGAGCTGTACAAACCGTTCACACTCCTGGTAACACACGGTTCAACGGACATGACGTTGGGACAGTTCAAGGCTAAGTTAAGGAACTTCGAGGCCTCAGAAGATACCCAACCAGCCGCCGCGGAGGCGAGAGAGAGGGCGCTAAAGGCCCGAACGACGCCAAGGGAGAGGACCAGGATCACGACGGAGCATGCGTGCTGGCGATGTGGAGAGAAAGGTCATCGGAGAAGTAACTGCACGAGGGCTGTCTGGTGTGGCCCCTGCAGATTTCCGCGGCAAGCAAGCAGAGCGTGCATGATGAAACGCGACCAGGGCGCACGACACGCGCATGGACAAGATGGCGGCGATGGTCGGCGTGAGACGGATCGAGGCGACGACTGGAGAGTAGCGAAACAAGAGGACTTCATCCCCAGGGCGCAGACGCCGTACGTCACTAGGCCAACGCAGCTGCAACAAGCCCAAAGGAAGGGACTGATCGTGGACACAGGTGCGTCGTCCCACGTCATCAACGACAGGAGTCTGTTCAAGAACTTTGACAGAACTTTCCGCCCGGAGGGACACAGCATGGAGCTGACAGACGGAAGGCGCATCCACGGGTTGGCGAGAGGAAGAGGGGACGCACAGGTATACCTCACGGACAGCGGGGGGCGTCGGCGTACAGTGACGTTAAGGAACGCTCTCTATGTGCCGTCGTTCCCACAAGGACTATTCTCTGTAATGGCTGCTGCTGCGAACGGGGCCAGAGTGTCCTTCATGGAAGGTAAAAATGTTCTTGTAGAGCCCAACGGTATACAATTTGACATAGACGTGTATCAGAGAATGTATTACCTGAAAACTGAGTGTAATGACAATAATATATGTAAAGTAACCGTCAGCCACGATATTCAGACATGGCATGAGATTATGGGTCATTGTAATTACGAGGATTTACTGAAACTGCAAACGGTGACAGAAGGCATGCACATTGAAGACGAAAAGCGTAGACCTGATAAAGAATGTGTCGTGTGCATAAAGGGGAAGTTTGCTCAATCGAGAAACAGGAATCCCACAGAAAAAGTAAAAGTACCACTTGTGTTGGTTAACACAGACCTTGCCGGTCCAGTAAGGAACAAGTCCATAGGAGGCTTTAGATATGTACAGTCTTTTACAGACGTGTACACAGGGGCAGTGTTTGTTTACTTTCTTAAAGCAAAAAGTGACACACTCCAGGCCACGGAAAAATTCCTGGCGGACATACAGATACAGCACTCAAAACTCAAACCTCTCATGCCTCTCTACCACTCTCTACCACTCCTCTATTGTTCTTGACCGGGCCAGATTTCACACCTCCACTTCCTCCCACAGGCTGGGCAGATTTTCATCTTAAATTTTTATTCGTCCCAAATGTCCCAGCCCCATCAGATTTCTTAGCTTTTTTCACTGTTTACTTATCATGCATTGCAACACTAATATATGGTCAGTACCCCAAGTCAGACTGCCCATATACAAATTATTTTGGGGGTCTGAGGGCAGTAGCCCCCGACCCCCTCCCTGGGGAAGCACTTAAGTTAACTACCCTCCCTTTGTTCCCCCAGCCAACACCCCCGGAAAATTAACACCTGAGTAGACTTAAGTGGCACACAAGCAGCAACAAGCAGCAGACAAGCAGCAGAATTGGTTTGATTTTTGAGCGCTGCGTCTGTAGCCCCTTATGGTACAGTAAGATGTTTGAGGTCCGACAACGGGTCATGTCCATACTCCCCACACCAGAACGGAGTGGCAGAGAGAGAATGGCGCACCCTTTTCGAGATGGCTAGGTGTAAGCTAGTAGGCAGTAACTTACCTAAGAGCCTATGGCACTATGCGGTACAAGAAGCCGCCTACACCAGAAACAGGTGCTTCAATAAGCACACGGGCACCACCCCATATACAGCACTGACAGGAAAGAAGTGTAATCTAGCCAGAATGCACCGTTTTGGATCAGAGTGTTATGCGTACCTGCAGGACAGAGGAAAGCTAGAGTCCAGGTGTGTAAAATGGCTCTTTGTAGGGCACGACAAGGGAAGCCCCGCTTTCCTGGTTTATTATCCCGGTAAAGGGATAGTGCAGAAACACAGTCTAGTCAAGTTTGTCACAAAGACAACATGTGAGGGCGAGACACAGACAGAGGAGCCAGAGCTGGACTCCAGAGTAAGGTGTGTAGAAACCGAGACACATCAGCCCAGACGTGCAGACAGACAGTCAGCAACCCCCAGAGGGCGATGACGAGGAGCACCCGAGGGTGACGTCAAGTGCCCCAAGCAGTGGGAGGTATCCCTCGAGGGAACACAGACCCCCAAAGTATCTGACAGACTATGCTCGGAAAGGGAGTGACGAGGAGGACAGTACACCCATCACCGTTGATTACTGCTACAGGGTAGTCAGTGGGGTCCCGCAGACCTTTAAAGAGGCCATAATGTCCCCGGAAGCAAGTAAATGGGAGAGAGCGATGGACGAGGAGATGAGGTCCCTAGAGGACAACCACACCTTCACTCTCACGAAATTACCGGAGGGCAGACAGACAGTGGGAGGAAAATGGGTGTATTCAATCAAGGAGGGAATTGAAAGCCACGATAAATACAAAGCTAGGTTTGTAGCTAAGGGTTTCAGTCAGAGGGAGGGGATAGACTATGGTGAAACATTCTCCCCCACAGCCAATCTGACCAGTGTAAGGGTAGTGGTTCAGAAAGCAGCTGAGGACAGTTGGATGTGAAGACAGCCTATCTGCACGCACCCATAGATAGGGAGATCTATATGGAACAACCTGAGGGTTACGAAAAAGAAGGAGAGAAGTTAGTGTGTAAGCTGGAGAAATCCATTTACGGCCTAAAACAGTCTGGGCGAAATTGGAACGAGATGCTTCATACCTGCCTTATCAAAGATCACTTCCTACAGAACCCAGTAGACCCCTGTGTTTACTCGAGGGAATAAAAGGAGTCGGGGAAAGTGATCATCGTCATCTGGGTAGACGATTTGATAATAGCAGCGGACAACACCAGGAGCCTAGCTCAGGTGAAAGAGATACTCTCCAATAGATTTAAGATGAAAGACCTTGGGAGGTTAAAACACTTTCTAGGTATGGATTTTGAGCAGTCTGCCAATTGTGTAACAGTATCCCAGAAGAGATATGTGGAAAAGATTCTGAAACGTTTTGACATGCAGGAATGTAGAACAAGGGATACACCATGTGATCAAAAGCTGGACTACCAGGAGGATGCTCAGAAACTGACAGATGTAAGAATGTACAGGGAAGCAGTGGGTAGCCTCATCTATTTGACGACATGTACTCGCCCTGACCTATGTTTTGTAGTGAGTAAGTTGTCACAGCATTTTGCTGATCCCACAGAGGAGCACTGGATTACGGTAAAACATGTTTTTCGTTATCTTAAAGGTACAGCCGACAGACAACTGTGTTTCAGAAAGAGCAGCGAGGGCCTAGGGCTTAAAGCCTACAGTGATGCAGACTGGGCAGCTGACACCACAGATAGGAGTACCACCGGATATTGTGTGGGTTTGAACGCAAACAGCTCATTGGTTTTGTGGAAAACAAAGAAACAGCCCACCGTGGCTTTATCAACTTGTGAAGCCGAATATATGGCTCTAGCTATGACCATACAGGAGTGTATCTACCTGGAACAACTGCTCGAAGGGATGGATACCTATGTATACAAGAAGTTTTGCCTTTGAGAACCAATGGTTCTCCAGCCGTAACGGCACATGGGGCAGGAGCCTATCTCCTGTTTCCGTAGCGTGAGGCAGCTTGATGTACAAGTACACCCCTTGGACATGACGCTAGTATGTTGCAAGGACTTCCCCCCAAACCAACCCTTGATGCGGAGTGTCAAGCAGGGAGGCTATTAGGGCTGTCTTAAATACTTCGAAGCTTCAAAGCTTCGTTCGATGGCACAAGCTTCGAACATAAAAAAAGAATCGAAGTTAGAAAAAAAATAATAATCTAATTTTTTTTTTTTACTTCGATTTGTGTGTGTGTGTGTGTGTGTGTGTGTGTGTGTGTGTGTGTGTGTGTGTGTGTGCATGGGGCCATGCACACACACATATACACCTACATGCCTTGTAGAATTCCACACATAAGAAAGAAAGATACTGGGATGAATAAACAAAATAGGAAATAAAATGTAGAAATGCATGCAATACATAAATAAATATGAATCTCCATATATGAAATAGAACATTTAGATAAGCTGCTACTGAGATGTTTTGGTGAGTTCTTTGTTTTTTTGTGGAAGTAGCCCTTCTTAAAAATGCATGAACATTCACTGATAATTGGTCTGTAGTGGAGTCTACAAGGTCTACATTGCCGGACCATGTAGAATCCGGACCTTGTAGACTGACACAATTCTGTGCATAGTTTAGTCTACACAGGCCATATTTCAAAGAATCAAAATCTTACTTCATTCATCTTAAACATTCTTGATTTGGGGGATTGGTAGTTCCCATGAAATCTGAAGTTGTTCAAACGACAACAGCGATCCACCTTGAATTAAATCACACAGCCGAGTGAAACCTTGTTGGCTGCGTCACAGTCACGAAAGGGGCTACTTAATTAATTAATCCAATCCACTTTATTTATAGAGCACATTTAAAAACAACAACGTTTACCAAAGTGCTGTACAAGTCCCACAAAGATAAAAAAAAAAATCAAATAATAATAATAATAATAATAATAATTATACACCCATTTCGTTCTCTCCCCCTCATTCTCTCAATAAGAGAGGACTCATGTGTTACTGACCATATTATTGTCGCCCTATAGCTGAGTTCTGTTAACAGTTTCCACTTGTGTGTGCACTGTGCTGTGTGTAGAGTCGTTTCCAGCTGCTACACGAGGCTATCGACTGTCTTGACCAGTGCCAATCTCGTCTGGTCAGTCGCCTGAAGGCCTGGAGGTGGGACCAGCACCAGGCCACCATCGGACATCCCTTTGACGACAACCTCAGTCCCCTGCAGACCTGGTGAGGCTCCCCACGCTCACCCAATCTCCCTTGTCTTGTGTGCTGGTTCACGTTCTTATGCTGTTATCAGGTGCTCGCTATGGCAGAGAAGAACCCTGCTCCCTAGCCATCCATGTTTATATCACCTCACTGTTGACAGAGATCACAGCCAAGAAGCCAGGGATGCTCTTTAATATAAGTTATGTTTTGCTTTATTTTTGACTGAATACAAATGTAAAAAGAAAAGATCATGCTGGGGTGAATGGTTTGTTGATGTTATTTATATAATACAAATACAAATAATAATAATAATAATAATAATAATAATAATAATAATAATAATAATAATAATAATAATAACTAATAATTTTGTTATTGACATTTTAGTTGTTGACTTTTCTGTCTTTCAATCTACATATAGCCTATCCTGACTATATATATATCAGCCTTGTACCTAATACTACTGCTAATATTGTAAATGTAATAACAATAATAATACTAATATAAAGATCATGTTTTATATACAGTAGCTATATGAAAGATCATGTTTTATATACAGTAGCTATATGAAAGGGGCCATAATCATGTAAGACTTGTTTCTTACACATTTCATGCAGTGAGGTAGAACTTAACTCATTCAGCGCCAGGGGTCGCTGTTTACCTTCTGGGTAGAACGCCATCGCTGTAAATCAATGGGGAGACTGCGAAACTTGCGAGTGCTTAAAATTAGGGATGCCCCGATCACGTTTTTTGCCACCGATACCAATCACCGATCGTCTGAGTCATATCGGCCGATACACTGCCGATACCGATCGTTTTTGGTTTTCTTATAGCAGCTGGCAGTATTATACTGTAGGTCTAACACAGGCATTCTCAAAATCCTGTCTAAATTATCTAATCTAATCTTAGAAATTAAGTAAAGTGAATAGTACTGGGTGTTGAGCATAACAGTATCTAAGTTAATTTACTTGTGACCATTATAGTCAAAGTATTTTCCTATGAACTGAAACTTATAAGATGTTCTCAGTGGGGGCAGCTAGGTGGTGCAGTGGGCAAGGCGCTCACCACCAATGCAGGAGACGCTGGGTTCGAACCCAGCTCTCCGCATTGCTATCAGCTTGGCTGGTCGTTCATACTAATACAATTGGCAGTATTAGGGGGTGGGAAGCTGATGGGTGGGGATCGGACGTTGTGGACAGCGACTCCTACAGGTCGGTTGGTGCGCCTGCGCAGCAGAATCAGGAAGCGACGGGGGCGGCGTACCCTCCAAACGTAGACCCCCGACGCTGAGAGATCACGCTGTGCAGGTGAAAAGATGCGACTGCTGCTTCCTCGAGTACCGGAGGGGACACGTGATGTAAGGCTTAGTCCACATTGCAGCCGGCTTGTGGGAGGCATGGCCTAACAGCGTTCGAGACAGGGGAGGGTAGAATTGGACGATACGAAATTGGGATGGGAGAAAAATAGAAAATGGAAGAAAAAGTAGATAAAAAAAAATTCTCAGTGTTCATTTACAGCTATGAAGCACGATAGCTAATTAGCCAACAGCTGCAAAAACGAATGATGATATAAGACATTGATATCAGGAGCTATCTGTAGCTACTGCTAGCCAGCTAGATAACGTTAGACAATGTCTCATGTATTAAACTAAAGTGAATAGTTGACTGGGTAATTTTGTTTAAACAGTAACGTTAGCTAGGTAGCTAACGTTAGCTCACGGAACGATAGCTAGTTAGCCAACACTAGCCAACTAGGTTACTGCGAAAACTATTGCCAAAATGATGATATCAGATGTTGATATCAGGAGCTATCAGTAGCTAGCCAGCTAGATAACGTTAGACAATGCCTCATGTATTACCGTAATTTTCGGACTATAAGGCGCACCTGAATATAAGCCGCAGCAGCTAAATTGAATGATGTGTACATATATAAGCCGCACTGGACTATAAGCTGCAGGTGTTTTAATGTTTAATTACCATATGTAAGGGTTCGTGCACAGAGGGGATTGTCGGGAAAGAGATGGCTGGTGATCGTGGATGTTTTGACACTCCTCCACGCTGTCGGGATCCACTCGCAAACTTGAGTGAAAGTTGCTTTTCGCATGCGACTAGTTTTGGTGAATGATTTATCGCCGCTAGTCATCCACGCCTCCCACTGAACGTGTAGTGCCACTTTGAACGCACGATTGACTGGCTGCAGATGCTTCGTCCAGGAATCACAACTGGAATTGAGTTTGTGCTCTTGATGGCTGCTTTCACAGAATCTGTTATATGGGCCCTCATGCTGTCCAAAACGAGCAAAGCTTTTTTTTTGGTGAAAGAATCCTCCAGGGCGCTTGACGTAGCACTCATTCAGCCACTCCTTCATTACGCTGTCTGTCTGACCGGCCATAGAGCCCATAGAGTTAAAGGTGGTGGACTGTAACCTGTAAAATCCATAGATTTAGGAGGTCGCCTAGTGGCCGTTAGCTGTAAAAATCCATAGATTAGCCGCACCGTTATATAAGCCGCAGGGTCGAAAAAATGGGGGGAAAGGCGCGGCTTATAGTCAAAAAATTACGGTAAACTAAAGTGAATAGTTGACTGGGTAATTTTGTTTAACACATTCATGGCCATTTGGATCCGTCTAAAATCACTATAGACGGCCAGCATTTCTAAACAGACTTACATAGTCCGTGGGGCTGTTTGTAGAGCTAAATCTATACTTTATAGTATTGCTATCTGTCCATTCTACAGGGCTAATAGCTACTAACGTTAAATCCAATGTCATTTCAGATATACAGAAGCTACAGTTAAAACTCAAACTGCATATGATCGGTATGATGGTTCACCATGAATGCATGAAAGGGCGGGGGGGGGTCGTTTCTGATTATTGATTACCAATAACCGTGTTAGCCTCATTAGCCTCATTCGCTGATCGGGTGCATGGCTATCATAACAAGCCCTGATCAGCATGTAATTTACGTGAACAAGATCTTACCGTGGGCCGGTTGGATCCCCCAAAGCATTTCCCAGTTATCGATCGCCATCTGGTAGATCCATATGTCCATTGGCTGATGATATATTCCTTTACTGCATAGTGAATTCGGCGTCGCAAAAGGTATTCCAAGCTACTAGTGCACATCCAGAATCCAGCTAACTGGAAACTCCATTGAAAGTAAAAAAAAAGAGTGCACCGTTCTGCCACATGGCACACTGCATTATCGAGACAGCGCCCCTAAGAGGATCTGGCCGGTAATGCACTTTTCAGAATTTGAAGAGGAGGGTAGATCTGCAGTGCAGCTCGGTGACATCGAGTAGGTTATTACAATGGAATAAAAGCCAAAACAACCTTGCCACGGACATGTCCGTGGTTGGTCCTCAACCGTTGGATTCGAAACACGGATTTATCCGTGGTTGGCCCCGAAACGGTTAAACAGTAACGTTAGCTAGGTAGCTAACGTTAGCTCACAGAACAACGATAGCTAGTTAGCCAACACTAGCCAACTACTGCGAAAACTATTGCCAAAATGATGATATCAGACATTGATATTGTAATGGGAAATATTAAAGGACTAAACGATGAGCCGTTTACAAATCATTCTGAGTCATTATTAATAATAATAAGAGTTTATTTCACCGTGGCCACAATGAAAGGACAGTTTACAGTCAGAGACAACATGTTAATACATTAGCGTCTGGCCATAGACTGACCCAGAGCGCTGTTCACACGTATGTTAAATACACAGTTGTCAGACGTAACATAATATCAGATATGATGATGGAAATGGCCCAGTTAGGAGAATCAACCTTGGCTAGGCGGTGATGTTCCCAACTGGAATGTTAAACAGTCTTGCTAACTGAGAATTAGATTTAAAGAGACAGTAGTGTCTGCCATATCTGAGCACATTATATAGCTGGTCAAAAGTGTACCAGTCAAGCTGTCTAATGACATGATAATATATTCCACGACAACACCCCCGTCTGATAATTAATCACAATCATTATCACTTCATAAAGACAACAAAAAATATTATCATCCTTAAACCAAAAATAACACAAATTATAATAACTCAGCAAAAACTATTTTTATTATCTAAAAACAAAAGGTCCTCTGGATTGACCCTGTGTCCCGTGCAGAAGAGAAGTTGCCATAACAGCCAACCATCATTAGTGTCTCTTTGCAAATGTTCAGACGGTGGTCGAAGGACCAAGAGTACAGTGTTCAGTCCGGTTTTGTCAAGGCCGGAGCAGCTGCACCATATCCCTCTAACCACCAAGCTGAAAAATAGAATCACAAAAAAAACAGGAGAGTATCTCGCCAAAAAGAGCATTTCCCCTACAAACTTATTCAAAACAAACAATTCCCATAAAATTCTTTCAGTAGCAAAGAACAGACAACAGCAAGAAACAAAAACAAAATTTGCAGACTCTTCACAAAGAATGAAATATAATCTCAGGGAAGTCACACATAACCCAAGTTTACCATTGCAATGTACAGCACATTCAAAAACATCTTCATTCTGAACCAAGTTCAGTACATTATTACCTAATATCTCTTAGGTGATACCGCAATATCTGTATGTGTTTGGTTCAAACTTGCCTCATTTATCATTTGTGAAGAATCCCAGAGCGGTCTCTCCTCCTTCCCCTGCCCGCAGTCCAAACACCCCCCTCTGCAGTCCATGGCTCTGATGCAAGGAGCGGCCCGGTGAATGGCCTAGACCGGCTGGCTTACATCTTTGTCATCAGCTGATGCTCAATGAGTCTGGTCGAAAGCCTGATGGAAGCTGTCTCTTAGATCTCTATCTCTGGACCAATGATACTATCAGGCTAGGGTCAGCTGTCGGATGATGTTCTTGGCGTCCCATCAGCTGGGTGTATGTGGCGACCAGCTGATAGGCCCTCTGCCTCCTAGTTCTGGAGCAGACTGGGACAGCTTACTTTCTCAGTAATCAGCTGTAGTAGGTTCCCCCACTCAGGTCCTCGGTTGTGCCCCTAATGGAACAGGCCTGCTGGAAACCGTCTCACAGATCTTTGTCCCCGGCTGATGGTCAAGGAGAACTGTCTTATCCGTAGCTGCAGAGCGGAACCCCGGTTCAGTGGAATAGCTGGGCCAGCACTTGTCAGTGGGCCTCTGCGCCCCATAGCTGTGTGTCCTCTTTCCGGGCAGAGACGGGGTACCTGGACCGGCACAGGATACTGAAGAGAGACACGCCCAGCGAGAACTCACAAAAGAAAAAGAGAGAGAGAAAGAAATAAAAATAAAAAGCTGTCCGGTAACATTTTACACACTAAAATAGTAGAAAGGTGTCCACTCAGGTTTGAAGTTAGGACATTCTATACTATACCCTCAACTCAGCTCCAATGAGCAGGGCAGTTTCCTAAGTCATGACAACAAAAACAAATGTCCCTTAGAGTCTCGTTGGCCAAAAACAAACTATATATATATATATATATATATATATAATATTGAAGCCCACACCCCACCCCTCTCATACATCTGGGACATACCAATATTGAGAAAACTACAGAAAAACCACCAAAAACAATATATTAACACTTTCTATGCCACTCACGAGTTTTCTCTGAATTATTAATATCTCGTTGAAAGCCACTCACGAGATTTCTCTGAATTTTTTTTTTATTTCGTTTTTTTTTGCGATCTGAAATCATATTGCATCACGCGAGCCTACCCTAGTCTACCCGAGCGCCGCCGGCGATCAGATGTGGAAAAAAGCGCCCCCTATCGTCTCCCAGATGACATAAGGGATTTTGGAATGGACTCAATGAAAATGGATGGGGGAAAAAATCCTGTACTCCACATTTTCCAGTCCACTGATGCAGCCGGGGTTATTAGAGTTCATTCTGGAGCCTCTGAACCCCGCGGAATCATGTGTTCTACTGTATCACGTTGGATCCATACACTTATCGATTTTTTCGAATGGTGATCAGGAATTGGAATATACCAGTTGGATACCATCTGATGTCAGGTAAGGAATCTATGTTATCAGTGTTAGGATAATCAGACTCATTTTGATGAAGATATAAGCTGTTTTGTGAAATGGGCTCTTTCGGTTTCACTGTAAAACTCCAAGAGGAAATGAACACGGCGATTATCCGTGCGCGGCTCGAATGGGCGTGCGTGTATGTATAATATTGATCATCTAGCGTTTTTTTTAAAACGATTCATAAATAGGCCGACAAATAGCAACGTTCTGGAATATTCCAGTAAAAGACGATTATCATAGAATGCCCCAGAATGGACTGTTTTTTTACCTCAAAACGGGTGCTTTTCAAAATGCTCTCAAACGGAAATGAAGCGATAAAAAAACAATCTGCCTTGACAGCACTGACTGGAAAAGGATTCTTTGATAAACGACGGGCAGATTAGACACATAGCCATAATTTAAAACATAGATTAGGCGATATTAAGCGTAACATTGGCGCCGATGATGGCATTGAAGCGCTAACTCTGGCGCCACCTCGTGGCACTGAAAGTGTTAATATACCCAAAACAAATAGCTCAGCATTTTGTTATGAGAGTTGGTTGTTAGTTGTCACAGACAAAACACGCTCCCTGTAGGCCATGCTAGAGAATTTATGCCAGTAAGCTGGTTTATCACAAAATGGAGTAACGGAATATTACACTAGAAATGTAATGGTAGGCATGTCTAAGAACATATCTTCCCATATTATGTAATATAACTGTTTGATTATGACACATTCTCAGTGACTCGATGTGGGCTGACAGTGGGTAATGTACAAGTTAACATCTTTTGCAGTTAACATCTTCTGCTTTGAAGTCAAATAACAATTTCACAACGCAATGGCTCCTATACAAATATATTTGCTACCAAATAATCCCCTGATTCTTGAAAACATCACCTCTTTTTTTTTTTCCCCTTCTTCCTTCAACCATGCTTTAAAAAATGTTGCTCATTATCACATTTCTTTCATCCAAATCATACAGTGCAGTAACGTTGTTCTGAAATGTTGTTAAACAGTTCAAAAGCCGTCTCGACCAGTTTTGAACCTGTACTAAAACAATAGATTAGAGGACTCTTATTGGGGCCTCATGGACAAAGTTACATGCCTAAATCGTTATCACGGCATGCTTTTATGGTCACCCTCAGAGCCTGTGGACACCTTCTCAACACCCATATCTGTCCTACAGGGCTGTTCCCTGTTTGTTGTCTTCCGGCGTGACACCCGCAGCTAACCGATTCCCACTTCCGTCGCCCTAACTCTTCGTCCCACGAGTGACCCCCAGCGCGCGCCAGTTCTTTCTGGTGACTGTGTCTTCTGAAAACTCTTGACTATTTATTAGGTGTGAGAAGGCCCCACTGGAGATCGAACTCCCTCTTATTTTATAATATGTTCGAGCTTAGACGTCCAATTTGAAATTCAATGCACATTCAACAGGTTTTAAATAGTCAGCCATACTATTGTTGGAATACGCCTAAGGCAAGAAGGCAACTCCTGGTACCTATTCCTTTTTAAATGTGTTCACTTTAACTGTCCTTCTTACTTGAAACAGTCTCTGGAACCATATACATCACCACACCCGCTTAGACATTCACAACATCCCTATTTTATTGTTCCCAGAAGAATATTTTCTGAAGCTGGACGAAGGTCATTCCATTACAAAGCTATATCTGACATTTATTTCTGACTTTGAGATAGGTCATTGTACTGTATACTTGACCTCTTTGTTTAAAATGAGTTGGGGAATGGGGGTGTGGGTGGGAGAGGATGAGCAAGCTACAGTAACTGTATCTGTACATGTGTGTATTGTATTGTACTTGTACTGTATGTAATGTTTTAAGTTTGTGCATAGGACCCCCTCTATAATGAGATGCTGCATCTCAAGGGGCTATCCTTTCAATAAATTCTGACCAAATCATAAGCATCTTTATCAAACCAAAACATCATTTTGAGGCCTCGTACAGCTCTGTTTGTAAGGTTTTTCTGTGTCCATGTGAGGTTTGAGATCGCCAGCCCCTTATTAGATACAGAAACATATGGTCAAGCTTTGCACGTGTTGCACTCCGCTTCCAATTAGTCTCGACCGGGACGGTAAATTGGGAATTTTCTCTGCTGCTCATCTGTAGTAATGTACATTTTCATAATTAAACCTTTTTAATTAACTGCACCTCATCTCTCTGTGCAATTCTTATTTAACCCATTGTATAATTAAACTCTATTTAATTAACCTGTATATCTCCAGTAGATTCAAACTTTTTTTTTTCTTTTTTTTCCCACTGTCCCTTTAATGCCTCAATCACTCTCCTGATTGCCTTACATTCTTACTCTTACTCGATAACCACTGTGCCCCGGTGACCTAGGCCTTCACTACTCTTACATGACAAGTCACTGTCGTCCCTGCAAAAGTCCACAACGAACGCTGGGTTCCTCAGCTCCGTCCTAAATCAACACCTCCCTGCCTTCCCAATCTACGCCACTAGATGGTAGTAGAGCCCTGGAATCACTATTCCCCTATGGGCAATGGAAATTTTCCAGCACTACCCCACTCCCCCCCCCTAGATGGCGGCCAAACTCAGTCTAGAGTACTCTAGCTGACGTGTGACTCCTCGTGGCTCTGGGCGGCCATCTTGTCTCGGTGCAAATTTGTTGACATTTCCTCTCATTGACAGCATGATACCTTTCTTGGAAGGGCGTTGTTATGTCGAACCTCCTCCCGCACTGCTCTCTGTGGCGGTTGCCTATCTTATCAGCTTGTTTATGTTACCACCCTGCCGATGACCTCGGAGCCCTATGGCTCTCTGTGCTGTCGCCTATTTACTGTGTCTCATCTCGCCATAGCAACGACAGGCCCCGCCCCTCTCTCATGCGACGCGCTGTCATCTTTGACCATAGCTATTTGACCCAGATCACTATAGCAATGGGTCACCCTGCGCAGCTGTAGACACTGACCTTGTGATGATGTGGCTGCTATCCGCTGTTGATGTTAACCAGCGCTCCTAAAATTAACCCTCAAAACACTGCCTTTCTTCACCGGCCCGCTCGTTTTCCATTCTCTGTAGTGTAAAACACCACTCCTACACTGACTATTCCCTCTGTGTCTTCAAAACACATTACAGCTGGCTTCCCTGTTAAGTTTAAGTTAGCATTGAAGAATACACAGTGATGGTCAGATATAGGTAATTCGATTACTGATACTTTATCAATGTCCATCATTAAATCTAGGATGTCACCATGTTGGTGAGTGGGTTAATTTACATGTTGTATTAGCTCACCGCTGTCCAGTAGGTTGGTAAGCTCAATAGCCTTGGGGTCCTTCCTATTCAGATCTCCACGTATGGCTAATCTTTTACATCTCTAAGGATACCAACTGAGATTAGCTTCTGAGAACCAGGGGTGCGTTACCATACTTAAGTACTGTTTTGGGAGATTTGTACTTCACTTGAGTATCTGGCTGAACTAACATGCGGCACGGTGGTGTAGTGGTTAACACTGTCGCCTCACAGCAAGAAGGTCCAGGGTTCGAATCCCGCTTGGGGACCAGGTTTCCATGATGCCAGTTACCCAGGTGGGGTATCTCCCAGGCCTTTCTGTGTGGAGTTTGCATGTTCTCCCCGTGCTCGCAAGGGTTTCCCCCCCCGATAAGATAAACCCAATGGAAAAACATGCACAACAACAAGATCGCTAACGCTGTGGCGTCCTTGACGAAGACGGACAGGAGCACTTGGATTGGTCCC
The DNA here is from genome assembly GCF_963971535.1 of Notolepis coatsorum. NCBI lineage: Eukaryota > Metazoa > Chordata > Actinopteri > Aulopiformes > Paralepididae > Notolepis > Notolepis coatsorum. The sequence continues at coordinate 69,083,804 of NC_140181.1, forward strand.
CTGGCGCGGCTCACGTGGCGCCTGTCTGCTCCCGGCTGCCCTTGGGGGGGAAGGACGACGGGATGGGTTAATCGCAGATACGCATTGTATGCATGGTTCGCATGTGTGCCAAATGGTGACCTCGGAGCAGGTCCTAAATTAATTAAAAATTAACGTTATTAATCCTGTGACCGCAGGTAAACAGCCAATCAAATCCCCACCAATGGAAAATGAACCCCCCCAAACCCATACCGATTGGTCCTTGTGCAACACTAGAAAGTGGGGATCCTTGATTAAAACCTGCTATCAGAAGAATGGACAGTCAGATCCTCATTATGCTGTGGTTAATATTGTGATATTATTCAGTAGGGGTGGGAATCACCAGTTACATCACGATACGATACGATATTGATTCTTTGGACAACGATATGATATTTGCCGATATCACAAAGTCTGCCACAATACGATTCGATTCAGGTGCCTGCGATCGATATGAGACGATATTATATGCCCATTTAACACAATCAGTAACATTTAGATCAACTCAAAAAAGGCAACGGAAATATCATGAAATTTTAATTTTTGCACTCTTCCAGACATTTAAATGAAAAATAATCTATTGTTTTTAATACAAATAGACCTCCTGTTCACTGTAAAGTGCCACGTTTTGATATATTGAGCTTTAAACATTAAGTAATCTTTTTTGGAACTCACAACACACAACCTAAAACCCCTTCCTCTTCCAAACCATTCCTGCAATTGTTTTATGTTGCATGATGATCATGTATTTTTTATGTTTAAAAATATCAACATCCATCCTCAGTACATTTACTATAAATATACTATACTTCATCTGGTCTTTCCAAACGCACACAGACACACAAACACAGAAAGGGTGAATGCCTGCCCCTCCCCCCCTTTCACAGTCCCCACTTCTCTCTGTCGATGGCTCTGATCAGGGTTAGCTGGTGAGGACTGCAAAGCATGTTAGATGCATTTGACCCGTTGCGGAATAAAACAGCAGGGACTTGTTTTGGGTCGCAGAATAGGCACACTAGCCTTGCTCTGTTGCAATGTCCACGTTTCAGACGCTACTGCATGCTGTGCTGTTGAGCCGAGCGGATAAGACTCTCCACGGGATTTTCAAAATAAGTATTGCAATATGAATCGATCTTTTTACGTTGCATCGATCCTATTGGATCATTGATAATAGATCGATATATCGATCTGGATCGATGTATCGTCCCACCCCTATTATTCAGGGTACTCCAGTATTCTGCCTTTAATATTATGATATTATTCAGGATAATCCAGTATTCTGCTTTTATTGTGATATCACTCAGCCCTGCCCAAACACCAGCTAATGACTTCACTAATTGGCTCACCTCTTCAACTAACACACCTGGTGCAATGTATAGTCAAAATGAACCCCTGGCCCACAATGGAATGAGTTTGAGACCCCTGGGCCCTCATTTATCAATTTTTCTTAGAAAGTATTCTATTTTCATACGTAAGCACAGAATTTAGAATCTGTGCACGCACAAAAAAACGGGATTTATCAACCATGCGTACACGGGTCCTACGCTCCTCCGTGTTGATAAATACCTCTTTGTTCTACCGTCAATGCTCGTGCATGATTATCCATATATGGTCATGAAACACCCCCCATGGGATGTGAAATAATGGACTGACTCTGAGAAACTTCACAGGAGATTGTTCACTGAGGCGCTGTCGAACCAAGAAGACACAACCGGTGTTATGGGATAAATAAAAGGCTGACTTGTACACAGTGATGTCAGATATCAACGGCTCCCTAAGACCATTGCTGCAATTCTGCCTGGACAGCTCAAAATACTAATAAAGACCGTTCGTTGACCACTGTTTGGCATTGATGTGTCATTATAACCGTGCTGTAATATGAATGCCTTTATTAGTTGTGTTCGATTGGCTATAATATGATTTTTAAAGGCATCTATTTTGAATGAATGAATGAATGAAAACTTTATTTAACAGATTGCAGAATGGGTACAACACAGTACGGCTCAATACACACAATTGTTAAGGGGATGCAGACCAGAGAAAGACGTTTGTCTTGTTTACATCAGGGTCCCCCCCTGTTGTTGTCGGTATTAGCCTAATACCGACAACAAAATAGATGCCTCTAAAAATCATATACTATTAGGTAGCCTATATGAATTACATATAATAGTTTACTCTATCAGCATACCAGCATGTAATACGTTCTGAGTGTGTATCTACCTCAACTCCTTATTATTTTGTGCATAGATTGCAGAAATACGGGAACGTTTTGATTTATATTAAAAGGCTTTGACATTGTAAAACTAAATACGTGGAATTCTGTAAGCATAATACAAGTCATATCACCCACACGATATATGCTCTGTGTCCAGAGCATGTATGCTTTTCATTCATTTAAGACACATTATTGCAAGGGTTTTGTAATACACTGTTCTCATTGCAATGCGTTTTTTATTCTTTCTTATACAGTAGGAAGGGGGAAGAACCGAAGAACACTATATCGTGGGTGTTCATATGACTTGTATTCTGCTTACAGCTTCGAAATTCCACTTGTTTCGTTTAACGTAAAGCCTTTTAAATATAATCAAAACGTTTCCGTGTTTCTGCGGTCTGTGCTCAAAATAATAACGAGTTGAGTTACGCGGAGCGCAGTCAGTCAGTACACCCCGTATATTCCGATAACGCTATATAAAACATGCTGCATTCATTCGGAGATAAAGACCTATTATTCCAAATGCTATTTATAGGGTTTTGACCATAATTACACTACTGTTGCTATTTTACAATGAACTATAATGAATTACGGTTCATACAGAACACGCCAGTGTTGAAACTAATGCACAGAAGCTTATTTCCTTGTTGTAATAATATATTCTACCAACGGGCGCCAGCTACGCATGCTCTGGGCTGTGCGTAGACATACGCACAAAGTCAATTTCACGTTCAAATTGATAAATCCCACACTTTGCTTAGAAATGGTCGTACGCACGGGTTAAGCACATATATGTGCGTACGCAATGTTGATGAATGAGGGCCCTTGTCTATCCCTTTAGTTTTCCCTTCTGTCTAGATATTAGAGGGTGCATTACTAATATGTTGAGTACTTGCTGATACAGAGTGTCACTATGAGTTTGAGACCCCTGGTCTATCCCTTTAAAAAAACAATGTACTTTTACTTTTCAGTACTTAAATACACTTAAAAGTAGGACTTTTTTACTTTTACTCACAAGTGTGTTTTTGGCCAGCTACCCCTGTACCCACTTATACACCTGCCTACCACTGTATGATAGCACGCACAATAACGTCTGTACACACCCGCACATAATTCTCCCTTACATATCTGTAGATACTATATTTATACCTGTACATATCCTTTACCTACTCTTACTAGTTATGCTATACTGGCCAGTATGACATACTGCCATAGTGTCTTTATACCTGTATCACTGTACATGTTAATACTATACTCTGTACATACATCTGACCAGCACCATTACTCAGTAGTATCTAATGTATATTTCCTAACCAGTTTAATCACCTGTACATTGTATATTACTATTGCACTTTACTGTTACATCTACACTCTGTTTGCCACATTTATTCCCACTGTACTGTATTTGTGCTGTATAATGACAATACATTTGAATCTAATCTAATATCACCAACCTACACCCAGGCTTTCCCTTCTGTTTGCCTGTCTGTCTAGATATTAGAGGGTGCATGTTTCAGTCGGGTTTTAGACCTCGTCATAGTACTGAGACTGCTCTTTTAAAAAATGTCAATGCCATTATTTTAACTGTGGACTCTGGGTGTGATGCCATTATGGTAACATTGGATTTGACCGCTTTCTCAGATTTTGAGACGGTACCCATACTTTCACTTAAGTATAATTTCTGGGTACTTTTTACACCCCAGGTAGGATAGTTCTATGAATTGATCACAGACACTATAGACCTCTCACTATAGACCTCTCTCTATATACTCACTATAGACTCTCACTATAGACCTCTCTCTATAGACTCACTATAGACTCTCACTATAGACCTCTCTCTATAGACCTCTCACTATAGACTCTCTCACTATAGACCTCTCACTATAGACCTCTCTCTCTATAGACCTCTCACTATAGACCTCTCACTATAGACTCTCTCACTATAGACCTCTCTCTATAGACCTCTCACTATAGACTCTCTCACTATAGACCTCTCACAGAAATATTGATGATATCCAGTCCAGCTCTTTAGTTCAATCCAAGATACTAAAATGATGTAAATTCACCCATGTCAATGTCATCACATACAAACGATGCATATAAAATAGCGGCAACCCTCCCCCTTTTCCGTATTGGGGAGAGGGTGATAGCAAAACCCTGCGCTATAAAAATAATGTCACTTAGCCCGTCTCGACTAGGAACATGCATTGGCTGTCCCCTGCCCTCCCTCAGGTCCCTGCACGACTCCAGGGCGCTGAAGAGGGCGAGAAAGATCATGGCCGACCCATCCCACCCCGGACACAGCCTCTTCACCCTGCTCCCCTCTGGGAGAAGGCTGAGGATCCCAAAGGCTGTGAAAGCTCGACACAGACTGAGCTTCTTCCCCTCAGCCGCCAGGCTGATCAATGCCTCAGGCCCCCCCACCCCCCCCCCCCCCCTCTGCCCCCAAGTGACACTGGCTCAATGACATTGACTGCACTGCACTAGTCCGTACTGGATCTCTGCACACTTCACTTTATATATATATATATATATATATATATATATATATATATATATATATATATATATATATATATATATATATATATATATATATATGTATTTTATTTATTGATTAATCCCCCACTGCACTGTTTTCGTTTCTTGTCTGTGTTGGTGTTTGTTTACTGTGAAAAAAGAAAGAATGCATACACTGTATTGCTGCAACAATTACCAATGTGTTTTACACAAATGGCTCAATAAAGGAATCTGAATCTGAATCTGAAACTACTTTCAGTTATCAGATCATTGATTTAAGAAAGATTTGCTGCTCAATGATCTAACATTCAGAAGGGCCACTGTCAGTGATTTTGTTCGATCAGCACTTTGCTGTGTGCAGACCACAATGTACACTGTGCTCTCATGACCCTACAGGCAGTTACCTGGAAATGGATCAAGCCTGTTCTAAATAAATCTGATATAATTGCATGTGTGTGTCATATACTCTGCCTGCTATCCTCATGTCGATGCCTCCCCGCAGTGCCGTCCAGTCAAATGCGCTGATGGCTCCGTCCCGCCTTGCAAATCTGCCCTCCATTGCGCCTTTTTCCGCATACTAAACAAGCACCAGCGGATGGTGGTGGTGGTGGTATACAAGGCCAACCTCCTCGCTTCGGAGTTGGTGGTCGTCTGCGAGGCAGTTGACGTGGCGGGAGGGCCGGTGACACACACGGGAAAGCATCGAGGCCAGAGTCCACTGCAAGCCCCAAACACACCGCGTGGGGGAAGAGAAAGAGAACAAAGTGTCAGGTTCTTCACAACCTCCATTTTAACACGCTTCTTTTCTCTTCACAGACAAAAACAAAACAAAACCAAATAAAATATAATACGCGGCAAACAAAAATAGTTTCCTCTAAACATTTGGGGAAAAAGCTCTATAGCAGCGTACACGCACAGACGCCCTCATCCTAGTTTCATCTAGAAACAACTGCAGTTTGACCAGATAAGGTGTTTAGAAACTAAGTCACACAAGAAAAACAACTGTCCTCTCTCTATGGTATTTCTCACGCACGGTCATCTTCCCGCCTCTTTGTGAAAAAATCAATAAAAACAGATCAGTGTCTAAACAGATATTAAAACCCTAGCCCACGCCATAATTTCAGGACCCTTGTATGACTCAAGTAATTTCCAACATACTCATAGTACACTTTGCACATGCCTATTATTTCGGATACAAATGTAATTCTCGCCTAATATCGGAACCTACCTTTAAATCCCAAGTGTTCAGAGGAAAACGAGAGGGTAACACACAAAAAGAAAAACAATACCATGTTTTAGTGTTAGTCCCCATCTGGACCCAGAAACTCAACAACTCTAACAATACTATGTTCTAGTGTTAGACACCATCATTCTGGACCCAGAAACTCAACAACTCTCCGCCCAAACCAAACTCCTGCACGCATCCACACGGGAAAATCTGCCAGAGCTGACAAGACAGTCGGTAGACAAGCGTCCTCTCATCTCCTGTACTTTTCACGGAGGATTGAGGCGAGGGAAAATAGTACTCCCCCGGATTGCTTGTCGACAATGCACCACTCTGTCATCCGCTGTCTGGTCAATCTAGACACCCTAATCTAATTGTAACATAACTACTTATAGATTCAAAAAACTAAAACGCTTTAAACAGAATGGCAACAGCTCACCGAATGTTCCCCACGCGTTCCCAAGGTTCAAGCCGGAGGTGACAGCCAAACGGACGGCGCAGACGGTCCTCTCCCCCCCCCCCCAGTGCGCGGAGGAGGTCGAGACAGGGCAGCGCTTCCCTGGAATCCCAAGATTCACCCTGTCTGCAGAGTCCGTCCCGCGGCCACCTCGACATCCATCGGTTTAAAATCTAATAAAACTAGTTTAAAAAATATCCCATAAACATCACTCGTCGCCATCTGTAATGGAAAATATTAAAGGACTAAACGATGAGCCGTTTACAAATCATTCTGAGTCATTATTAATAATAATAAGAAAGTTTATTTCACCGTGGCCACAATGAAAGGACAGTTAACATGTTAACACATTAGCGTCTGGCCATAGACTGACCCAGAGCGCTGTTCACACGTATGTTAAATACACAGTTGTCAGACGTAACATAATATCAGATATGATGATGGAAATGGCCCAGTTAGGAGAATCAACCTTGGCTAGGCGGTGATGTTCCCAACTGGAATGTTAAATAGTCTTGCTAACTGAGAATTAGATTTAAAGAGACAGTAGTGTCTGCCATATCTGAGCACATTATATAGCTGGTCAAAAGTGTACCAGTCAAGCTGTCTAATGACATGATAATATATTCCACGACAATATCATGAGCTATCAGTAGCTAGCCAGCTAGATAACGTTAGACAATGCCTCATGTATTAAACTAAAGTGAATAGTTGACTGGGTAATTTTGTTTAAACAGTAACGTTAGCTAGTATCACTCGAGGTGCACTCGACTCTGCCGGAGCTTTTGTTGACATGGGTCTGGGAGGGGGAGGGGCAAGGCATGCAGCAGCTGTGAGCAAGAGAGACAGAGAGTGAGAACTCCGCTGAGAATTGGATCATGTTTTTCGCGCGTGTCATCGATCGGTTTTCACGATCTGCGAAAATAAAGCATTATCGGAATTCACCGATCTCATATTTATACTGAATATCGGCCGATACCGATCGCTGGCCAATCGATCGGGGCATCCCTACTTAAAATATATGAAATATTATAGCTATGGATCTAATAACACAGTCGATTGTCAGTGAGTTGCTTCTGGTCAACATGCAAAAAACTGATTGTTTTTTCATCAGTACATTTCCATTTTATACCGTTTTGAATATGAGTATAGTTTGGGTGATTCTTAGTAATCACAGGAAAAAAAAGTACAACTGATCCAATCTTCTCACAAACTCACTAAAACCTCACAAACACCAGCAACCGAGCATTCTCAGTGGTGTCAGGGGACTCATCCACAGCTATGGAAATGCGCTGTGCATTTTTTAAATTCTATCACAAAGCTGTTTAATCAAATCATCAGCCAGTATTTCAGTTATTCTGGTTGCTGTGCTATCTGAGGAGGATTTGCTTTTGTTTGCCTTCAAACATGGTCTCCATCACTTCAGTCATACATTATTTTTATGCATCAGAGAATGGCTTCTTGTGTTTAGCCAACACCCATGCCACTGAGTGAGGACTTGGTTGCTTTTTCTCGTTGTGACATAGCTTTAACAATAATTCTGCTTGCAGCTTGATATGATTTCATTCCATTTATTTTTGTGGTTCTTAGCACTGAATTTTGAGGAAAGGTTGCATCAAAATAACTGTTTTGTTTCGTAGTGGCGTTTCAAATTGCCACTCTTCACAAGAGCTACCGTTTCTTGGCATAATTAGGCACATTGGTTTGGTGCTGGGAGGAGGCACTCATATTTTTCAGTCCATTCACCTTTGAATTGCAGTCCACTTTTCTTTTACTGGCCATCGTGGAACATGCCACATTTTTCGACTAACTGCCTGCTGGCGAAACTAGGCTACTAGCTAAATTTTTCTCACGGAGATAAAACTGGGAACGAGGTTACTAGCTACAGTACCTGCAGATTAGACTACCTGTAGATGTGCTGTCAACTCTCGCTCTGACTGGGACCCGTTGAAAGAGACGACACGCATTCCGTGAAGACCCGCCCTACTCTGTCTCTGATTCGCAGACTGTGGGTGGGGGGGGAAACGCTGACGGGACGCTGAATGTGATTGGACCAGAGTAGACACAGACAGTGCAGCCGGATAGGCAGAGCACTGCTTGCAGAAGAGATAGCGGAGAATTTCGAGGATGCCTGCCATACGCACTGGATATATTTTCCTTCCACTTGGTATCACTCCGGAATCACGTTTCAACCAAGACACTAACGTAACGTTGCTGTCATGAGCCTGCGCTATGGTATCCTACAAGTGATAAAATAAATAAAACATCCAACTCGCACAACGACGCGGCAAAAAGTTGCGCGCGGGCCGCACTAACACTAAACTTTGATGTCAAGTAGGGGGCCGCAAAATATCATCTAGCGGGCCGCAAATGGCCCGCGGGCCGCGGGTTTGAGACCCCTGCTCTAGATGGACATTGGGCCTCATTCAACATTACTCTCTTATTATTTTTCGTATATTCTTGCTTACCTGTCTGTTAAGAGAACAATAAGAAAAGCCACCACCACATTCATCAAGCCGTTCTTTTAACGTCCAAATCTGTGCTTACCCAGGTGTCTTGCATGATGAATCCCACTCATTCTTAACCTGTTAAGCTGTAGCCCTATTTTCAGAAATTTCGCCTAAAGGTACATGCCTTCAGTGGCAGTGTATGATTGCAGCCTTATGTCCCAACCGGGACGAAGAGGATAAGTAAGTAAGTAAGTAATTTTAATTATAAATTCATATTTGAACTTGACCTTGACCTTATTATGGTCAAATCATACATCTATGGATAGGGAAAAGGCTCCTCTTTCCAATGGCAGGGTTAAATCTGGATTTAGTCATTTCCTCACGGTCTTACGATAAAAGAGATATAATTAGCATTTTTCCGATAAATTCGGTAAAAATCTAAATATACACTTTGACTGCTGATTTGATAGGGTTATGGTCTTTACTCTTGGCAACAAAAAAAAACATCTACCTCTTAACATCCAAGGGCCCACATGTGGGCCCTCATGAGGACGATTCGCGACGCGCCACTTTGCCGACCTCTAGCGGCTCGGGTGTGCATTTATTTTAATAGAATATAGATCGAATTAAAGCCCTATTTGTTGCCTGTCAATTGCCCTTTCAGGTGACAAAATCCGCTCAGCGGTTCTCGAGTTACATGCCGATATGTGAGGCGTGCGCCAAAGTACACATTACCACCGCCGACCTCCGGGGGCTCTAGCTCCGTCAATCATTTGGCGATCTCGAAGAAATTTGGACAGGGTTGTAGCAAATGAGTGTGGCTTTCCAATGATACCCCATGATAGGATAATTGGGGATCTAATATGGTCTCTATTGATCGATTTATGATAAAGAAAAGCAGGGTCCCCCAATTTGGGGGACCTTACGGCACTGAAATGCGCGTTCGCACTCAATTCATTTGCATACAGACACGCCCGCCATCTCCTTATAAGGCGAATGAGGCGTGTGTAAAACAGCCGTGGTTCGGCATCTGATCCCTTCAACAGGAAGCGATTTGTACTGTATAGTGCAAAATAAATCGTTCCAGCAAAGTAGGCTTTGTCAATACTGAACGACTGCGCGCTTGTCAAGAACCAATTGTGCATTATACTGATATGTATATGCCGCTGATCCTATGCTCTCTCCTTTCAGAGAGAGATGACAGGTGACAGATCCGGTATTTCCGAATTTCCTATAGGTTTGGAAATACCGGATCTGTCACCTGTCAACGATCTCTGAAAGGTCCCTGTGGCTAAAACCCAGAGTGTGCTCAGAACTTGTAGGTGTGGAGCAGAAAAGAGAGGAGAGGAGAGAGGGAAGGAGAGGAGAGGTTGTAAATATGCTTTCTATGCGTACGGCCTGGGCAGCCAGCATCTAACTGTTCTAACAGCAATATATTTATAAAGTCGTATTTGGGGGCAATTGACCAATGGTTTGCTTTCAACCCATGAACTCCTTCCTCTCACCTTTTTATATATATATATATTTTTTTATCTACTAAAACTGTATTGTGTCTTTGAGCATTAGGAAAAGCGCTATATAAATCTGATGTATTGTTATTATTATGAATGGTAGGCTTTTTTAAATGTTTCTCATCTGGGTAAGAGTTTCTTATCTGGGTAAGAGTGCTCTCGACCACTCTTAGAATTTGGTCTTGCCTGAGAGAAAAGCAACAATAAGAAAACATTGCTGAATCCCAGGTAAGAACAAAATAAGAGGAAATGCTAGTTAAGAACAAAATCTGTTCTTATATCACTTCATGAATGAGGCCCAATGTGCTCTTTTAATTGTTCTCACCCCACCATAACTCAAAATACAAGCCTGTTTTGCTTTAACTCATTGACCGCCACACTTAAGTGCACGAGAGGGCGCTAGAGCGCCACCGCTTTAATCAATGGGAGGACTGGGAGATTTGCGAGTGCTTAAAATATATCTTAAATTATGGCTATGGGTCTAATACACTCGTCGATTATCAGTGAGTTGCTTGCAGTCAACATGTACAAAACGGATTGTTTTTTCATTGGTACATTTCCGTTTTATACCGTTTTGAATACGAGTATAGTTTTGGTGATTTCTAGTAATTCCAGAGAAAGACGCGATAATAGCCCTTTAGTGGAATACACAAAACACGTTGTCATTTTTCGGCTGATTATCGAATCTTCCTGAAATCAACGCTAGATCATCATTATTGTCCTTCCTCATGCATACATGAAATGGCCCTCAAGGCCCCCCCCCCCCCCACCTCCTGCACCGGAAACGGAAAACAGCCACACATACACACACAGATACAGCGTTGATCGGGGTAGAAATACATATCAGATCAACGATCAAATTTATATATAATGATCTTACCTTGTATCTGATGTAATGCAAAAGAAAGAATCCAATTATCTGATCGCCATTTGAAGTACTGGGCGCGGAGGTCCGTGCCACGTTCAACAGCATTGCATATGAGGGGGGGGGGGGGGGGTGCAGCCTCGCAGATGTATCGTTGAAATCAGGTTACCTCGTCTGATTATTTAAACCACGCCCGCACGGCTTGGATCGTTCCAGAAAAAAACCTATACCATTCCCAGTGGAGTGCAATACCAGCCGGAAGGCGTAGGGGGCGGTATTTGCCCTTTTGCAAGCTCAGACCCATTCCCAACGATAACATCAGGCTGGATGGATGAAAATGAATGGATAATATATCACTAATAAAAGAAATAACGACTCGTGATTGGCGCTCAAGCGATGGCGAGTTAACCCGACTATACTCGTGATTGGTGCTGAATGAGTTAATGTTTACAAACAATACAAAGGTAAACAAACCTATTATGGCTTTAACTCATTGGACGCCAGACCCGAGATAAGTCGGGTTAACTCACCAACGATTGGGCGCCAAACCCGAGAAAAGTCGGGTTTTCTATCGTTATTTATTTTATTCGATATTCCCATTCATAATCCATCGAGGGAGCCTGTGTTATCATTGGGAATGAGTCTGAGATCGCAAACGTCCAATACCGCCGCCTGCTGCCTTGCGGCCGGTATTGCACATCCTTTGAAACCCTCTGGCTTGGGCTGTGTGTCGATCTAAAAAGTCCGGTCCGGGTTTTCCTTGTCGGGCAGGACAAGCGTTTATAACACATGGATTGAGGAGAATCAAGCACTCCCAGTTCATGTTCTTTGGTGGATTATGTTGGCAACACGATCGACATCAATACGATCAGATAATGGCGATCAGATAATTGGAATATTCTTTTTGGAGTACATCCTAGTCAAGGTAAGGGCTATATGGTATCAATCTTGTGTTGATCGAAGAATCCCTTCCCCGCGATACGAACGATGTGTGTGTAACGTATTCCGTTAGTGACGATCGAAGCATAGAAAAACGACCCCCACCCTTTCATGCATTCATGATGAAACATAATACCGATAATATAGCGTTGATTTCAGATTGATTGTTGATACAGGCGAGAAACACCAAGTTTTTTTGTGAAATGCACTAAACGCTGCATAGCAGCGTTTTCTGGGATTAGACAGGAATACTCTAAAACTATACTCATATTCACCACGGTATAAAACGGGAATGTATGGATGAAAATTATTTCTTTTTCACAAATTGAACGATAGATACTCAATGTCAAATGGGCAATCGTTTTATATCCATAGCTATGATATAAAATATAGTTTGAGTTTCAAGTTTTTTTTTTTTTTTTTTTTTTTTTTTTTTTTATTATTGCAAAACAAAAATTATTAAAAGTCAGTACTCAACACACAATGCATAATGAAACTAACAATCAAGGTGGCTAAAATGACATGCAAGTACAGAAACAGAAAACAAAAAAAAGTCTATAATAATATTTTACCGTATACAGTGTATATCCAACGAAATTACCAATTATACAAATGCCTTATACAGGATATACCCCTAATACCTATTTTCTAAAACCCTACACACATATGCTCCAGCTCGAACCCCCCCCTCCCGGACCCCTCCTTGGATAGTACCTCCATTATCCCTCACTCCTAACCAGACACTACCATTATAAGCTAGCTTTTATTCTCTCCACCACTTCTAACCACATTGACATTTTGGATTCGTTGAGGCCCAGAATTCTTGCTGTAGATATTTCTTGATAAATCACATCGAGATATGTAAGAAACCAAACCTTCCGGCACATTTTTTCCGGTTGAAACCAGCGTGATGCGATCAGTTTTTTAGCTACTGTGATACCCGATAAAACCAATCTCTTTAGCTGTGGATTTACTGCAAACTCAAAAACATCATTCAATAGTAATACAGAGGGGTGTACTGGTATATTCCAAGATACGAGTTTTGATAATTGATGGGTCACATCTTTCCAGAATGCCTTAACTGGTGGGCAGTCCCAATACATGTGCATAAATGTCCCTTCGTCTCCATTTGTACATTGGGAGCATTTTGAGTCTTGTTTAAGGCCCATTCTGTTCAGTGAACCACTGAACTGGCGCTGCTGTGATGGCTGCCTTTCTGATCGCTCCGACGAGACTGTGCTTTATTTTGTTAATTTTTATAGTATTAGGAGTTTTATTTGCACCAACTGTTGGTGCATTATATGTGTATGACCGTCAGTCAATCATTGACATTGGATTAAGAAAAACTTACCGTTTGGATTGCTCTCTGGATCGGATCGCTGAACAGCAGAAATGGCCCGCCGAGATCCTTTGTTATGCCGGCCATGGACAAGACCAAAAGCCGCCGCGAAGACGAGGAAAGAGAGCCGGGGTCCGGAACAGACTGAGGTCCAAACGACACAGAACCACATTGCCCAGCATATTGTTGGCCAATGTGCAATCGATAGGAAACAAATTGGACGACATCAGAGCAAGGATCCAATTCCAGAGGGACATTCGGGATTGTAACGTCCTCTGTTTCACAGAAACTTGGCTGAGTCCAGATGTCCCGAATCATGCAATAGAACCGGCAGACCACTTCTTCGTTCTACGCAAAGACCGGACGGCATTAGAGTCACTAAAGACGAGAGGAGGCGGCATTGCCTTCATGATAAACAAGGAGTGGTGCGATTTAGGCAACACAAAGGAAATGTCTAACCACTGCTCCCCAGACCTGGAGTTTATCACGATAAAATGTCGACCCTTCTTCCTCCCAAGAGAGTTAACGTCCATCATCCTCATCGGAGTGTACATTCCACCACACGCGAACACTGAGGTCGCACTTTCAAAACTTCACGACGAGGTAAACAAACTCCAGGCAGCTAACGTTGACGCGGCCATTTTGGTCTTGGGGGATTTCAACAGCGCGCGTCTTAAAAAGGTGCTGCCGAATTTCTATCAGCATGTGACCTGTCCCACCAGAGGCGAGAACATATTAGACCATGTATACTCGCAATTCAAGAATGGGTACAAGTCACAGGCTCTTAGTCCATTCGGTAAAAGCGATCACGCCGCAATTTTTCTTTTGCCTAAGTACAAACAGAGTCTCAAGCGAACGCCGGTGGTCTCGCGAGAGGTTAAGCGTTGGGCCGTGACGTCAGTGGAGTCACTCCAAGCAGTGCTGGGAAGCACAGAATGGAGTGTATTCCGTGATAACACAGCCAATATTAACGAATACACCGAAACGGTGATTGACTATGTCTGTACTCAGGTAGAAGTAATAATCCCCACCACCAAAATTAATATCTACCCAAATCAAAAGCCCTGGGTAGACAAATCCGTCCGTGAGGCTCTGAAAGTGCGCACATCAGCATACAACACCGGGCTGGTGACAGGCAACATGGAAGAACACAAGATGGCAAGATACAACGTCAGGAGAGCAGTAATAGAGGCAAAACGGCGTTACAGGGATAAAGTTGAACTTCAGTTTGAACAGGCTGACTCTAGAGGCATGTGGCAGGGCCTCAGAACAATGACAGACTACAAAGGAACCCCCCTCAAACTGAACAGTGACATCTCCTTAGCAAATGATCTCAACTCCTTCTATGCGAGGTTTGAGGCTGTGAATAACAACACCAGCCTACAAACCACGGCAATGGGGGGGGGGGGGTCTGCTGATGGAGACTCAGTGTTCAGGGTAACAGAGCATGAGGTGAGACGGATCTTTAAAAAAGTGGATATCAGGAAGGCAGCAGGACCGGACGGCATCCCCGGCCGCGTCCTAAAAGTCTGTGCCGACCAACTGGCCCCGGTATTCACTGACATCTTCAACCTGTCCTTGGAACAGGCCGTCATCCCCACCTGTCTGAAGAAGTCCACCATCATCCCTGTACCCAAAAAATCTACGCCCGCTTGCCTCAACGACTACCGCCCTGTAGCCCTCACCTCCATAGCCATGAAGTGCTTTGAGAAGCTAGTGAAGGGCTACATCTGTTCCTCCCTCCCCATCAACCTGGACCCTCTGCAATTTGCATATCGCCCCAACAGGTCCACGGAGGACGCCATAGCCCATGTGCTGCACACAGCAGCATCACATCTGGACAAGAGGCAGGGGAACTATGTGAGAATGCTGTTCATCGACTACAGCTCAGCATTCAATACCATAGTCCCCTCCAAACTCATAGCCAAGCTCAGGGACCTGGGCTTGAACTATGACCTGTGCCAGTGGGTCCTGGACTTCCTGACGGGCAGACCCCAGGTGGTAAGAGCCGGCAACTGCACCTCCTCATCCATCACGCTCAACATAGGGGCCCCCCAGGGCTGTGTTCTGAGCCCCCTCCTCTACTCCCTGTACACACATGACTGCGTAGCACAGCGGAACAACAACACCATCATCAAATTTGCTGATGACACAGTAGTGGTGGGCCTGATCTCTGCCAACGACGAAAGGGCCTACCTGGAAGAGGTAGAGAACCTGTCACAGTGGTGTCAGGAGAACTGCCTCTCCCTGAACGTCAGCAAAACAAAAGAGATGATTGTGGACTTCAGGAGGTCGGGGGTCAAGGACTACAGCCCCCTCAGCATCGACGGGGCACCAGTTGAGAGAGTGAACAGTTTCAAGTACCTCGGAGCCCACATATCCGAGGACTTGACATGGACCACACACATTGACAGTGTTGTGAAGAAGGCACGACAACGCCTCTACTTCCTCAGGCGCCTAAGGAAGTTCCAAGTCAGTCAGAAGATCCTTAGGAACTTCTACTCATGTACAATAGAGAGCATCCTGACCGGCAACATCACCTCCTGGTTTGGGAATAGCACCGCACAAGACCGTAGCAGACTACAAAGAGTGACACGTTCAGCCGAACGCACAATTAGAGGGGGGCTTCCCACCCTCCAGAACATTTACAACAAGCGGTGCAAGGGGAAGGCTAAGAGAATTATTAAGGACTCGAGCCACCCGAACAACTGCCTCTTTGAACTGCTGCCGTCAGGCAAGCGATACCGGAGTCTTATGGCGAGCACAGAAAGACTCAGAAGGAGCTTCTATCCCCAGGCCATCAGGCTGCTAAACGAACAATAATCGCTAAACGAACAATAATCACTATGCAACAACCATCAAATGCACACAGCACACACACCCACACGCACACACTCACTCAAACAAACAACACACTGCAGCACCCACTCTCCACACTTTAGATCACACAAACACACTCACACTTTATATTTATTGATAAAGGATTTGCACTACAACTCGTACACCTACTGTGAATTGTACCTAAACTGCACCTCGTCCATTTATGCCTTGCACTATATAGTATTGTATATTAGTACACTGCACAGTATTGTATATTGTATGGTAACTACGTCTACGAACATTGTACATATGTCTAAACTGAACACTGTGACCTCTTTTTTTACTTCTAATTTTTACTATGTTTTTATTTCATACTTATCTTGTCATGCACAGTCTCTGGAGCGCAACAGTAAGAAGCATTTTGTACAAAAGTATTCTGTACTTCTGTATGACAACTATTAAAGAAACTTGAAACAGTCTTATAGGAGTCAAGTATGTCCTGTGAATATAGTTAAGATTGATTTGTTGATGGTCCGGGTTCCTTGATGTAAGACGGACATTTGCCCATGCTTCTTGCCAATCAAAGTCACTTTCCAGGTCTGGTATATCCCTCCTCCAGACAGAGTCTAGTTGGAGGGTTTCATACGAGGACGTTAGTAATTGATAATAAAAACCTGATACAAAACCTCTCGATGTTTCTCTTTCATAGAAGAATTTGTGGTATCTGTGGTGTTCAACTGGTATGTCTAATGGAACACCGTGAGACCTCAAACATAGGCGTAACTGTATGTAAAAAAGCCATGTGGACTCGGTGAGGTTAAACTTTGTGCATATTTCTCCATAACTACAAAAACCCTGGTTATTAAAAATATCCCCTAATGAGTGTATGCCTTGCTCTTCCCATATAGGGAATCTTATAGGACGCTTTTCAATTAAGAGTGCATTGTTATTGAATAAGGGAGTGTGATTATGCCATTTTTGTGGGTTAGGATATTTTTTTTGTGTTTCACGCCATATCCGGATTGCATGGGTAATTATGGGGCCAAATTTCCGCTCACAGTGCTTGATTGGTAGTTTAGTGTGTGCTATGTCCTTCAGTCTATGTGGGGCTACTATGTTTTCTTCCAATTTTCTCCAGGATACCAATGCCTGGGGATCAAACCATATTGTCAATGGTCTTAATGTGTATGCCTTAAAATATTGGAAAAAATCTGGAACTGCCATGCCACCGTCTGCTTTATTTCTCTGTGCGGTGGATCTTTTTATGCGAGGTGGTTTGTTATTCCAAATAAATTTGTATGTGGAGGAGTGTAATCTTTTCCAGTAACCCTCTGGAGGGGGTAACGGTAGCATTGAACTGATGAAGTTGATTCTAGGTAGTACATCCATCTTAACTATTGATACCCTTGCCTGTACTGAGTTTTTAAGTTTTGCCCACCTGTCCAGGTCGTCTTTGATTTTGTTCTGTATTTTTGTGTAATTGTGCTTCACCGTTTGTCTTATGGTGGGAAATATTTCCACACCCAAGCATCTAAAATGTTTTACCATGGGTATCTCACCTGGGAGGGTTGTATCTTTTTTTGCATGGGTGTTAAGTGGAAGGAAAGCCGACTTCGGCCAATTTATTTTAAATCCCGTTTCAAGTTTCTTTATTAGTAAAAAAAATACAGAATACTTTTATATGCAATGCTTTTTTCTGTTTTGTATAAGTAAGTATAAAATAGAAAGTCAAAAGTACGTAAACAAAAGTGTTCAATATACATATATACAATATACAATGCAGAGTAGGAAAAAAAAGTAACTGAGTTACAATACAATATACAGTACAATACAGAAATGGGATGAGGTACAACTTAGGGTAAGGTGCAATGGGGTATGAGTTGTAGTGCAAATCTCTTTACCAATAAATATAGTGTGTTAAAGTGTCTAAAGTGGGTAAAGTGGGTGCTACAGTGAGTTATTCTTTTTTTATCCACTTTTTATCCTTATTTTCCCATATCTTGAACGTTGCTAGACTATGCCTCCCACTGGTCGGCTGTAGTGAGGATAGAAGCCTTGCATCACGTGTCCCCTCCGGTACACGAGGAGGCAGCCTGTCGCATCTTTTCACCAGACAGCGCGGTCTCTCAGTGGCGAGGAGTAACGCGTGGGAGGCTCACTCTGCCCCCGATACTTCCTGACTCTGCTGTACAGGCGTCACCCAACCGACCTGTAGGAGTCGCTGTCCACAACGTCCAATCCCCACCCATCGACTTTCCACCCGCTACCTCTGCCAATTGAGATAGTATGACGACTGGCCCAAGCCGCAGGCAATGCTGACTCTGGGAGTCGAGACCGCAGCCTCTTGCATTGGTGACAAGCGTAATCTCCGCTACGCCACCCAGCCGCAGTGAGTTGTTTATTTAAAGTGAGTGTGTACGTGTGGATGTGTTATTGTCGTTGAGCATCCTGATGGCCTGGGGATAGAAGCTCCTTCTGAGTCTCTCTGTGCTTGCCATGACATAATTGAAGCACTAGACAAGAAAAAACACTGTGCAGCATTGTTTGTTGATCTGTCTAAAGCTTTTGATTCTGTGGATCATGCATTGCTACTGCAGAGGCTTGGCTGCATAGGTCTTGGTAAAATGGCTTTGAGCTGGTTTAATAACTATCTATCTGAAATAACTCAGTGTGTTTCAGTAGAAGATTATACCTCAGCTGCTCTTACTGTAAACAAAGGTGTTCCACAAGGTTCTATTTTGGCCCCTGTCTTATTCTCCATCTTTATAAATGAACTAGGAAATGGGATAAACCCAGCACGTTTTCATTTATACGCCGATGATACAGTTGTTTACACAGTAGCTTCCTCTTTAACTCAGGCCATAGAGCTTCTACAGGATGCTTTTAATACACTGCAACACTCCTTGCTAAGGCTAAGACTGGTCCTTAATGCAAAAAAGACCAAGTACAAGTACATGACCTTCTCTCGCTCTCGAGCTAATACAGCTGTCCCTCCGATTCTGACACTGGAAGGGACATGCCAAAGTAACATCCTACAAATATCTGGGCATATGGATTGATGACAAGATGGCCTTTGATGTTCATATTGGGAACCTACTGAGAAAACTTAGACCTAAACTGGGCTTTTTCTTCCGTCTAAAGAAATGTTTCCCGTCTGAAGCCAGGAAGAGAATTGTGCAGAGTTCCTTTCTGTCTGTATTAGACTATGGCGATGTGATCTATATGCATGCTCCTTCCTCCCTGCTTAAAAAGCTGGATTCTGCGTACCATACTGCCATACGTTTTGTAACGGGTGCAGGCTCTCGCACCCACCACTGCACTCTGTATCAGTCCTTAGGATGGTCCTCTCTGTACCAAAGAAGACAATCACACATGTTGATTTTTATCCTTAAGTCATTGCTAGGTAAACTGCCCTTATATATCTCCAGACTTCTGTCCTTTTATACTTGCTTTTTTAATACCAGACGAGCAGCAAATGGGATGCTTTTAAATGTTCCTTTGATGCAGTCAGAGCTTGGTAAAGCTGCATTCTCCCACTATGCTCCCCTTTTATGGAATACGCTGCAAATAAAACTTTGTCTAGAGGCACTTCCTACTGTAAATGCTTTTAAAGGTATGCTACGATTAGCTCTTCACGAAACATGTAACTGTTTTACCTGATGCTATTGTTGATGTGATTATGCTCCTTGCCACTGCACAAATTACCTTCTTTATTTATATTTGAATTATATGTTTTTTGTTTAATGCCCTGTTTTATGTTGAAACTTGTTGTGTGCCGTGTTGGTCAGGACTCCCTGGAAGAAGATATTTTGTATCTCAATGGGACATTCCTGGATAAATAAAGGATAAATAACGCTTGTTGTAAATGTCTTGGAGAGTGGGAAGCCCACCTCCAATTGTGTGTTCGGCTGAACGGGCCACTCTGTTCTTAAGGATCTTCTGACTCACTTTGAACTTCCTTAGGCGCCTAAGGAAGTAGAGGCATTGCCGTGCCTTCTTGACTACACTGTCAATGTGTGTGGTCCATGTCAAGTCCTCGGATATGTGGACTCTTTGAGCCCTGCAAACACCGCCATGTATCCCTATTCTTTAAAGCGGTGGCCTTCTTACCACACGGTAAACAGCGACCTCTGGTGCTGATTGGGGGGGGGGGGGGGGGGTTCACAGTATACCCACCACTTCAATCACCACTACACCACTGTATACACACACACACACACAAACACTCACAATGAGGCATTCACATTTAATTAAAATATGAAGAAAGATTAGTAATAAGAATAATAAAAAATAGTGAAGCATTTAAGAATAATCTAGACATTGAAGCATTCAAACTAGGGATGTCCGATATTATCGGCCTACCGATATTATCGGCCGATATTGGCATTAAAATGTGATATCGGAAATTATCTGTATCTGTTTTCAAAAAATATTTTTTTTTTTATTCTTTTTTTTTTTTACATTTATTTAACCTTTATTTACCCAGGCAAGCAAGTAAGAACAAATTCTGATTTAATTTATTGTCAAAAGTATGCATAATGTTGTGTTAATTCCACGACAAGAGATATGTAATGTTAATTACCTGAAATTATTCAGTTTTTTTGGGGGGGGGGGGGTTTATATATCGGTATCAATGTAGTTCAATCATTGATCATTGCTGATCATCTGGTCAGGCCGCATGGCTAGAAATCATTCAGTTTTCAGTGCGCATGTTTGCAGATATGATTAGAAGTGTGATTTTGCTTTCTGTGATCTTTGTGTTATTCCTCTCCCTCTCCCTCTCCCTCTCTCTCTCTCTCTCTGCCCTCATTGATTTTACTGTCTCTTTCTCTTTGAGGTGTGAGCAACTGCTGGGGGTGAATGGTAAGCTGAGACAGGAAGCGATGCTGCTGGGAGAACCAATACCAGGGCTCCAGGAAAAACTAGAGCTGCTTCTACGGTCTCTGATCCAGAGGTAACAGGGAACGGGACATGTTTTGCCATATATTGTATTTGTTCAATGAATGGGGATTAAATATTAAAGTGTGTTTGAACCCAATAAAATGCATTTGCGTTGCCAATGTCACTGACTCACAAAGACCTACTTAAGTTCCCGGTAGGGCTGCTCCATTATGGCAAAAATCATGATCACGATTATTTTAATATTTTCAATATTGCGATCACAATTATTTAACACGATTACTATATTGACTTTGGAAACATCATGCATTTTTTTTATATTTAACTTTAAAAAGAACAACTTTGACCTGGCTTAAAGTCGATTACCTTGTTTTCATAATCAAAATTTTTTATTTGAATAATTGCCCAGCCAAAGTTCCCAGTTTATGGAAATATTTCCTCCTATAGAGAACCCTCCTTCCTCTTCCATGACTCATGTCTCCATTATGCTCCAGCTCTCTACTGGTGGACAAGCAGCCTCCTCAGGTCATTAAGACGCAGTCCAGGTTCTCCACCACTGTGCGGTACCTACTGGGAGAGAAGGTGGCCCCAGGGAAGCTGGTGATGTTCAAGGCCCAGATCATCACTGAGAACCAGGCCAGGAGCCTGGGACAAATGGCCAGCATGGCTACGTGAGTCATACACACAGAAACACTGCAGTAGATGTGGTGGAGAATCTATCTGCCTGCCTGCCTGCCTGCCTGCCTGCCTGCCTGCCTGCCTGCCTGCCTGCCTGCCTGCCTGCCTGCCTGCCTGCCTGCCTGCCTGCCTGCCTGCCTGCCGTGCCTGCCTGCCTGCCTGCCTGCCTGCCTGCCTGCCTGCCTGCCTGCCTGCCTGCCTGCTTGCCCACAATCTTGCCTGTGCAATCTTTCGTCATCGAAAAAAAATGCACTTCTTCAACCATTATCTGAAATGAAAAAATAAAGACATCTAACCTTGATTGATTGATTGATTGATTGAAAACTTTATTAACAGATTGCAGAATGGGTACAGTACAGTACAGCTCAATACATACAATTGTTAAGGGGATGCAGACCAGAGAAAGACTTTCGTCTTGTTTACATCAGGGTCCCCCATTTTCAATTCATCATAACATACATACAACATACACGACATACAGATAGACAGTACTGCTGCATCTATACATGTATTGTATGACATACCAGATTTGAAAATACAGTACTGTTTGTGATACAAAAAGAGTCCAGAAAAGAGAGTATATACATTTGACGTAGAAACTGTACATTGGAGGAGGTTGGGTAGGTGGGGTGGGGGGGGGGTGGGGACTGTACATTGGGGGGGGGGGGGGGTGTTGGGTAGGAGGGGTGGGTGGGTTACACTGTACAACTGTACAAGCAAAACTGTACATTGGAATATTGACAACCATACCTTGTCATTTACTGTATATTGGAGGGGTTGGGTTAGGACATTTACAGGGGCCAGTTTCGAATTGCAGTCTCCCGTAGGTGTTCTTTGAGAGTTGTTTTGAAAGTGGGTAGTGATTCACATTCCTTTACAGCTTTGGGTAGGGCGTTCCACATTGATGTGGCATAATTGCTAAACGTGTTTAGTCCCTTGTTTGAGAAGAATCTGGGTTTAACATGATTTGTGGAGCTCCCTCAGGTGTGATCGTGGTATTCACTGACCTTTGGGAAGTATTTTGACATGTACATGGGTACCTTGGTCGTGTAGTGTATCTTGTAGACCAGGCCCATTGCAAGTTGCTGTACTCTGTCGTCTACTCTAAGCCATCCTAGGTTGTCAAAGTGGGCAGGGGTGAGGTGGGTTCTAGGAGTAAGGTCAAGCAGTAGTCTGACCAGTTTGTTTTGAGATGTTTGTAATTTTGTTTTTAGCGCCTTTGAGGTGCTTTGGTACCATGAGGTGCAACATAGTCGTAGTACCCTTGAATGAGTGCTCCTGCCAGAGTCTTCAGGGTATTCTTGTTTACCAGAGAGGAGATCCGGTACAAGAATCGAGTTCGTTGGTTGACTTTTTTTATTACATTGGATGCCATTTTGTCACCTTACTGTTGTCATGCACTTGTCCTTATATACGAACCTACACTGTAGCACTCAACACTTTGATGAACATTGTTACTCAGCTGATAGAGTTGTGCCCTTCCTGATGACTTGAGAATACTGCTATATCCTGATGACTTGAGAATAGCAGATGCATACAGCGTTTTTCGGAAGGGTCGAAACATATGCATCTGCTATTTTCTGTCACAATTAAAAACACCTTGGAGCATCAAAAGTGAGTTGCGAGCCCCGCTTTGCCTCTTAACACATAAACATGGGATTCAGATTCAGTTAAATTTTATTGTCACAGCCTTTTTAAACATACATTCAGAAAAACGTGAGATGCTTGTTTTTCCCGGCTCCTCAACCATAGATTTGTTTTTTGTATACAGACAACAATCGGAAATACAAATACGCAGCACAAGACAACAGCAGTAACATGGTTCCAAACCTAGTCACCTATTAGCCATGCGATTAAGAATTAATGCAAAATTTGCAGATATAACTACCATTAGAGCACAACAAGTACTTGTAACAGATCCTGTAAAAATAAACGATACATTCAAAGAATTCTACTCCGACTTATATAAATCAGAAACGACCTTCGATCAAAACAAAATGGACACATATCTTAATCAAATTATTCTCCCTAAACTTTCAGAGGATGACGCTAAACAGTTAGAAACACCGATCACACTAGAGGAACTCAAGAAGGCCATAACTGCAATGCAAAGTGGTAAGGCTCCTGGAAGAGACGGTTTCCCATCAGAAATGTACCTTTCTTGTTGGGACATAATTGGTCCCTTATTACTAAATATGATCTTATACTCAGTCAAGGAGGGGAACTTCCATAAGAATGACAATATTGCACTCATAACAGTCCTCCTTAAAAAAGACAAAGACCCCAACGAGTGCGGTAGTTATCCTTTAAGCCTCCTCGGAACCGATATCAAACTGTACTCTAAGGTATTAGCCATCAGATTACAAAAGCATATGACGTCTTTAGTTCACCCGGACCAAACTGGCTTCATAAGAGGCCGCCTGATCTCTGATAACATAAGACGAATACTGCACGCACTAGATGCCGACAAGGATGACAACATACCTAAGGCGATGCTGTCCCTGGATGCTATGAAAGCCTTTGACAGGCTGGAATGGTCGTATCTATGGGCAGTATTAGAAAGGATGGGGTTAGGAAAAGGATTCATTGATATGATTAAAGTATTATACAAAGACCCATCGGCTATGATTACAACAGGCACAATCATCTCCAAAATCTTTCCGGTATCACGCTCTGCCAGACAGGGTTGTCCTCTTAGTCCCGGACTATTCAATCTATCATTAGAGCCTTTAGCACAATATATAAGACAATCCCAATCCATAGAACCAATCGTAATCAAGGGCACACAACAAAAAATTTGTTTATATGCGGACAACGTAATATTGTTCATGCAAAACCCCAACACCACATTGCCTCATCTGCTCAAGTTGATTGAGGACTTTGGTGATTTATCGGGATTTAAGATAAATTGGCCGAAGTCGGCTTTCCTTCCACTTAACACCCCTGCAAAAAAAGATATAACCCTCCCAGGAGAGATACCGATGGTAAAACATTTCAGATGCTTGGGAGTGGAAATATTCCCCACCATAAGACAAACGGTGAAGCACAATTACACAAAAATCCAAAACAAAATCAAAGACGACCTTGATAGATGGGCAAAACTTAAAAACACAGTACAAGCACGGATATCAATAGTTAAGATGGATGTACTACCTAGAATCAACTTCTTCAGTTCAATGCTACCGTTACCCCCTCCAGAGGGTTACTGGAAAAGATTACACTCCTCCACATACAAATTTATTTGGAATAACAAACCACCACGTATAAAAAGATCCACCGCACAGAGAAATAAAGCAGATGGTGGCATATGGCATTTCCAGATTTTTTCCAATATTTTAAGGCGTACACATTAAGACCATTGACAACATGGTTTGACCCCCAAGCATTAGTATCCTGGAGAAAATTAGAAGAAAACATAGTAGCCCCACATAGACTGAAGGACATAGCATACACTAAACTACCAATCAAGCACTGTGAACGAAAATGTGGCCCCATAATTACTCATGCGATCCGGATATGGCGTGAATCACACAAAAAAAATCCTAACCCACATAAATGGCACAATCATACTCCCTTATTCAATAACAATGCACTCTTAATTGAAAAACGACCTATAAGATTCCCTATATGGGAAGAGCAAGGCATACACTCATTAGGGGATGTTTTTAACAAACAGGGTTTTTGTAGTGATAAAGAAATACGCAAAAAATGTAATCTCAACAAGTCCACATGGCTTTTTTACAAACAGTTACAGCTATGTTTGAAGTCTCACGGTGTTCCATTAGACAGACCAATTGAACACCACAGATACCACAAATTCTTCTACGAAAGAGAGACATCGAGAGGTTTTGTTTCAGAATTTTATCATCAATTACTAACATCCTCGTATGAAACCCTCCAACTAGACTCTGTCTGGAGGAGGGATATACCAGACCTGGAAAATGACTTTGATTGGCAAGGAGCCTGGGCAAATGTCCGACTTACATCAAGGAACCCTGATCATCAACAAATCAATATTTTTTTTTTTTTTTGGTCTTTTTCCCCCTCCATTTTCCTCCGATTTTCTCCCATCCCCAATGTTTTAGTCGTATGCCAATTCCCAGTCCCTTCCTGGTCGCTGCGCACTTACCCCCCACAGTCAGATCATCTGGGAGAGTGGAGGCTACCACGTGCTTCCTCCGACACACGTCCAGCCAATCACAGCTTCTTTTCACCTGGCAGCGCGGATTCTCATTGAGAGGGCGTAGCGTGTGGGAGGACCACACTATCCCCCTCACGTCCAATCCGCGCTTAGCAGGCGCCCCGACCGAACTGTAGGAGTCGCTGTTTACAACGACCCGGACCCACCCCGCCAGCTTCTCCCACCCTCTGATACAGCCAATTGTATCAGTGCAGACGGCCAGCCAAGCTGGTGACAACCCCGGAGCTGTGAGCTGGATTCGAACAGGCAAATCCAGCTCAGCTCCGGGGCTGGTGACGAACGCAATCAATCTTAACTATATTCACAGGACATACTTGACTCCTATAAGACTGTGCCGAATGGGGCTTAAACAAGACTCCAAATGCTCCCAATGTACAAATGGGGATGAAGGGACATTTATGCACATGTATTGGGACTGCACACCAGTTAAGGCATTCTGGAAAGATGTGACCCAACAATTATCAAAACTCGTATCTTGGAATATACCTGTACACCCCTCTGTATTACTATTGAATGATGTTTTTGAGTTTGCAGTGAATCCACAGCTAAAGAGATTGGTTTTATCGGGTATCACAGTAGCTAAAAAGCTGATCGCATCACGCTGGTTTCAACCGGAAAAAATGTGCCGTAAAGTTTGGTTTCTTACATATCTCGATGTGATTTATCAAGAAATATCTACAGCAAGAATTCTGGGTCTCAATGAATCCAAAATGTCAATGTGGTTAGAAGTGGTGGAGAGAATAAAAGCTAGCTTATAATGGTAGTGTCTGGTTAGGTGCGAGGGATAGTGGAGGTACTTCTCAAGGTGGGGTCCGGGAGGGGGGGGTTCGAGCTGGAGCATATGTGTGTAGGTTTTTTAGATAACAGGTATTAGGGGTATATCTTATATAAGACAATTAACTAAAATGTGATCTCATTGGATGTGCTCTGACAATTAATGCTTGTATATCTTATCGTGTGTTGTCATGTTTGTTTATGTGTTTGTTTAAAAAATAATAAAAAAATAAAATACAAAAAAAAAATTGTTTTTTGTGTGTATGCTCATGTGATAATTCAGAGTATCCGTCGGTAGTAGAGGACATTTTTTTACTTAAGTAAACTTGACAGCCAGTGCTTTCATACTTTTCCATCACTACAGAATTGTGAATGGAGGACCTCCACCAGAATAGCGTTCTGTCATTCTATTTGTTGAGTTTCACTGTCACTTCCTCTTCCACCACTCTGAAGTCAAGTTGTAATCAGTATTGACACACACAGCATATACTGTATATATTATACTGTATATATTATACTGTGATTTTCTTCTTGCAGCGAGAATGTTGGCGAACTGATCAACAATTCTGCCATCTTAGAACACAACACGGCCAGTAAGAGCACTTGCGCCACCTTCAAGAATATGGTATGTACAGCATTTCAGTCTTCGCCATAACTTAAGAACATGCAACGTCAGATAATTTTTTGCCCCAAAGAGAAATGTGGCAGCTAGTACACACAGTATACATGATGAGACCAGACAGACGTTATGTGAATTCCTAGAAAAGGTATAGGTAATTGGGGTAGTTATCTCAACACTTTGACCATCTCCTCTTTTCTGTCCCAAACTTTTCTCTGAAATTGGTAAAAGGGTATTTATTTTTACAGCTCCTTCCAATTAGAATAGTTGACCAAATCATTTATATCAAACTCATGGCCCGCGGGCCAAATGTGGCCCGCCACGTCATTTGATGTGGCCCCCCAAGAGCTCTGGTAAATTTTTTTTTTTTTTTTTAACATTAATATTGGGTTAAAAAATAGCGGCGTTAAAATAATTGTGGGTTAATGCATTAATAAAGCTTTAACTTTGACAGCTTTAGTTATTACACATTATTACACATACATGTATGTTGAACATCTGAGGTATTGATGAAGTAACAAAGGAAAAAAGCCAAAAGCACTTACTCCTCAGACATTCTTTGACAATTTTACAGCCCAAAATACAAAAAAGATCCAGGCGGAATATGTAACAAAGGGTTGAAGAAATATTGTCTGAACTGTCAGATGCAAACTGGCTGTGTGACATAACTGAGCATCTCGCTCAATTGAATAAGAAGCTGTAGGGACGCAAACAAGTCCCACCCAAAACTTGACCAATATAGTTGTGAACTGAGACAACCCTTATTTTGTTATTTTTGAGTACAGTTACAGTTGTGTGTTCATGCAGACACATAATAGCAATTTCATTACGAATTGAAAATGGTGGACCCTGATGTAAACAAGTTGAAAGTCTTTCTCTGGTCTGCATCCCCTTAACAATTGTGTGTATTGAGCTGTACTGTACTGTACCCATTCTGCAATCTGTTAATTAAAGTTAATTAAACTATCTTCCATTAGTTGGATGTATGGCCTCTGCAAGGTTGTGTGCAGCCATTTGTTTTTGTAACATCTGCTACATCTGTCCCACGTGTTCTTTGCAGCTCAGTTGTTAGTTCTGCCCCTCTTGACTGTGACAAAAAGGTTTTGAACAAACTTAATGTCATAGCTTGTATTTGATGATCTTCTTCTTTGTAATTTACTTGAATGGTTTGATCATTGATTTTTTGGAGTAATATGGGGTTCTGATAAACTAAAATAATTTGTTAAAATAACATAAGCTAACATATATTTTTACATCTATGCAAATGCATATGCAATATGTTTAACTTGAATAAGTAATAAATACAGAAACAACATGTTTAACAATATGTAAATGAGTAGCTACATTTATTTTACATTACATTAACATTTATACGGTCTTTGGCCCTTTGAGGGCAACCATAATGCTCATGTGGCCCTCTGTGAAAATGAGTTTGACACCCCTGATTTATGATCTCTAACTCCATTTGATATTAAAACTAGCTGTTTTAGCATGCATTAAATTCATCTATTATTATTATTATTATTATTATTATTATTATTATTATTATTATTATTATTATTATTATTATTATTATTATTATTATTATTATTATTATTATTATTATATATCAAATCAAATCAAATGTATTTGTATAGCCCGAGATCACATGGAATAGCCCCCATGGGCTGTACAAGTCAAGAAGAAAGATCACAAAATATCAAAAACAAAAAAGCACCATACAATCCAAATATGCAACACACCCAGACTTTCCCCAATGAAGATAAGGAACAACTCACTAAAAACCTAGCAATAGGGGGGAAAAAGCACCACATGAGAGAAACCTCAGATGGGCTGTTAAAAGGGGATCCCCCAACTTGGATGTCGGTGATAATATAGTGTTGCAATGGATGATAGATGGATGGAGAATAGAACAGGCGAATAATTGGTATGAATGTATATATACATGTAATGAAACACATATATATTGTGACAAGCCTTGTGGGGTTCAGGCTTGACATGGAATAAAACAAACAATTTCAAATGTCCACACAATTTCATTAAACAGATGAGGTTTATTGATTAAAGTGCACATCCGTTAGGCAAAAGAGTAGTCAAATTACAGTCCAAGGTCAAAACACGCTTCAGGCTCTAGTACAAAAAAGGGAATGTTCCAATACTCAGGGTTTGTCCTCCGGTCCGGGGTCAGTTTCACATGGGGTTGCCTCAGCCAGTCCAGGGTCCAGTACCACGAACACCTACTCGCTCTCACCTCTCCTTCAAACTACCTCTCACCTCACAAACACAATATCTCTTATTTTTTATCCACTTTTTCTCCTTATTTTCAATTTTTTTCTCCCATCCCAATTTCGTGTATCCAATTCTCCCCTCCTCTGTCTTGAACGTTGCTCGACTATGCCCCCCACTGGTCGGTTGTAGAGACGATAGAAGCCTTGCATCCATCCAACGAGGAGGCAGCCTGTCACATCTTTTCGCCTGCCAGCGTGGACTCTCATTTGCAAGGTGTAACGCATGGGAGGCTCACACTACCCTCGCCACTTCCTGTCTCTGCTGTGGAGGCGTCTCCCAACCGACCTGTAGGGGTCGCTGTCCACAACGTCCAATCCCCACCCATCGACTTCCACCCGCTGACTCTGCCACATGAGCCAGTACGACGGCCGACCCAAGCCGAAGGCAATGCTGAGACTGGGATTCGATACCGGAGTCTCTTGCATTGGTGACGAGCGCAATCTCCGCTACGCCACCCAGCCGCCACAAACACAATATCTCACACTCTCCACAATCTCTACTCCTTCCTCACCTCCACTCAACTCTTCTCTGTCTCTCCTAGGGCTTTATGCTATGTGTGTCTTGTGTGTGTGGGATGTGGGTGATCACGTGGTGCACAGGTGTATTCCATCAGTCCCAATCAACTCCTCAATTAACTCTCCTCTGCCCGTGGCAATAGTATCTCCTTTCCTCCACGTAACCATGTGATGAGGGATGATATCTGCCACAATATATACAAGGTAACGATAGTATCTAAGGTACATAAGAACAAAAAAAAATATATATATATATATAGAACTAAGGACAAAAGAATTTAAATAAAAAAGCATAGGAAACCTGAGGGAGAGTGAATCCATCGCCATGTGGTAGTCAGAACCGGTTTGAGGAAGAATAGCCGCTGCTGTCGATGCTGTTAGCCACATCAAGGACAGCCACTTCAAGGATGGCGCAGGGAGGATCACACCACCTTGACCATCACACCACCTTGACAGGCCCCACGGGGCGCGACCAGAGAGACCGGGAGACGGGGACAGGGGTGAGAGAGCTCCCGTGTTCACAATGGGCAGACATAGAAGCAATAAATACTTGTAATATATTATATGCATACATAGTAGCTATAGAATCAAGGTATATAAGACAATTATAAAATTAAAGTAATAAATAGAACTAAGAACAAAGAGGCATATGTCAACTCAACTTGAGGGCGACGTAGGGTGGAGTCATCACGCCTGTGGTAGTCAGAACCGGTTTGAGGATGAATAGCCGCTGCAGTCGGCGCTGTTAGCCACATCAAGGACAGCGCAGGGAAGGGGGCAGGGGGGGCAGGAAAACGACTCAAAACAGGTTGAAGTAGAGCGGGCATGGTTATATGTTGTACATCGGACAGAAGATGGCATGAAGCGGATCCATGGCGCCAGTGGTGCTCATATCCAGTATGAGGTAGAACAGTCACTGCAATCTGTATGTCAACACACTAACACTCAGAGAGACAGGGACAGGGGTTAGAAAATCTCCCATAAGCAGACATGGGAGCAAATAAACAGACATCCTAACTGAACTAACCAGATTAGACTAAGGGTCTATCCCCGACCAGGTGAGATCAGGGTAGGCTGAAAGAGAGAGAGAAAAGATGGGTCTCTTGCCTCATTCCCCGTTTATATACGTTATTGGGCGCCATCCTTTGAACGCCAACCACGTATATATACGTTATTTGATAGTTTTTCCTTTTTTTCCATATTTGTATTCATTATTCATCCAGGGACCTTGGTGTTACCATAGGGAATGAGTCTGAGATCGCCAAAGTGCAATACCGGCCGCATCCAGCTAGACGGCGGTATCGAGCACCCTTTGAAACCTTGTCAAACGGTCAAACGGTCAAATGTCACCGGGCGCACTTTTCTTTGTCGGGCGAATGGAGCAGTTATAACGATCGGATTGAGAAGCGTCAAATGCTCCCGATGCATGATGTGTGGTGGATTATGTTGGTGACACGATCGACACCAATACTGGGACTCGCGATCAGATCATTGGAATATTCTTTTTGGAGTACATCCTAGTGAAGGTAAGGGCTATATGATATCAATCCTGCGTTGATCCAACCATGTCTTCACCTCGATTGCAACGTGTGTGTGTGTAACGTTACTCCACAACGTATGCCGTTGGTGACGATCAAAGCATCAGAAAACGACCCCCCCCCCCCCCCCTTTCATGCATTCATGATGAAACATAATACCTATGATATAGATTTGATTTGGGAATATTTATAGTAGAATTGACGTATAAGGCTATCACTCAGCCTTTCGGGAATTACCCCAGACCACGCTATAACTATACTTATATTCACCACGGTATAACACGGGAACGTATGGATGAAAAAATGTATTCTCTTTCACATATTGAACGATAGATAGGTGATGTCAAATGGGCCATAGTATTGTATCCATAGCTATAATATAGAATATAGTTATAACTCTACAAACAAGGTGACGCACTCCTATCTTTTAAAGCGTGGCAGTGCTAGAACGGGACGTGTCTAATGGCTGGCAGCCAATGAGTTAAGCAAAGCTTTAAAAACGTTTACAGAGCAGGCGCCCCTGACAACAGCAGGTAATTTATTCCACAGGTAGGGAGCGCGGTAGGCAAAGGCTCTGTGGCCAGCCATTAACATGTCATGTTATGTTAAGTGTTTTTATTAAGGCTGTCAAATATATCGCGTTAATATCGCGTTAACTCCCGATTCTATTAATGCCACTAATTTTTTTAACTTAAAAAAAAAAAAATTACTAGACTTCACTCAGGTGTATTATTGATGCTCTCATTGATACTATGTTTGTTTCTGAAGTGTGTGTGTGTGTGTGTGTGTGTGTGTGTGTGTGTGTGTGTGTGTGTGTGTGTGTGTGTGTGTGTGTGTGTGTGTGTGTGTGTGTGTGTGTGTGTGTGTGTGTGTGTGTGTGTGTGTGTGTGTGTGTGTGTGTGTGAGATATAGAGAGAGAGGGGGGTGAGAGAGATGAGGAAGGGGCAAAAGAGAAAAAGAGCTGGGAGAGTGTGTGTGTGAGGGAGAGAGGGGGGTGTGTGATTAATCAGCCCTTGTGTGTGTGAATGTAACAAGTTCCTAACGTTTTCTTTACCCTATTATTTCATGCACACTTTATTCATTGTTTTAAATTATTATTTTCTTTTAAGTTATTTTGTGCATCACTCTGTTTTGAATTTGATGCAAATTTGCAATGCATGAGGGTCATCCTTTTGTGTTAAATGGCTGCACAAAGCAAGCATTTGTTGACTCGCATGTTGATAAGAGTATTAAAACTTGGAACTTGAAAAAGATCTGTTTAAGGTATAAAAAAAATTAAAAAAAAATGCGATTAATTTGAGATTAATCGCGAGTTAACTATGGACAATCATGCGATTAATCGAGTTAAATATTTTAATCGTTTGACAGCACTAGTTTTTATATATATATTTTTTTATTGTTGTTTCTTTGTATTGTGTTTCATGTTGCAGGACCCCTTTGAGATGCTACATCTCAAGGGATTTATCCTGCAAATCAAATGAAATAATTTCCACAAATGCTCATGCATTGCTTGGAATAAAAAGTCCCTGAATTGCACTTTCTTTAGCCACACCCACTTTTTACATGAAGTTGTTATTCATGGAGGGAAACGCCATTCAGGTTGGGAATCAGACCCATTACATGCCTACTACTATCAACATTAAAAACAAACAAATTAATCAATCAATCAATAATCCAATGAATGTGTAGAAACATACAGTCAACATACAACAACAACACCCTTCAATGTCCTACCATGAATGTTACGTTTTACTGTGATTATTTTCTTTCCATCAGTCCATCAGGAGGATCAAGAGAGCAGACAGGAAGGGGTCAGAGTCTGTGACGGAGGAGAAGTTTGCCATCCTCTTCTCAGCAGAGATCACCATTACCGGCTGTGACACGTCCTACATGATACAGGTCTTATCAATAGTCCATCTGTCACCATCAATTGCCATCACTGCGTTCTTTCCTGTAGACTGACGGCTTAGAATATCTTTTTGACTGTGTGGTTTTTACTGTATGTATGTTTTTTTTTTTTTTTTTGCTTTTTTAACTCTAAATTTACAGTATTTCTGCCTCTGCTACAGAGACTTTTATTGTTTGTGTTACTGGCAATTAAATGCTTCGCTATGTGCTGGGTTAGGGTCATTTATCTTGTCATATATTACAACAATATATGTATATTAGATTAGATTAGATTCACTTTATTGTCATTACACAGTACAAGACAGTGCAACAAGATTGTGTACGTCTAACCAGGATGTGACAATCAACAGTCAGTTGCAATATAAGACACATATAAATAAAACTGTACAGTAAGGTGCAATGGCACAATGTGCAATGGTGAGAATGCAAAATAATAATTAAAATAATCATTCAAATAAAGTCTACATAAATTATGGCTATATACACAGGTATACAGTGAGGTGCAGTGGGCTAAGTAGAGTTTTGATTCAGAAGTCTGACAGCTGAGGGGAAGAAATTATTCGTGGTCCTGTTGGTTCTGCCTGGGAGGCTGCGGTAGCGGGCCCCAGAGCGAGTACCCCGCAGGCGGGTGAACAGTCCATGGTTGGGGTGAGAAGCGTTTTTGATGATGTTCCGTGCTCTCCGTGAGCACCGCTTCTTATAGATTGATGAGATGGGGGGAGTGGGGTCTTGGTGATGCGTTGGGCTATTTTCACTACCCTCTGCAGTGATTTCCGGTCCTTAACGGTGCAGTTGCCGTACCAGACTGATATGCAGGTGGTGAGGATGCTCTCAATTGTACAGCGATAAAAGTTCGCTAGCACGGGAGGGCATAGGTGGAGTTTGGCCAACTTCCTCAGGAAAAAGAGGCGCTTGTGGGCCTTCTTGACCAGGGTCGAGGTGTTGATGGTCCTCAGAGATATGACATACAGTATACAAGAACGACTTGCTGTGTTGATTTAGAATTTGGTAATGGCTCCTCCATGACAACACGTGATATGGTGTGAATATCTTGATTTACCTCTATAACCAGGAATCTCACTCACTCACTCACTCACTCACTCACTCACTCACTCACTCACTCACTCACTCACTCACTCAATATTAGCTACTCTGCCCCTAGTGGTGGCACACATGCATGGCACTTTGTGTAAGACCAGTTCAATTTATGCAAGACTGCTTCACATCTAACCAACTGGGTGTTGAGGGCACAGCACTTGACTGGTTCTCCTCCTACCTCACAGACAGACACCAATTCATCTCCCTCTCCGGCCACACCTCTTCCCCCTCCCCAGTCACACAGGGTGTCCCCCAAGGCTCAGTCCTTGGCCCCCTGCTCTTCATCTGCTACATTCTCCCCCTTGGTCACATCATCCGTAAATAGTACCACCTCAACTTCCACTGCTACGCTGATGACACCCAAATCTACATCAGTACACAATCCCCCCACAGCCCACCCCTCAGTCACATCGAATCCTGCATTACCGAACTCCAAACCTGGATGACTCACAACTTTCTCAAAGTGACAAAACGAAACTTCTCATCATTGGCACCAAAACCACCCTCACCAGATCCGGACCCATCACACTCACCATCAATGACTCCACCATCACCCCCTCCCCCCTAGTCCGAAACCTTGTGTCCTCCTCGACCCCACCCTCTCATTTGACCCCCACGTCCGCTCCATTGTAAAAACATCATACTTTCACCTCTGCAACATTGCTAAAATCCGTCACTGCCTCTCTCCACCTGTTGCTGAATCCCTCATACATGCCTTAATCTCCTCCCGCCTGGACTATTGCAACTCCCTCCTCACTGGCATCACCCCCCGCTCCCTCCATAAACTGCAAATGGTCCAAAACTCAGCCGCCCGCCTCCTCACTACCACCCGGTCCCGTGAACACATCACTCCTGTCCTCCACTCTCTCCACTGGCTCCCGATCAAACACAGCATAAACTTTAAAACATTACTCCGAATCCGCTTCAAGGCCCTCGACCTAGCATACCGTGCGGCAAAGGGAACCTCTCCCGCCTACCTCCGGTCAATGGTCTCCAACTACACACCCTCAAGACCCCTACGCTCTGCATCTTCTGGCTGCCTCAGACCTACTCCTATCCAAGCTCCGGGAGGGTCATCAAGGAGAAGCCGCCTGTTCTCAGTCCTTGCCCCACAATGGTGGAATGAATTACCCACGCCAGTTGCGTGGATATTAAAGGCAACCAACTTGTGTTCAGCTTTTCTCTGATTGGCCACGACCCCACGCCGCTAGCCCGCCCCTGTTTGCTGCGAGCGCGGCAGGAACCTTCAAGTTCCCTGGTGCAAAATAAATCTGGTAGTTGGTTTATGACGTTAATTAATAATAAACACTGTTAGGACTCTTAATAATAAACACTGTTAGGACTATCTGACTCTTAATAATAAACACTGTTAGGACTATCTGACTCTTACTAATAAACACTGTTAGGACTATAAACACTGTTAGGACTATCTGACTCTTAATAATAAACACTGTTAGGACTATCTCGATTCACGCGTCACTACTGTAACTAGAAACTCTGGGTGTCACTGTACATCAGTGTGGAGGCTGACGCCTGACTGATTAACTAGAAACTGTACCCTGTAACGTTATATGTTATTTCGCGTTTTTAACGTCATAAACCAACTACCAGATTCACTCGTCACTGTACATCAGTGGAGGCTGCTGAAGCGCCAGCGGGGCGATGCGGTGGTTTCTCCCCGGCTTCCCTGCGCCGCCGCCGGCTTGACTCGGTCCAGCTCCAGCAGCAGCGGCCGTGCTCCGTTGTAGAAGCCCTTTCAATGACAGAGCTCTCATATTTTGCGAATGCATAAACTATATCTTAAATTATGGCTATGTGTCTAATATGGCTGTCGCTTATCAATGACTTCGCGACATAGCCATAATTTAAGATATAGTTTATGCATTCGCAAATATGAGAGCTCTGTCATTGAAGTGGGTGGTGGCAGCGTAACAGCGTTCACCCTGATGTAAAGTAGCGATTTTTATTGTTTTGTCATGACAAACCAATTACATAATCCCAACATATGTGTAAAGAAACAACATATTCCAGTTAACGGTATATTTTTTTAATGATTCATTACGGTATAAATTAGGTTAACTGGAGCTGCGTATTGCTGGCTCTCATATTTGCGAATACAACAGCGTTCACCCTGATGTAAACAATTCTACAACGGAAGACGGCCGCTGCCGCGGGCGGCGCAACTCTCTGCCGCGCGGTCACGTGGCCGTGTGGCCAATCAGAGAAACGCTGAACGAAAGGCTGAACACAAGTTGGTTGCCTTTAATATTCACGCACCCCAGTTAGAACAGCCGAAACCCGTCCAATCTTTCGCCGTCGACTAAAGACGCACTTCTTCAACCACTATCTGAAATTAAAAAAAAATTTAAAGATATCTAACCCTAACTAACCTTACTGTCATGCACTTGTCATAATAAACTAACCTACACTGTAGCACTCAACACTTGATGAACATTGTTACTCAGCTGATAGAGTTGTGCCCTTCCTGATGACTTGTCGTACAGAACTTGTAAGTCGCTTTGGATAAAAGCGTTAGCTAAATGACTAAATGTAAATGTGCTCCTCACCTTCAAAGCCCTCCACAGCCTGCCCCCCCCCCCCCCCCCCTACCTGACTGATCTCCTTCTTCCTTACCGCCCCACCCGTTCCCTCCGGTCCTCCTCTACTGCCTCCATCACTGTCCCGACATCCAAACTCAAAAACTTTGGTGATCGGACCTTCTCTCGCACCGCACCCCGACTCTGGAACTCCCTCCCTCAGTCCATCAGAGACTCCCCTACACTCTCCACCTTCAAAGCTCGCCTCAAAACCCACCTGTTCTCCCTTGCCTTCAACCCCCCCCCCCCCCCCCCCATAACCCCCCCCCCCCTCCCCCCCCAACCCGATTGATGTCTGTCTCCTGCCGCTCCGTCTTTTTGTGCTATCTCATGCTGCTTTCCCCTGTTCCCCCCATGGTCTCATGTTCCTTTTGTTTTTGTTTCTTTGTTTTTGTTTCTTTGTTTTTGTTTCTTTGTTTTTTACTTTGTTTTTACTTTGGTCTCATGTTCCGTTTGTTTTTGTTTCTTTGTTTTTGTTTCTTTGTTTTTACTTTGTTCCCAACTACTGTCAGCGACTTCGGGTCATTGAGAAGCGCTATATAAATATAATTAATTATTATTATCTATGACACTCCTTGTTACATGTGTTTACTTGTAGATTATCTCATTGCCGGTGGTCGTCATCGTCCATGGAAGTCAAGACAACAACGCTCTGGCCACCATCATATGGGACTGTGCCTTTTCTGAACCTGTGAGTCGACCTGTGTGCACTCTCTCTAGAGGCGGGCATCCATTGATTGATTGATTGAAAATTGTATTAACAGATTGCAGAATGGGTACAATACAGTACAGCTCAATACACACAATTGTTAAGGGGATGCAGACCAGAGAAAGACTTTCGTCTTGTTTACATCAGGGTCCCCCATTTTCAATTCATGATAACATATATGACATACATGACATACAGATAGACAGTACTGCTACATCTATATATTTATGACATACCAGATTTACAAATACAGTACTGTTTGTGATACAAAAAGAGAGTATATACATTTGACGAAGAAACTGTACATTGGATGAGATGGGGTGGGGGGGGGTTGGGTAGGTGGGGGGGGGGGCGTACATAGGAGGTGGTTGGGTGGGTAGGCGGGGTGGGGGGGGCTAACTGTACATTGGATTATTGACAAAACCTTACTTGGTCCCAAGAAGAGGGTCTTGTGTATTATTGGGTTAGGACTTAGGACATTTACATTGGAGGGGGTTGAGTTAGGACATTTACAGGGGCCAGTTTCGAATTGCAGTCTCCCGTAGGTGCTCCTTGACATCCATCGATGTTAGTTGCATTTTACAGATACAATAACAATATAAAATACAGATACAATAAACAATTTAATTCTAAAGGCCAGACAAATCCCTTGACAATCACAGCAAAGGGCCATATCTAATTACTTTATGAACGTTTAATTACCTAGGGAAGGTTGACTGAGTGCACACTCCTTCTCAGCAATGTCCACTCTTGGGAAATGGCTGCTTTTTTATATAGTGCTTTTATCCAAAGCGCTTTACAATTTGTTACTCACATTTTACCCATTCACTCACACATTCACTCACACCGACGGCGGAGGCAACCATGCAGCTAATTTGTAAAATACTGTAACGAATTGTCATCAATATCCAGTGTCACTGGGGTTGTCAGGAGTTTATTAGTCATGGGGTATTCCACATCACCATGGCAACCCTACCCAGTAACCCCAGTTCTTTATTCTTACTAACCTATCCTCTAACTTCTCATTTCAGTTTCATTATCAATGATCCTTTTCTCACAAAATTGTCTTTTGATGATCTCACCTCAGCAGTTCACCTCAAAAAGGTTTACTTTTCAGACTCGTAACATGCTTCATGATGTCAACAGGACAGGATACCATTCGTGGTGCCAGAGCGTGTGCCCTGGAAGCAGATGTGTGGGACCCTCAACTGTAAGTTCATGTCAGAGGTCGGGACACAGCGTTGCCTAGACAACTACAACCAGCACTTCTTGGCCCAGAAGATCTTTGACAAGCCTGACATCTCTGGAGACTACAGCAACATGATGGTGTCCTGGGCCCATTTCAACAAGGTACATACAAACCAGAGAATGTACTGGGGAATGTACTGCATTACTTAAGGACTAATGGGGGGTTAATAGAGGGGGGAGAAAGGATGGGATAGCCTTAGGAGCCTATGACTCCAGTGGGAGGTGATAAGTATGTGAAGCCAACCCTTATGGTTGGCGGATCAATATGACGTTGGCCTCATACGATAATTGCCTAGGTCTTTTTTTTTGTTAAATTGAACTGCCTAACTGTACTCTCCTCACACTGCTGCATCGCCCTGGCTTAGTGCCTATGTCCTCGGCCAGTCAGAACACTTGTTAAAAAATCCCCATCTGCCTAACTCACTCATATGACTTGTGACTGACTTCTGAGGCTCTTTTCCAACAATCTTGGAGGGTGACTTGGGCGGTTGGCGTATGAGGCTAACGATATGGATTAGAAGGGGGGTGGGGGGGGGGCATGGTTGATAGAGTTAAAGGGGGGGGGTTAGGTGATGGAATAGTTAGGGGGGGTCTGGGTATATTTGTTTTTTTGTCTGGTTTTGGGTCTGTTTTTTTTTTGTTGTCTTGTCATTATTGTTATTATTGTTGTTGTCAATGTTGTGTTTGTTGTGGAAAAAAAGAAATTGAAAATAAGAAATGTATTAAAAAAAAAAAAAGGGTACATACACACATGTTATGGTGCTTTGGAACTGTGGGCAGTTTGATAGATTCAATTCTAGATTTCTATTAGGATATTTCACTTTAGTAGAGCGTGTCAAGTTTCAGCAGTCTTACCTCTATCTAAAGTCATCTACTAGTAAGCTAGTGACCACTGTTGTCCCTGTCGTCCGCTGTCAACACCACCATTCCTCCCACCTGTCAGGCTCCTCATTCACTTCCATTCATTTTGGGGATGTCCTAAAAGCCTGACTGATTAGGGTCTAGGTCTAGGAGGTCATTCTGTAAGAGATAATCAGTAAGTTGGTTGGATACAGCACATTCAAGTGATTTAGAGAGGACGGAGAGAAGAGAGACGATAGTCTATGACGGTGGGGCTCATGGTTGTTTTTTTATGAGCGGTGTGACTGGCTTGCTTTAGTGAGGTGGGAACCACCTCATGTTCCACTTGCATTCCACTGACAAACAACCCAAATATGAAGTCAAATAACTAGTGCTGTCAATCGATTAAAATATTTAACTCGATTAATCGCATGATTGTCCATAGTTAACTCGCGATTAATCACAAATTAATTGCATTTTTTTTTCTACCTTAACACTTTCCCCGCCAATCACGTTGTACGACGTGTTTCAAGTTCATGCGAATTCTGCCAATCCACGGCGTACAACGTTATTGAGATCATATTTCATATTTTCGCCATGGTATTCATATTTCCCTCACGCAGCCTGGTCTGATGCTGTGTGAGCCGGCACAACTCTGCAACGCTTCAATACTACCCCCTGGTGGATGATCGGCGAGTTGCCAAACCGGAAATGGCCGGTTGGATATCGGTGCGTCTCCTAAATCCGTCCGGCCACTCGCATATCGTCGCGGGACTCTAGCCACACACGTGGATATGGATCGCTGCCATAACTCAATAATCGACATGATTTGGGCGTGTATTAGTATTATACAAACCGGAAATGGATCTACTCGATCCCCATCAAATAACTGGGATCTTTTTGCTAAGAGGAGGCTGACGTCATTTTCAGCGTGAGTGTTTATTATTATCCATACAAACTGCTCTGATATCACCCATACTACATAAAGCATTTAACGGCGATCACGGAATTATAAACGACCCCCCCCCCCCGTTCACCCGCGCATTAGCAGTCATAACGTTTAGGACCATGTACAGTTGAAATTTTTAATATAGCGTGGATCGGTAACAAACGGCATTTGATCATCTATATATGCATATCTCACGTTCTAGGAATTACTGCATAAAACGATAAAAACATATTTATATTCTAGACAGTATTTTCGTATGAATGTGTGAATGAAAAAGTAAAACGTTCCTACATCCTGAACGATAGATAATCGATGTTGAATGGGCCATAGTAATGTCAATTTAGCAATACAATTTAAAAAAATTATAGCCCTGCAAAGAAGGTGAACATCTCCATAGACTTACAGTACTGGCAGAGAATGGTATAAGATGCTGAAAGTGCGTGGCAGGGAATGTGTTAAACAGATCTTTTTCAAGTTCCAAGTTTTAATACTCTTATCAACATGCGAGTCAACAAATGCTTGCTTTATGCAGCCATTTAACACAAAAGGATGACCCTCATGCATTGCAAATTTGCATCAAATTCAAAACAGAGTGATGCACAAAATAACTTAAAAGAAAATAATAATTTAAAACAATGAATAAAGTGTGCATGAAATAATAGGGGAAAGAAAACATTAGGAACTTGTTACATTCACCCACACAAGGGCTGATTAATCACACACACCCCCCCTCTCTCTCACACACACTC
Organism: Notolepis coatsorum; assembly: GCF_963971535.1. NCBI lineage: Eukaryota > Metazoa > Chordata > Actinopteri > Aulopiformes > Paralepididae > Notolepis > Notolepis coatsorum. The sequence goes on from NC_140181.1 coordinate 69,125,768, forward strand.
TCCCAGCTCTCTTTCTCTCTTGCCCCTTCCTCATCTCTCTCACCCCCCTCTCTATATCTCACACACACACACACACACACACACACGCACACACACACACACACACACACACACACATACACACACACACACACACACACTTCAGAAACAATACACCTTAATGCACCTGAGTGAAGTCTAGTAAAAAAAAAAAACAAAAAAAAAAAAGTTAAAAAAAAATCTTAAAAGTTAATCGTGAGTTAAAAAATATAGTGGCGTTAATAGAATCGGGCGATAACGCGTTAATACCGCGTTAACTTTGACAGCCTTAAAAATAACCTCTGCTACCTATACTCGTTTTTTTTTTGATCCACTTTTTCTCCCATTTTCTATATTTTCTCCCATCCCAATTTCGTATCATCCAATTCAACCCTCCCCTGTCACGAACGCTGTTTCTTGCCTCCCACAAGCCGGCTGCAATGTGGACTAAGTCATACATAGCACAAGTCCCCTCCGGTACTTGAGGTAACAGCAGTCGCATCTTTTCACCTGCGCAGCTCGATCTCTCAGTGTCGAGGAGTAACGCGTGGGAGGCTCACGCTGCCCCCGACACTTCCTGATTCTACTGCGCAGGCGCACCAACCGACTTGTAGGAGTCGCTTGTTCACAACGTTCGATCCCCACCCTTCAGTTTTCCCTCCCCGTAATACGGCCAATGTGTATTACTGCGGACGACCAGCTAAACTGAAAACAATGTGGAGAGCTGGATTCGAACACGCGAACCCAGCGTCTCCACATTGGTGGCGAGTGCCTTGCCCACTACACCACCTAGCCGCCCGCTGCTACCTATACTCGTATTATTTTCACTTAACATATTGAATAAATAATAGTCTATCTCACAAATAAGAACCGAACATTTGTTGGCTGTGACGTACATGCGTGGATACAGCTCTGCGTAGAAGTGTGACTGTGTGACCTAAAGACCTAAAGAAGTTTGCTGACGACACGGTGGTGGTGGGGCTGATCTCTAACAACGACGAGAAGGCCTATCGGGAGGAGGTTGATGTACTGGTGCCGGGATAACAGCCTACTCCTGAACATTGGGAAAACCAAGGAGCTGATCGTGGATTTTAGGAGAATACAGCAGGGGACACACACGCCACTGTGGATAAATGGGGCTATCGTGGACAGGGTGAGCAGTTTTAAGTACCTGGGAGTCCACATCACAGAGGATCTGACATGGACAACACACATAGACTCTGTGGTAAAAAAGGCGAAACAGCGCCTCTATCACCTGAGACAATTAAGGAAGTTCAGAATATCGGGGAAGGTACCCCACTCCTTCTATTCTGGGGCTGTAGAGAGCATTCTGACTGGAAACATCACTGCCTGGTTTGTAAACAGCACAGCCCAGGACAGGAAGGCCCTACAGAGAGTGGTGCGCTCAGCAGAGCGTACTACGGGTACTGCACTACCACCCCTGCAGGACTTATAACAGGAGGTGCAAATCCAGAGCCTGCAGAATAATGAAAGACCCCCACCACCCCAACAACAGCCTGTTCAAGCTGCTGCGGTCAGGCAAGCGCACAGACGCAACAAGAACAGAGAGACTAAGGCTCAGCTTCTTCCCCCAGGCCATCAGAACATTGAACACTGAACTCTCCACACACAAGTACACATGAGCACACACACATACACACAAACACAACACAATGCTGCATTTCGCTCACACACAAACGGTCACTTTAAACAAAATGAAAAGGACACTTTAAAGGAACAAGGAAAATAAAGGTCACTTTAAGGAAATAACTGATGTGGTTCTTGTATAGTATAGTTTAGAAATAGCAAGTATAGCATAAGGATATAGAAAAAAAAACTATATTGTATAGTAGTGTACATAGGACCCAGTGCCTTCATCCGTAGCTAACATTGTATTGCACTATCTCAGGACTTTAGCATGTCTATTTTATCATGCCTATTTTATGTCTATTTTATTACCTGTTTATTATGTCTATTTTATTATTTAGTATTATTGCACAATCAAAGCGGGCATGGCAACCCGCATTTCACTGTATGCCCTCGTATGTATGTGACAAATAAACCTCTTGAATCTTGAAAAGTGAGAAATAGCTCCATTACTGATCATTTGAAAATGGCAACATGGAAATGGTTAACACATCAAGTACAAAACAAGTACCTTTGACACAGTTTATTTATACTTTAGAAGTATGATATTTAGATTTGGTCCTCAAAATGATTGGAAGTGAATCCCAGAGCCTGACACCTGGGATGAATGGTGGTGTTGACAGCATTTTTTTTTAATAAAGTTGAAAAATTAAGAGGAGGTCTACAAAGTAATGATGGTTCACTATCTCATTCACTAATAAAGAAATAAATAATGAAAGGCAAAAACTGTCTCTTTAGCTTTCATCAGATTGATAGAGAAACAGTTTTGAAATTAATTATGTCACATACTTAAACGTGTGGTTAACTCTGTAGCTACTCCGTCATATATTCAACCAGTGCTTAATCAGTGGGGTTCATGCTACAGCATGGAAGGAAGCTAAAATCATTCCACTTCTGAAAGACAAAAATAAAACATTTAATGGTCCAAATAGCCGTCCGATCAGTATTTTACCATTGCTAAGCTAAATAATAGAAAATGTTTTATTCAAACAGGGCATGGACTACTTTTTCAATAACAATCTGCTCTCAACCTTTCATCATGCACACAGGGAAGGCCATTCTACGAGCACTACACTCTTGAAAATGAGTGATGACTGGTTATCAAGTATGGATAACAAGAAATTTGTCTGTGTTGTTATGTTGGATTTCAGTGCAGCATTTGATGTAATTGATCATACCTTGCTTGTAGATAAGCTACAGTGTTACGGTTTCACCTCCAATGCACTATCATGGTTTATTTGTTATACCCCATCTTTACTAATGATTTACCATTGGGTGTAAAATGTTTTAAAACAATTATGTATGCTGATGACATTATACAGTGCAGCTACATCTGAGCAAGCTGTAACTGACACTGTCAATTGGCACCACACAAATTGAACAAGTGAACACAATAAAACTTCTGGGAGTTACTATTGATAGCTCTTTATCTTGGTCTAAACATATAAATAATATTGTCATTAAAATGGAATTTTTATGACTAGGAAATGTTCTGCTTCCATCACTCCCTCCATAATGAAATCAGTTATTCATTCTTTGGTTCTGTCTCACTTAGAATACTGCCCTGTTATCTGGTCGTCAGCTACAAAATATGATTTGAAAAATATGATTTGAAAAAGTTGCTCAGAATAAAGAGGCTCGTCTGGCACTACGCTGTTCATACAGGCAGTGATGCAGTGGTCATGGGACGGGGTTGCATGCCATTCCACCAGGTCTTTGAGCAGGAGCACACACACGCACAGATGTGCATGTGCATGCACACAAGAATGCGTTCCACTCGACTCTGCGCCAAGTACCCACCTGGCTACTTTGCATAACAATAGATCAGGTCGTCAGGTGTGTTCAAATACTACAGTTGGACCATTCACACAACCTGTGAATGAAATGTGTTACATTCCATTCCTAGAGGCAATTAGGCATCGTCTTTATTCGCGAGGGAACATTTATGCGCGGGAGCACATGCACGTGACGTCATTAAAACTAAATAAATTATCGGTGTGTCTTCTAATGCTACTGCATTATCAGCACTGGTAAGCCATCTAGCTTGGCTTATCAGTTGCAAATGACTTCTGAACATGGTTACAAGTTACAACACTAGAGAACAAAAACGGCACCAAAATCAAATTTTCTCAAACTCACTGGCATATATAGGTCAATAGTACTCTGGAATGAAAATGGGTGATTTGGGTGATATGTATGATATGTATACCTGTTCATCTTGTGTTCAAATGTATATGTGTTATTCCATTCTAAATCAATAAACTATTCTATCTATCTATCTAATGCTCTGCCGAAAAACATCTTATCTACAATACGTAACAAAATGACTTTAAAAAAATATCTTGTATGTAGTATGTAACTGTTCTGTGTACTTTTTTTTATTTGACTGGAATGTTAGATTTGATTTTATAATGTAAATTTGTATATTTGTATTCATTTTTAATTTGAGTGTTTTGTTTTATTTAAATTTGTATTTTTAGTTGTACATTTCTATTGTATTTGTTTTGTCCAGGACCCCATGAAGACTAGAGGCTCTTTCATGTGTCTCTAGGGCTGTCCCCGACTAAGGATTTGGATAGTCGACTATGATTGGCCGAAATTAGCCGATAGTCGACTACCGGTATATGATTTTTTTTTTCATTCCATTTGGGCTGTGGGGGGTGCTTAATGTCTGAAGGAGTCAACGGAAGGCTTCTTGTCCTCTGCAAAAGCATCTTGATATTTGTCTAGTCTAGTGTGTTCATTAGATGGGTGAAATCCTCTTTCAGTGCCTCTGTGCCTGTTTTCTTAGGCAGTTAGCCTCTGGTATGCGTGCCATTAGCGTTAGCCACGCTTCTAGGCCTCTTTTCTTTTGGAAAGAATGATAATTATTTTTTTAAATAAATTAAAATTTGTATTCGACTAAGAGGTTGGCAGTCGACTACGGCTCCTTTCGATCGATTATTCGACTAATAGGGGTCAGCCCTATGTGTCTCTAATGGGGATCTTAGAGATCTAATCTTACAAGATAAAAATCTTGATTCAAACATTTTTTAACACCTCACCCCTACTTTTAATGAATCCTTCTGAGTTACACATTCTTTTATGTATTTAACCAGAAGGGTCAGACATTTTACTACACTCCGAAAACATGTAGGGGGATCAGTGTCTTGCTCTAGGACACTTCAATCAGGGATGGACACATTGGCTGATTTCTACAAACTCTACTACTGAATCCCACAAACTCTACCAAACTACAGTTGTGTACCAAACAGAAATGTGACATTGCTTGTCCTACAGGAGGTGCTCCCAGGTCGACCTTTCACCTTCTGGCAGTGGTTTGACGGAGTGATTGAGTTGACCAAGAAACACCTAAAGAGTTACTGGAGCGATGGGTATGCTGGCATTACAATATACTGTAAATACTGGCAACATATATTCTAGCTACAGCTGATTGAAAAACACTGATGTATTTGTTGATCCATCTGCCAGGTTGATATTTGGTTTCATTGGAAAGCAGCATCTCCACGTGATCCTGAAGGACCGGCCCAATGGCACCTTCCTACTGCGCTTCAGCGACTCTGAGATTGGAGGCATCACTATCGCTTATGTGGCTCCCACAGAGAGTAAGTGGTCTAAACAAGGCATTGCATGTCAAGGGCTTTACATTTACATTTACATTTAGTCATTTAGCTGACGCTTTTAGCCAAAGCGACTTACAAGTTCTGTACGACAAGTCATCAGGAAGGGTACAACTCTATCAGCTGAGTAACAATGTTCATCAAAGTGTTGCGTGTTACAGTGTAGGTTAGTTTATTAGGACAAGTGCATGACAGTAAGGTTAGTTAGGGTTATATATATATATATATATATATATATATATATATATATATATATATATTTTTTTTTAGTGGTTAACCCTTTCACTGCGACAATACAGAAGGTTAACCCTTTCACTGCAACACGACAAAGGGTTAACCCTTTCACTACCACACTACAAAAGGTTAACCCTTTCAGTACCACACTGCAGACGGTTAACCATGTACATGTGTATACATGGGGCATGTATTAAACACCCATAGAGTGAGTTGTGTCGAACGAAGTTGACTGAACTAGAATGCCTGGCTACTGTCTAACCTTGGTTCCCCATAGGAAACGGAGCGAGACACAACTCGTGTCTCATCATTTACTCAAATCATATAGCGAAGGGAAAGGACGACAGCATACGGTTATATACCTCTGGGTGAGGTGCTGTCCAATCCTTTTAGCCTAAATAAGAGCTTCAAGCCAATAGCATAGATGAAGATGCTATAACCCATAGAGTAGGTTGAGTCGAACAAAGTTGACTGAAAGAACGAAGGCAAATGTTTTTGCCCAAATGTTAAGCAATGCTTTGGTTTTGTTCATAGACTGATAATTATGGTGCCTGTTACTTCCCTTAACAAAAATACAAAGACAGTGAAATATGTTTTGAAATGTTTTTTTTTAATGCATAACTAAATAGATGATTGTCATTATTAAATGCCACATACAGTACTGTATCCCCTTGACACATCCATAGCCAAACGGTAAGCACTTGCCTACCTTATCATGCGTGCCTGGAGTGCAAACATGAACAAGAAGCCGTACATTACGGAGTAATGCTCTCTCCCATCTCTCTCGTCTTTCACATACTCAATCTATCATTTATTCATTCATTCATTCACTCACTCACTCACTCACTCACTCACTCACTCACTCACTCACTCACTCACTCACTCACTCACTCACTCACTCACTCACTCACTCACTCACTCACTCACTCACTCACTCACTCACTCACTCACTCACTCACTCACTCACACACACACACTACAAACACACACACGCTTTGTTTTTAGATGGGGGACAGAAGATACAGAACATTCAGCCCTTCAACAAGAAAGGCCTTGAGATCCTTTGCCTTGGCAACCGCATCCGTGACATCGATAACATCACACTTGTGTATCCCGACTTTCCGAAATATGATGTTTTCAATAAATACTACACAGGTAATGGCCCTCTGTGATCATTCAATATATTATATTTGTTTGGAGGTGAAAACATAGGAGTGTAGATGGAATTCTTACTCTCTGCTTTCTTTGGAACAGATCCGGAGTGCCTGAGTGCCGGATACAACATGATTACAACACTTACGACCAAAGTGGGAGTGTAAGGAACTACCGATTACAAACTAAATGCTAATCGATGCAACTATCTGAGTGAGCAGTGATGGCAGGCGACGAAAGGAGAGGGGAAATGTCGCCACGGAACCCATGACCCTCGTAGATTCTCCCTGTCTGGCTCGAGTGCGGGACAGGAAGGTGGAGTCGTAAAAGAGAGCCAGCAACGGCAACAGACGGCAGAGGGGGAATCCCAGAGAACCCTGTTGGCCTCTGAGCTTGTTTCTCTCTGTGTTCTCAGAGTAACACCTAGTTATGTAATCCCCCATAGTATGTTCTGATCTAATGAGTTCGTGATATATAGAGTATGACCTTCCCAAACCTTGTATTCTAGCAGCCATATTAAATATCACTCAGGGGGCTGTCAAACAAGCAATTAACTGTTTTTAATGTTTTAATGTATTTTTAGTTTTAAACACTTGTTATTTTTAGTGTGTTGGAAGCCGAGGACGTCACATGGGGGGGGGGGGGGGGTCAAAAGTCACACACCTATGGGTTCCACATTGGGGGGGGGGGGGGTCAGAAATGTCTACCTATGGGTTGTCCATTACAGTCTTTCTTGACTTAACTGTCTTTCACTGCTCAGTATAGAAGTGCATGTATTTCTTGACATAATGCATATATCTCTTTCTCTCTCGCTCTCTCTCTCTGTTCCCCTCTGTTCCTTTCCCTGTCTCCCGGATCTCTCTATCTCTATCATATGAAACCATGTGACCTGGAACTCCTGCTTAATATTGGTAACTCTGTGAGTCCAGTTGGATTCAAATAATTGGAAGAGTGGGCAGGATTTCCCGGCCACATGTATGCATCACTGGTCATCAGTCACTCTGACGTGTCATCTATGAAATTGTAACCATTGATTATGATTGATAAATCCTCACTGGTCTACACTATTCTTAAATGCTTCACTAATCTTATATACTCTATGTGCAGTAATTTACTGTTAATTAAAGGTGAACATCTCATTGTGTGTGTGTGTGCGTGTGTGTGTGCACACAGGCCTGATTGTTCCTCACCCTCAACCAGTACAACCCTCCACTATGAGACCCCTCAGGACCATAAACCCCACGTCTTTCCAATGTGAGTCTCATCTCTCTCGCTCTCTACCTCTACCTCTACCTCTACCTCTACCTACACATAAACTGGTGTCCCGGACTGGCCATCTTCAGTCAGGCCAGTGTTTCTAGTTGCAATGGCCGGTGGCCTTGGCCTGCTAAATGGCTTGCAGAAAAAAGAACGTTCTTGAATATATGATCATATATTGTATCTGTGTGTGTGTGTGTGTGTGTGTGTGTGTGTGTGTGTGTGTGTCCTCCTCCTCCCAGGCACCAGTTCACTCAGCCCTTCTCACCAGACTCCATGCTGTCAGTGCCAGCTCTGTCTGGGGACTTCCATGATGCCAACCTCTTCCCTGACGACCCGTACGTTACATTTCCATGCTAACGCCACGCCCAATGCACACTGCAACAGTCAGTTTCACTCCCAAGAAATAACCGTGATGCTACTAAATTGCTGTGTTTGTGTTTGTGTGTATCTAGGAACCAGGGGCAAGACATAACTATGGAGACTATTGCAGGTATTCTGAAGGAATTAGAGGATTCAGAGTAACTCAGGGAGTGGAAAACAGAGACTGCAGGTCTTGGACGACAAGAGGACCCGAGCTGAACTTTTAAAAGAAAACGAAAAGATTCTTTCCTTTGGCAGACTATTTATCTCATCACTCCTGCATCATACATTGCACACCGAAAGAAATCTCCATCTTGTAATTTAGTTTGTATTGCTGCCCTTGGATTAAACGAAAAAGTATCGATGCATCCCTAGTACTGTATACATCAAATCCTATACCAACAAAAAACACACAGTACGACATCATCAATAGCCACATACAGATAAATGGATGATTTTACCTTTTTAAGCCCAAACTATTTGTATATATTAAAATGCTCACACGAGATCATGGGGAAGAGAACCACTTGAATGAATCCTGCCACATCGATGGATGGGAAAGTTATTAATAGGTGTGTATTTGTATGCTGCATTTACATTTAGTCATTTAGCTGACACTTTTATCAAAAGCGACTTACAAGTTTTGTACAAGTCAGCAGGAAGGGTACAACTCTTATCAGCTGAGTAACAATGTTGAGTGCTACAGTGTAGGTTAGTATATTAGGACAAATGCATGACAGTAAGGTTAGATATATTTTATTATTATTTTTTTCAGATATTATTGAAGAAGTGTGTCTTTAGTCGACGGCGAAAGATTGGACGGGTTTCAGCTGTCCTAACTGGTGGGAAGTTCGTTCCACCATTGTAGGGCAAGGACCGAGAATAGGCGGCTTCTCTTTGATGGCGCTCCCGGAGCTCGGATAGGAGTAGGTCTGAGGCGGCCAGAAGATGCAGAGCGTAGGAGTCTTGAGGGTGTGTAGTTAGAGACCATTGACCGGAGGTAGGTGGGAGCCATTCCCTTTGCCGCATGATATGCCAGGTCGAGGGCCTTGAAGCGGATTCGTGCAGCAATGGGGAGCCAGTGCAGGTCCCTGAGAAGTGGGGTGACATGGGTTGACTTCGGTAGGTTTGCGATCAGGCGGGCCGCTGCATTCTGAATGAGTTGAAGAGTAAATGCTAAATAAGCAGTTACTTTTGAATTATCTGTTTTCTATTGGGTGCTGTTATGTTATGGCTGTGAAAGAAATATATACTGTATATATTTATTTTTCTTTGTACTTAATCTCAAGACAAAGCAAATACTTTTAGGGATATTTTCTTGGTCCATCCATGTTCTAATAAAAATGTGTTTTGTAGTTACTATACGGAATTTCTGTCTTAGATCAAGTGAGAAATGTATTATGTTTTATCCAAGTATAAGGAACCTTGTCTTAGTTTTTAAGTGTTTTCATATTCCTGTCGACATGTTGAAAAGTGTATTTGTCTGCACTCCGAACTGTGAACTAATAAAACACCAAAATGACCAAAGGGGCATTTCCAGTGCCTTCCTCCTCTCCTTGGATGTTACATCTTAAATCACATGCAGTTATTTCTGTCTGTAAACCCTAATAAATAAAACTCTTGCAAAACACACATCATAATTTCTGTGTTTAATAATTAAGCTTTTGGAGCTTTTAATTTTTTAAGATTAAAATGGATATTGGGGCCAAATTACAATGTAGATGATAACAGAGGAAATAGCTAATTTATATGAAAGAGTTATTAGTTCAGGTTAGGCTATAGTATTATGATGACATGGCTGTAGTGGCTTCATGGTTTTCTAATGATTGTCTTGGGAACATATCAAATATCTGTCAGATATCTGGATATCAAAGTTCAAATAAGTGTTTTGGTCAATATGTGTCATTTGTCTGTAGTTCATCTGAATGTAAATCTGTATTTAAAAAAACGAATTCATGTTCTGTTCGTGCCATGCACCCTGATGATGTCATGTATGTTCTTCTGGGTACACTAACACCCCATATGTCAATGTATGACTAATGATCTCAAACAAGTTAGTACCTTCCATATCTATCATCATTTTGCATTTAATAGAAACCAATAGCCTACTGCATTGAGTAGTATTTAGTGTGTTTGCTGAACAATATAACTTTGTACCGTGTGACCTTTGGATAAATAATTCCTGGACTGCTACTACATGCTATGAAGCCTTTCTATCATTCCTCTGGTGAGAAATTAAACAATCTATATTTTCTCTAAATATCAAAGATCCTTTTTTTCCCCTCTGTGAATTTATTTACAATAAATTATGTTACTTCCTGACCAACAGCAACACGGACATCAAGTTCAAAGCTCTCAGGGATGTGGCCCTTTGGAAGCTGATCTTAATGTGAAGGAACTTTGCCTTGGAATTTGGACATTGAATTAGGAAAATAATTAATGTATCCTAGTGTAATTGTATAAAACCCAGGAGGAATGCTCTTGTTTGATAATGACACTTGTGTCTGTGAAATTCTGTCATGTCATCTCGTACGAAAAGGAACATTTCAAACCTTGTGTTTTCTAGTCGAGTTTGAGAGAAAACAGACAATGACAGAAACATCAGAATTTAAGAATTTTTTTAACATATAAAAATAATAAATCCAGTGTAATCTGATTAGGAAGGTACGCCCTGTATAACGGGTCTTGATAGAACCAAGGCATATTGGTGTATCACATCGTTTGCATACCTTCCATAATCCATTGGCCAAAGAGGAGACATTGTATAACTTGAATATTATATTTTCTATCCATCCAGTTTCAACAATCATGGTAAATAATAAAAATAAAGAAGAAAACTTTACACTGTACATCACAAAGCTTTTTCCCATTAGAATACAAATTCTAATTTCAACATAAGTCACTAAATTGGAAATTCTATTTAACTACTGCCAGGGAAATCAAACTGTAAAAGCTTATGTAGAGGAAGGAGAGAATCAGCTTACATGTCTGGTTTTAGTAACTGCTCTACCAACTGGTGAAATGTTAGCAGTTTGTCTCAGTGGCCCCCGGTTCCCTCTCCCTCCATCCCATAATTAAGAGTCCCAGGCGCCTTTTTTTTTAATTTTTTTTAAGATCTTTTTAAACTGTCCCATCTTAAGAGCAGAACAAGGTGGCTGCCATGTAAACAGAAGGAGGAGGTAGGGTGAATGGAGGAGGAAGAGGGGATGAGAGGAGCCAGCATGAAGCCTCACCTTCAAGTTTCATTCCCTCTCATTCAGATCCTATGAAAAATAAAATGACAGCTGCACGTGTTACAACCCTGTACCAACAAGCTCAAGATCTCAGTCGCCTCGAGGTGACCGCTCTTCTCCTACGAGTTCAGAGAGGGGAGATGTACCATGAAAAGCTCTCACTCCCAAGCCGCCCCCCGCTCCCCCATAGAAAGGAGAAAGCCCCCGGTGTTTGCCGACACCAGCAAGAAGCCACCGCATCATCATGCACTCATTGGTTTTGTATAACCACATTTTGAGTTGAATTAACAAAGAATCTTTCTTCTTTTTTCAAAGTTATGTCAAAAAGAACACAATCAAGTAGAACATGCTTGTTCCACATGACAGACCCAGTCAGGGTCGCTGTCTTTTGTTGTTGTTGTTGTTGTTGTTGTTGTTGTATGGCAGACGCACACAAAAAAATAAGTAAAGGCAAACCAGCGATCACACACCTGTACATGAAGCTAGAGGAACCGCTGCTCTAAAAGCAAAAGCTTGAAAGAATTTTTTTTAAATTAAATTAAAAAAAGGAAAAAAATAAAAGCATTCCAGAAATGGACCATAACCATAGCCATAATCTAGCACAAATACTGCATAAACCATTCTCTCATTTTGGCACCAACTTGTGGACACCCCCACTGGAAAAAACAACAACAGGGAAAGTTTTATTTCTTTTCTTTCTTATTTATTTTTTTCGGGTGTGGCAGTAATACAATTTCAACGGTCAATCTATTGAAATTGCATTGGAGATATGAGTTCAGTAAAGACCAGATGGCTTTAGTGTTTTTTTTGTGTGTTTATTTTCATATAAATGTGATAAATGTGCGTGTGCTCCCCCGGATGAGACACAGACTCTAAATGAAAGAGGATTGTTTCCAAAGACTTGACTTAAAAGGCATGGATCATGGGGGAGGGGATCTGATATAAGAAAGGGGAGCACTCTAAATATGGAATCTGTTGAAATTTGTCAAACTTAAGCTGTTGCAAAAACCAATGAGGGATGGGGAAGGCTGTGTAAGTTTGCATGATAAGTAAAAACAATGAAGCATGATACAAAGGATTGTGGCAATGAAAGGCCACAAATTAAAACACACACACAAGCATACACATGCACACACTGACATGCACACATGTGTGCACATGCACACAGACACACGCACACACACACACACACACACGCACACACACGCGCACACACACACACAGGTATGACTGAAAATAGAATCTGAGTCAAAATAAATCCTGGTAAATTCTAAAGGTATAATACATACATGTTCGGGCCCAAAGTTCGTCAAACAAAACAAAAACAAAAGGGAGAGAGAGATCACACTGGATCAAAATGGAAAGCATGCAGAAGTCCACTGCCCTACTGTAGCTTCACTCCTAGCAGACTACAAGAGAAAATAAAGAGAGAGAGAGAGATAGAGAAAGAGAGAGAGAGAGATGCCCCTGTCCTGAGCAGTTACACAGCCACCTGGTCAGCTAGGAGTGACCCACTCCCTACACCACAGGGCGCGGGGTGATTTCTTCAGTGGCAAGTCTTCCTCTGGCCCTCCATCTTTGTCCTGCAGTCCAAGGGGGAGGTGTGGGGGAGGAGGAGGGGATGGGGGGGGGGGGGGGGGGGGGGGTTGTAGAGATGGTCGGGAGCTTTGGACGCCCCTTCAATTCAGCAATGTCCGGTCCAGGATGCAGAATGAGGATAAGAAAGCTACTGTGAGGGTTGGGGGACGAGGGGGGGCGGGGGTCTACTCTATATGTAGTGGAGCGAAGGCAGGGGAGAGGTATGTGTGCAGAGATAAGTAGGGTTGAGGATGGATTTGGGTAAGGAGCTGAGAGGGGTGGAGGTGGGGGGTGGGTTGGCGGGGGGCTTATAGGGCCTGTGTCTTGAGCTCGATGGGCTCTCCCCTGGCGTCCTGCTGGCTCTCCGCCTCTGGGGGCCTGTTGCCCTTCAGTGTGGCCAGCCTCTCGGAAAGGCCGCGCATGCGGGGGAAGAGCATGAAGTCGTACAGCAGAGCGCCCAGGGCACCGCCGATCATGGGTCCCACCCAGTACACCTAACGGAAGCGGGAGAGAGGAAGAGGAGCAGGTCAGGACAGGGGAGAGAGAGAGGAGGATGTGTTCAGAGTTCAGGTACTGTGGAGGGTGTATCTGCCTGGATGCTAAAACCTCCTGTGACACATTCTGGAGAGGGTTATATAAATATGATCTTCTTACCCAGTGGTTGACGAAATTCTTGACCAAGACAGCGGGGGCAAAGGACCTGGCGGGGTTCATCCCTGCTCCGGTGTAGTACATCTAAGACAGAGAGAAGGAAGACGGCCAAGGGTTTATAACATCCAAAACATCATAAACCAGACATGGTGTTGCTTTTTAAAACGAATTGCCTTTTATGGTACTACAAAATGCATCCATTTCCCCAACGTCTTACCCCCAGAAGATGTCCCATGAGCACAGAGAAGCCAATGGCCAGAGCAGCAGAGCCCAGGCGGCCGTTGCGCCTCTCATCGGTCACGGCGAAGATGCAGACGACGAGCTGCAGGGTGAGGAAGACCTCCATAGTGGTGGCCATGCCCAGGCTGATACCGGGCTGCAGCTGCAGGGGACAGGAGCAGAGGGTGTGATGAGTGCATGTTCCATATGCTTCTGTATTTTATATTATATCCTACCTATATACAGTATGAATTGCTACTTGCGTTACTTGTAGATGCACAGGCCTGTTTATAAATAAGCCATGTCATATCGTGATTTTTGACTTAATGTGCTCCCCCCCCCCCCCATTTTTACAACTATATTGGCGTTTTTCCTTATGGACATTTTCTAAGATCAGATGTCTAGTCATATTTTCTCTTAAAGAATCTGTAATTTAAATCTTTTAACTCATTGTTATCACTGATCAGGCACAATTGTATACTTGTATGCCGTGACAAATAAAACTCTTGACTTGACTTGACTTGATTACTATGATGCCTATAGACTTGGAATTCACTTGTTTTTGTACTATAAAATCCAAAGCCAGCTGGTGTATTGCAGTGGTAACGCAGAGGGAAGGTGTGTAGAGTATATTACAGTGACCGCCAGGTGTCTTACCGTGTTGAGGGCCAGGTTGCCTCTCATGTTGGTCGGTGTGACTCCGTAGAGCACAGCAGCACCAGCCAGCGCTCCGAGGCACTGGGCGATGATGTAGAAGAAGGCACGGAACAGAGACATCTGGGAGCCAATCAGGTAGGCAAAGGTGACGGCCGGGTTGATGTGGCCTCCACTGATATGGCCGATGGACTGGATGAGGGTGGCAGCCGCCAGCCCAAAGCAGAAGGCTACGTGGAGAACGTTATGGGGCCCAGTGGTCCAGCGCAGGGCCGCCCCCAGGCCAAAGAACACAAAGAACATGGTGCCGTAGAACTCGGCAAACACCGCCCGCCAGAAAGACATGGACCGGAACTCCCACATGGTGGCAAAAGGTCAAGAGGCCCCAAAGCAATGGAGGGATGAAAGATGAGCAATTAGAGTCAGCTATCACTGCCTGCCTGCTCAATAATGTTCTGAGTCCCTACGGTGTGGCAGACAAAGAAAAACAGAGCAACCAATACAAAAAATCTATCGAAAAACAGAAAGTGCTAAAAAGGTGTGACAGCACGTAAAGTGTTCAACATGTAACTCTCTAGGAGTCCACTTCACTAAAGCTGGATAACCTGCCGTGAGGTGTGGTGTCAGTCATAAGGACCTCCTGTATGGAGCAGTGTGTCGGTCTCTGTGCATCTATGTGCCAACCCTGCTGGTGGTTAGTAGAGGAACATGGATAGACAAAGGATGAGCATGTCCTGCAGACATTCAGCCTCTATGCCAGAGCAGGGGGAGCCCACGGGCCTTTTTATAACGCCCTAGGGCCACGGCCGCCCCACCGAGCCTAAGGGGGAGGGGCCAGCACACAATGCCACAAATCAAAACAAAATCACTTAACCCTTCTCTCACCCTGACCTGATCACCCCTGAACCTGAACTATCCCACAATCCTTCAGATGAAGGCCGACTGAGAAATGGTTACAGCCTGCAATAGTCTGGGAAACACAAACCCTGTTTTTGGGGCTTGAGGATTCCTTTAGCTTATTTATACAAGAAATCTCTCAAATTGATAGTTTAATTTGATGCAATATGAGGCTAAACTAGATCAAATCAAATCAAATCAAATTAATTATAAAGCCTGCAAACACACGCCCATGGGCTGGACAAGAAACATCACAATAAATAAATAAATAAAAAAAAAAAAAAAACCATCATGAAATCCACAACGACACTCACAGACATACCCCAGCGAAGGTAAGGAAGAACTCACTAAAAACCTAGCAATAGGAAAAAAGCACCACAAGCAATGTGGAGGAGAGAAACCTTAGAAGGGCCGTTCAAGGGGGGATTCCTCTTCTTGGATGTCGGTGATAGTAGTGTTGCTATGGATAATCGATGGGTGGAGAATAAAACTGGCAAAATAGTTTGTATGTATGAACATATACGTGCAATAAAACACAAATATGTACATGCAATTGCAACTGGGGTACATAAGAACATTTTAGAAAGATTTAAATAGAATAGAGCTAAGAACAACAACAACAACAACAACAACAACAACAACAACAACAACAACAACAACAACAACAACAACAACAACAACAACCACAAAAGAGAAAGCATAGGGAAACGAGCGCTAGTGGAAAATAGGATAAAGGCTAAATGTCAAGGCTCGGAGCTCAAAATTGCAGTGGTAACAGATACAGTAACCTAGATACCAAGGAAGGGGAACCATAATGGGTGGTGTAACACTCAAGTTATAACCAGAGGTTGAGATGCTATGTAGAGAGCTTTGAGGTGTTAATGGCGCTCCAAGACCTCAAATGTGGGTCTCTCAGCGTTTCAGGGGTTCAGCTGGAGCCTCTCATATCAGGGGATAGAAAGGGTCTGGTCCCTCTAACAACCTGCTTTAAGTTGCTGACACAAAGAAAACAGTAGACAATCCCATTCATAACACCAATGACTGTGAGAGGCCCCCAACGGAAACCGCACTGAACTCACAACCTGTAAATAGAAAAAACAAGAGAGCATGTGTGTTGGGGCAGACCCCTCAAACTGGACGAGGCAATTTGTCAAACGGAACTGTCACTAAATCTGAGATGTACTTTTATTAAATCCTTCAGCATCACAGCACAAGGGCCACAGTTTGATGGCGTTACTCTCATCAATGACACAGTACTGGCCACACATCAGTCTTTCTCCACAATCTTCCAATTGTTTTATTTTGTCCCACTTAAATCAACAATCACATCTATCCTCATCATAAAACCCAAAACGCAGATCAACCGGCTGTTCACGCAATTTCTCCACTTCTCCAATCATATTCTCCGCTGGGTACCCCTGTCGGTTGGTGGCAGCAGAATTGATTAGGCAGAGTTTTACATTGTATGTGCTGGGTCTGGGAGGCTCAGGGCAGATAAAGCGAGAGGGAGAGAGGGAGAGGCTGAGGGGGAGAGGGGGGACGGCAGGCCTGGCATTGAGCTTCTGCACTGGAGCATCTCGCTGACCGCACAGGGGAACGGCTGCGGTGCCCTGAAAAGATTGTGCTGCGCTCACCGCTTTTCCCTGCTTTTCATGCATGGGAACAAAACGCTGGCAGCAACAGTTTCTGCCGCTTTCCATGATCTGTTTGTCTTGCCGCCTGCCGTCAAATCTATAAGAGTTCCCCATATCCACGGGCCACATGCTTCTTCGCACCCCATGCCCAGCGGCCACTGCAATGCCAACCGCTGTTGCACTGGGATCATATCGATAGAATAGAATAGGACCTAAAAGGTACTGCATATTAAAGTTGAACATTATATGATATCTTCCTTATAACGTGGTGTATTTGAAAGATTCAATGCTAATATTGTTCTCAGTCTGACCTGAACATTTGAATGTTGCTCATTTCAACTTCACAGGTAGATAATTCAGGTTGGGGATTTTATCACTGAACTATCAAATAGCCCCTACTTTTAAAAACAGAAGTCATATCTAAATGGTCTAACGGCGCTGCCTGTAGCCAGAGCTACTTGGAGGTATAGCAGCAGAGCAGAACCAGAGAGTTTACTAGCGGGCCAGTTGGTGGACCTCTATTGTGATGTGCGTTATGTCCCTCTCACGGCTGCCCCCCCATCGCTGGTAAGCCGCCCTTTGTGGGTGTAAGCCTGTTTTACAGGGGAGGATGTTTAAAAGCTGCTTGCATGTGGATTTTGCTATCACTCTCTTGGTCCAGAGTCAGACTGCTGACACACACACAACCTGCTGATGGTCTCTTAACAACCGACTCCCATGGCGGTAGCAGCACTGGCCTGCAAACTCCACTCCGCGTACAGTGGTTGAACCTGGAAGGAAACGTTAAACACAGTCCACAGAACACAGGGGGTGGTGTCCAGAGACGTTAGAGAATACATATAGCATTACATGGTGGAGTTCAGAGACGATAATGAATACATACTGTATATATAGCATTACATGGTGGAGTTCAGAGACGTTAGAGAATACATATAGCATTACATGGTGGAGTTCAGAGACGATAGTGAATACATACTGTATATAGCATTACATGGTGGAGTTCAGAGACGTTAGAGAATACATATAGCATTACATGGTGGAGTTCAGAGACGTTAGTGAATACATACTGTATATAGCATTACATGGTGGAGTTCAGAGACGTTAGTGAATACATTGTATATAGCATTACATGGTGTAGTTCAGAGACGTTAGTGAATACATTGTGGAGTTCTACATATGACTTACTTGATTTAAGCCTTTGCACTCCCTGCGGAGCATAGGCCACTGATGATTTCTTTCCATGTTGTGCGGTTTTTGGCCTCCCGAACGATGTTGTGCCATCCCAGTCCAGCCTCTTTCATTTCCCCTTCCCAAGAACGGTGCCAGGTGTTTCGAGGCCTGCCGTGTTTCCTCTTTCCGGGTGGGTTCCATCGTAGGGCTTGCCGGGTGATGTTTTTGTCTTCCTTTCTCAGGGTATGGCCTATCCACATCCACTTTCTCTTCTTTATTTCTTCTGGCGGGAGTAGTTGTTTTGTGCGCTCCCACAGGTCCAGATTTGTAATGACATTTGGCCATTTCACTCATGGTACCCATTCTGTAATCTGTTAATAAGCAGGTGATTGATTGATTGATTGAAAATTGTATTAACAGATTGCAGAATGGGTACAATACAGTACGGCTCAATACACACAATTGTTAAGGGGATGCAGACCAGAGAAAGACGTTCGTCTTGTTTACATCAGGGTCCCCCATTTTCAATTAGCACCGTGCAATCCATTCTTTGTGGATCCCGCCCTATGTCTCCCCCCCCCCCCCCCCCACACACACACACACACAATCGCATACACATAGCCTTCACTCTATCTACACACACTACCCCTCTCTCGCTCTTTCTCTCTACACATCAACTTGTACACACACACACAGCTGTCCAGATATCTCTGTACATCATATCTATAATTCATATTATGTATGCCAATGATCCACTTGTTTTGTCTACTCTCCTGTATAAATACTTTGTTAGCTCACCATTCTTTAGAGATCTAGCCTATAGGGTCATTGCTGTAACCTGGGTCTCTCCATGTTGCAACATGTCATTCTGTCAGTAAACTCTATCCTTAGAGATCCTTGTCCGCCTATCTGGTCAATATCAGAATATGTGCCTGTGCAAGCATGATTCTAACTGAAAGGAGCCACAGCATACTGTTTAAAGTATAGGTGCCCCAATTTAGTCAGATTTCCTTAATCTGGGGGGAGCAATGCACCCCACTGGTTATGTCCTCTGAGGGATAGGGGGAACCATAGATATATATAAAGACTAGATGGTGCAAGGCGGAGTCTCTCGCGTAGTTCACCGGCAGCCATCTTGCTACAGTTAACTACTGCTTTAAGGTGAGTGATCTGCGCAAAGAAAAATACTCTTAACCTCTTAAGCCCGGAGCCTATTTTCTGAAAATCCGCCTAAAATACATACCTAAGTAAATGGAATATTGCTCCACTTCTACAAGGTCGATTTGCATGCTCTTGATATCTAGGGACATCTATGGACCACAGTGAATGTATTCCCAGTGTCCGAAATATTGTGTCTATTACTAGGCTTGCTTAAATTGTGATGAAACAAAGGAGAATATGAATTATGATTTTTCTTTGCATCTTTGACAGTGAATAACACCATGCTAATAATGACCAGATATGAAGAACTGCCACTGATCTCGTTCAGTACCTTCTTGAGATCATGTGTACAAAAAATCTAAGGAAATGAATAAAGGGAAGATGATTAAACAGAAGGTTCTGTAGATACAGTACTGAATTCTCCCATCCGGACCAATGCAATTTGAAATATTATTATAGAATATAGAATAGCAGGTTTATAAATTACCTTATTATAGCCAATTCACACATTTATATATA
Source organism: Notolepis coatsorum (assembly GCF_963971535.1). Taxonomy (NCBI): domain Eukaryota; kingdom Metazoa; phylum Chordata; class Actinopteri; order Aulopiformes; family Paralepididae; genus Notolepis; species Notolepis coatsorum. The sequence goes on from NC_140181.1 coordinate 69,145,775, forward strand.
TACATACGGTATATTATCTTTCAAATGGCCAAGTTCAATTTGGATTTAGTATCACCAGGCGTGCATAAGAACAGATAATGAAATCTACTGTACTTTTTTATTTTGATCAGGGTTCAACCGTTTTCAAACTAATTTCAAATCTAATTGTTGCTGCATGCTAACAATAGAGAAGAGAAACTAACTGCGTTTCAATATTTGTCAATAACGTTATGTTTTATGGTATATTATCCAGAATAATAAGTTATTAAAAAAATGCATATAGAACTATGAACCTTGAAACCCATAGATCCCTTCAAGTGTAGTTTTGAAAAATTCCAACGCAGATCCAGAGCTAGCGATGTCCTTCACAAAATGGCCGCCAAAAACTACAATTCCCATGATTCAAGGTTTTCCAAAATGGTCGCCTCTTGCGAAATAGACAGACATTTCAAAAAGGAAAATCTATCTAATAACACTTTAACCTATTCCTAAACTAACGTATTGATGATAATATACATTATACATGCTGTTGTGACATGGTTATGATGTTTATACTTGAATACGTTTGAAAATAAAAACGATACTTTTATAGAACATTCTGGGGATATTGATTTATGACACAATGTCATTTCGGGACCGGGACCGGTACCGGTCCCAGTCAAGTGGAAGAGGTTCGCTGAAATCTTGACGGATTTACAAACGGTTTGGTTTATTACAAACGTTATTAACGTGGCTATGATTCTAGTTTGGACGAATTTTTATTAAAAAATAATCATTTTCATATGAAAGTCCATTATAAGTATGCAGTATGATAACTACATCTCTGACGTTTTTAACAAACCAAACGGTTGAAAATGTAGCATGCTATGGTAATTTCAATAGTACATGCACTATAGACATTCATGTTATGAGTGGGCGTGCTACTCTGTAGCAAGATGGCCGGCCATGTGGCAACGTCGGTCTCCGTTGGCCAGCAGCGCGGGTGTGTCATCTAGTCTTTATATATATCTATGGGGGGAACCATACAATTCCCCCAAGGGCCCCCCTAGTGGAATAATCTGGCCATGGGAGTCATAGATATATATAGAACACTAGATAGCTTACCCGCGCTGCCGGCCAATGGAGAGCGACGTCGTCGTAGGGCGGCCATCTTGCCCCAGGCAGCTCAGCTACTGATAACATTAATGTCTATGGTGCATGTACTATTTAAATAACTATAGATTGCTCAATTCTTTACCGATTTTCAAACGGGTTGGTTTGCTATAAACATCAAAGATGTAGTTATGATACTGCATACTTATAAAAATGTTTTTTTTTAAAGATGTTTTTTTACAAACCGTTTGAATCATAGCCACGTTAATAATGCTTGTAATAAACCAAACCATTTGTAAATCCGTCAATATTTCAGCGAGTTATGAGTATTTTTGTCTGTGCAGATCACTCACCCTCACTCAAGGCTGACTGGGGCAAGATGGCGGCGGTTCAGCGACGCTGGTGACTCCGCCTTAAGCTATCTAGTGTTCTATATATATCTATGATGGGAGTTCACCATTATGACTAAATTCTAAGAGTTTCAATGTGCAAAATGTTTAGCAGAGACTAGCCAGCCAGACTTACAAGATATTTACCCTAAAGACAAAATGCTTAAATACAAAATGCTCATTCTCAGAATATAGTAGTGTTAAAAAATACTTATTTCTAGACGGCCGGGTAGCGCAGCGGACTAAGCGTCTGTCTATATACCACCGCAGAGACACTGGTATCAAATCCGGCTGTCAGCGGTGCCTCCGGCTTGGCCGGTCGTCATACTGACACAATTGGCAGTGTCAGCGGGTGGGAAGCCGGTGGGTGGTATTCTGGTCGTTGTAAACCGCGACTCCTACAGGTCGGTCAGGGCGCCTGCACAGCGAGGGAAGGAACTGGGTAAGGACCGGTAGTGTGATCCAGGATCATTGATCCTCCCACGCGTTACACTTCCCCAGTGAGAGTCCTCGCTGTCAGGTGAAAAGAGGCTGCTGGCTGTCTCCTATGTATCGGAGGATGCATCTGATACACTTCAGGGCTCCCTAGACCGACCAGTGGGGGGCACATGCGCGCAACGACCAGGAAGGGGAGGGGGGAATTGGCATAACGACTAAATTGGGATGGGAGAAAAATACAGAAAAATAGGAGGAGAAAAAGTGGATACAAAAAAAATACTTATTTCTAGATAGATGCAGGTCAGTAAATAATTTCAGCACGTTTGCAATCATGTGAATTCCAGCAGCATTGCCCAAGTAAGTAGCACTTCTCCACTACTAGTGGGGCAGATTAAGTCAATATTCCATAAGAATCTTTCACTTGGTGGTACAAGCACCAAATTTGGCACAAATGATGTCCAGGATGTACTTTCTAAGAAAAGTACGTTATCTAGCTGAAAATCCAAGACGGCCACCAGTTTTGAAGATGGCCGCCTCATAAAATGCAAAAAAGTTGTAGAACTTGAATGAAAATAAATGGGTTAATGATCCAAACATCAAAATTAATGTATTTTGATTGGAAGAACTCAATGGTGTCAATTGAATTCCAATATGGCCGCCAGTTTTCAAGATGGCGGCTATTACGTTACTCAAAATTTGCGTTTTCGGAAGCTGTCTGATCACAGATATTGCATTAAGTTGAAGGGCACAGGCCCGGACTGGCCATCGGGAGCACCGGGAGTTTTCCTGGTTGCCTGGCCTGCACAGATAAAGGCAACCTCTCTGTTAGACACTGTCAGTCAGGCCACTGAACTTAGAAGCAGGCCAGGCCAGTGTTTCTAGTTGCGGTGGTGCAATAGTTAGATAACCTAAGTGGGGATAAACCAGGAGATCACTGCGACAGATGGTAACGCAGTCTAAACTCACACAAGTTGGAGAACTGTCTCCTCCCCACCGTATGTATATTTCTCTCCCACCGACCCACCCCCTCCTAATGTACAGTCCCCTCCCCATCATATGTATATACTCTGTCAGGATCTATGGGTAACAGTGCTGTATATTTGAATACCGTTTATGTCACAAATGTATCAGTACTAAATACCTGTATGTCCCTATGCCATAAATGTCATGTATGTTGTGTATGTCATAAATGTCTATATGAATTGAAAATGGGGGACCCTGATGTAAACAAGACAAACGTCTTTCTCTGGTCTGCATCCCCTTAAAAATTGTGTGTATTGAGCCGTACTGTACTGTACCCATTCTGCAATCTGTTAAATAAAGTTTTCATTCATTCATTCATTCACTCTCTCTCTCTTGCTCACACACACATGTGATGTGATTAGTGGAGGCGGGACCATTACAAAAAAAACTAAAGATCCATCAAAATCAGGCGGCTACGTGGCGTTGGGGGCAAGGCCCTCGCCACGAATGACGGAGACGCTGGGCTTGCCTGTTCGAGCCCAGCGCTCCACATTGCTTTCAGTTTAGCTGGTCGTTCATACTAATACACATTGGCCGTATTAGGGGGTGGGAAACTGATGGGTGGGGATCGGGCGTTGTGGACAGCGACTCCTACAGGTCGGTTGGTGCGCCTGCGCAGTAGAATCAGGAAGTGTCGGGGGCAGCATGAGCCTCCCACGCGTTACTCCTCGCCACTGAGAGATCGAGCTGCGCAGGTGAAAAGATGCGACTGCTGTTACCTCAAGTACCGGAGGGGACTTGTGCTATGTATGACTTAGTCCACATTGCAGCCGGCTTGTGGGAGGCAAGAAACAGCGTTCGTGACAGGGGAGGGTTGAATTGGATGATACGAAATTGGGATGGGAGAAAATATAGAAAATGGGAGAAAAAGTGGATTAAAAAAAAGATCCATCAAAATCAGTGTTGTTGCTCATCATTGACACATGCTAGCCTGTAATAATAATAATAATAATTTATATTAAATTATAAATAATAATAATAATAATAATAATAATAATAATAATAATAATAATAATAATAATAATAATAATTAAGTGATAATAATCACTTAAAGGCAACCGCATTTCACTGTATGCCCTGGTATGTATGTATGTGATAAATAAACACTTGAATCTTGAATAATCCCACCCAGAAAAATGTACTTTGCATTTGATATATTGAAAATATTTTACAATAATTTGTGATGCCATCACACACACCGGCATTTAAAGGGTTCAAATTCTAAAATGAATTGAATATGTGGTGGTTATGATCAGGGCTGAAGTTGAATACAAGATTTATGAAAGAAAAAGGACAATTTTTTCAATCTGACATTACAAAAAACTAAAAATCCATCGAAATCACTATTGTTGCTAATCATTGCATGCTAGCCTGTAATAATCCCCCCAAGAATAATCCACTTTGCATTTGATATATTTAAAATATAAAAAGATATATATATATATATATTTTTTTTAACAATAATTTGTGATGCCATCACAAACACTGGCATTTAAATCGTACAAATTCAAAAATCCCTGCACCAGAATGCAGGAAATTAAGTCTTTGTAACAAAAAAAATCCTGGTGGGGGACCCCCAGCCCCCCGCTTAAAAAGTGGCCTGACTGGGGCTATATTTCCTGGCCTGAATGATTTCCCCAGTCCGGCCCTGAAGGGCAACATCCATGATCATTCATTGAAATGCTGTGGTCAAGCTCTATTGGTTTGTAATTTTTTTCCAAGAATTATGTCAAAGCACAACCAGGGCACACTGGTGACATCACTGCTGAGATGCATGGGGTTCAGTGTCGCATTGTAGTGTATTAGTTGTAGTTTACTTTAGTGTCCCAAATGCTATATAATAAGCCCCTGTATATATCTCAACTAGAAGTTTAGTTAGTTGTAGTATTGTAGTTAGATAAATGTAGTTCCAAAGATCTAGACATACTCATCAAAGTATGAGCGAACAGTCATAATTCTTTATGTCTACTGGACTTCAAGCCTGAAACAAGGTCAAATAGAGGTAAGGGAGGTCGACGTAGAGTGACAGACAAAACCAAACTACCAACCAACTGGAAAAGCTTCCTGCTTGACAGCGACAACAAAACTGAGCTCTTTGGGTTCCTAGCTGACAAGATAGTGACCCTGTGTCCCAACAATGTTGTAGTTGTGACCAAAGGAGAGCAGGCTCTTTCAAACAAACCCATCAGCCTTGAAGGCTTAAGTCCTTGCAACCACGAAGAAGCTGACTCCAGAATCTTCACACATGCTCTTCATGCAGCCAAGCAACAGATGACATCCGTGTTGATTAATAAGGCATGCAACACAGATATTGTTGCTGTTGCAGTCAATGTTTTTGCGACTCTTCAGGATGCAGGCTTAGAAACCCTAACGCTATTTAGCTTATTATCACATGTGATTTTAAGTCCAACATTAGGAGTATAGGATTTTGCCCATTGAGTCATTATTGTGAAATGAGTCCAAGTTATTATAAAGACCCAGCTGTGGAGCTCTAGCACAACATAGTGGTCACAAAGTAGTATTTCACATGATGTGAATTCAGACCAGGCTGCAGAAACAAATTAGTGGGGGGGCATAAAATGTTCTGGGGGGGGGGGGGGGGGGGCACAATGGTTTTTCAACACAGGTTCCCTTTTATACGTTTCAGCTGGGACAGCGGCGCTGTGGCTTGCTTGGCGCTGCCCACGGTGCTGAACTAAACAGCAGAGAGGCAATTGAAAAATCTAATTTCTCTCTATCTTAAGAACTTTCACTTAAACAAAAACAGACTGAACGGATATATATAACAGACCTGCTGGGGCAGCGGACTGAGAGCAGGGGACACAAACAGGCTGGATAAGATGGTCAAGAAGGCCAGTAGCGTGGTTGGGGTGGAGCTGGACTCTAGCGAGGGTGGCGGAGAGGAGGAACCTTGCTAAGCTCCAGGCCATCAGGGAAAACCCCTCCCACCCACTATACAGACTTGGCTGACAGGAGGAGCATGTTATAGGCTCACACTACCTAAATGCAGCACTGAACGGCACAGGAAGTCCTTCATTCCGACAGCCATCAGACTATACAATGCATCACTGTGCCTCACTGCATCACTGAGCACAGAGTGACAATTACCATCTTCCTGGACTCTTACTTTTTAAACAGAACTGTGCATTATTACACCTACTGTAGACTTCAGTATATTTTTACTGTATCTTTTATTCTATTTAATTTTATTCTATTCTTAGGCCATTTGTTTTGTTATTCTTATTTGTGACTTGTTCTGTCTAAATGTTTAATGTTGAGTGATTTGCAGTGTCAAATTTCCCTCAGGATAATACATTTCTATTCTATTCTATATCTTTGAAAAGTCTCCATTTATTCAACACTTCTGAATTCACTGACAAACAACTGAACTGACAAAAATAAGGTGCATAAAAAAAGCAAACAAAATTCCTCCACAGGCTACTCACCATCATTAGTAGAGCGGCAAGCGGCGTTTGGGGACAGAGTGAAATCTTCTTAAAACACTGCCCCTCCACTCATTCCTGAACTTTTTTGTTAAGTCCTTCTCAAATGCCAACTGAATTAAATTGGCCTTAGTTGGGTCGATGAAGCATACTAAGGCGATGTTCTGTAAAGACGTTCTTGAGGGTAGAAAACGAATTCTCACAGAGTGCCGTGCTAGCTTCAGTAGTGTTGTTGTTGACATCAGTGCCCACTAGGGCTGTCCCCGACTAAGGATTTGGATAGTTGACTTTGATTGACAAAATAAAATAAAAAATGTTTACCAGGGTGGGCACAGCTGACTCAGTGGGCGGGCCCGGCCCCCTAATGCCCGCCCATGGCGCCGGGACTGTGTGAATTGGCCAAATAATTGTGGAGACACTAAATGTAACAATCTCCTACACACTCAAGTCGCTCTAGGTCAGCCTAACAGTATCAATATTATACAGTATACTGTTGCCCAAATTACTTCATGTCTGAATCATCATCGGCAAGTTATTTTCTTTATCTGGAAATTGACAACTCAATGTCAGATCATTCTACCAACCCATTATTTTGCTCATCAGTGAGTAATGCTTGAAAACTCAAATCATAGGCTTCCATTAAGTTGGTCTGAAACAGTTTATTAGAAATATGTAGTCAAAAATGTTGCACAGCATTTAACAAACTCATAGTATTCAACCCGTGTAACAGGTTGGCAAAACATAGTCAAAGTGTATCTGCTTAACAAACACATGTATGACTTAAACTGTCAGTAGAAACAAACTGGGAATTCATTGGTAGATTATTTGGGATGTATGTACTCAACTCAGTATACATATGGAAGAAAATTATTTTTGTATCTGCTAGAATGTGCAATAACCATGAAACTATTCAGTTAAGACAACTGTATTTTCCTGTATTCTATATACTTGCAAAAGGTGTGTGAAAAGACTGTACCGTAATCAGAGCAAAAGCCGTAAGTTGCACAGGCATATTCATTAATTTTAAATGCTGATATATTTAAAATCAATGAATTGTTGGAAATATTTGCACAAACATTGGAAAATTCCTCCTTCAAGACAAACCCCATGTTTTATAAATTAACAAACAAAATACAAGTGCAATTTACTATACAAACATTGAAGGGGAAATCTCTCGTTAAAAACAAACTACTTCTTTTGAAAATAGGCGTCTTGGATCTAGTTGTTTTCTCCATAGAAATCACAATGTTCAATACGTAACCTAACCTGAAAACAAAGAGAGGGTGTTAAGACATTAGCACATCCCATTACAGTCATTTTGAAGTCAATGCACAATGAACAAACAAACAGAAATGTCCATGCAGAATAGAACAGCAAAGCACAGCACTGTAAACGGCTGAGGATCGCTCTGCATGTCCGTGTCCAACAGTCGCTCCCTGCCTCCGAGGGGGGAGGGGGGGGGTTTGCTTTTGGAAACTGCGCGTGCAGAGAGGAGGTCTTCTCTCCCCAGCATGGTTATCAGCTCAAATCTCTTGTCTCTACAACCAACTTGTGACTCGCTCTGTTTAACAGTCAGGTGGGCCTCCTACGTTCTACTACTCGAGATCTGGCATTTCTGAAGGGGAAAGAAATATAAAAGAATGAACCCAAACAACAAATCAAAAGTAAGTTCCAGGTAATAGCTATAATGGGGAAACATTAGAAAGTGTCACGGTACGACATGTTTGAAACAGTACTTACTTTCATCATCGCTGTCTCCAGACTCGTGCTGTAAATTAAAACCAAACACAAATGGTAAAAAGGGTCAGAAATCACACATACAGTATTTTAACCAGTGAAAAGCCCTTTCCCTTTAGGTACTAAATGATAAAGCAAAGAACAAAGCACCTATCCATATAATGAAGAATATGGCATATGTACTATTGCCTTTTTCACTTCACCGAAAGAGTCAAAGCAACAAGGCAGAATAATACACTACTGGAATTACAAACTCTCGCGATTTCCCGACTCAAGGAGTGAATTAAGTCATCCACTCATTGAAATGTGTTCATACTAGGCGGTTAGGTGGTCGAGCGGAGATTGCGTTCGTCACCAGCCCCGGAGCTGTGAGCTTGGTTCGCCTGTTCGAATCCAGCTCACAGCTCCGGGGTTGTCACCAGCTTGGCTGGCCGTCTGCACTGATACAATTGGCTGTATCAGAGGGTGGGAGAAGCTGGCGGGGTGGGTCCGGGTCGTTGTAAACAGCGACTCCTACAGTTCGGTCGGGGCGCCTGCTAAGCGCGGATTGGACGTGAGGGGGATAGTGTGGTCCTCCCACACGCTATGCCCTCTCAATGAGAATCCGCGCTGCCAGGTGAAAAGAAGCGGTGATTGGCTGGACGTGTGTCGGAGGAAGCACGTGGTAGCCTCCACTCTCCCAAAATGATCTGACTGTGGGGGGTAAAGCGCAGCGACCAGGAAGGGACTGGGAATTGGCATACGACTAACATTGGGATGGGAGAAAACCGGAGGAAAATGGAGGGGGAAAAAGAGCAATAAAAAATAAAAATAAAAAATGTGTTCATACTGATCTAAGGAAGTGGATAATGTTTCTTCATCGTACCTCATCTGCACCCCCCAAGTCTGGAAGGTCCTCCCCACCCATGGTATTCATCATCTAGAGGAAACAGTAAATATAAGACTTTAGTTTTACAGGGACTAAGCACAATAAAGTTCATATTTACAACACACTTATAAACATTTATGCAAATATACCAGTGGTATCCGGTTGGCAAATTTGTCTTAACACTAGTCCATGGGGAAGCATTTTTAAAACCATTAACCCGTTCACTACCACACTACAAAGGGTTAACACCTTCACTACCACACTACACAGGGTTAACACTTTCACTACCACACTATAAAGGGTTAACCCTTCCACTACCACACTACAGAAGGTTAACCCTTTCACTATCACGCTACAGATGGTCTGTAGTGTGGTAGTGAAAGGGTTAACCTTCTATAGTATGTTAGTGAGAGGGTTAAAAGACTTAAGAGGGTTCGTCACCAACGCCGGAGACGCTGGATTTGCCTGTTCGAATCCAGCTCCCGGCGTTGTCACCAGCTTGGCTGGCCATTCACACTAATACAATTGGCAGTATTAGAGGGTGGGAAAGCTGGAGGGGGGGGTCCGGGTCGTTGTAAACAGCGACTCCTACAGTTCGGTCGGGGCGCCTGCTCAGCGCGGATAGGATCTAAGGGGGGTAGTGTGATCCTTCCACACGTTACACCCTCTCAGTGAGAGTCCGCTCTGCCAGGTGAAAACAAGCGGTTGATTGGCTAGACGTGTCGGAGGAAGCACGTGATACGGCGTGATACCCCCCACAGTCGGTCTGGGAGAGTGGAGGCTAAGTGCGCAGCGACCAGGAAGTGGATTGGAAATTGGCATAACGACTAACATTGGGATGGGAGAAAAACGGAGGAAAAAGGAGGGGGAAAAAGATATAAAAAAAATAAAAATAAAAAATACTTAAGAGGACTGCACCATACAAAGTCAAATGGAACACATAATTGACAGCATACAAAGCAGGCGAGACGGAACGATAGGGTGTGCGAGATAAACGGACAGAGCAAGTCCAGGACAGAAAAGCAAACAAACAAAACGGCATGTCGGCTGTGCTTGGATAGGTCCGTGCTGCCCTGTTGCTCACCTCGGAGAATTTGTCAAAGCCTGACAGGTCCTCGTCGGAATCGTCTTCCCAGTCCTTCCAGTTGTTGAAGTCTGTGGACAGCCAGTTGAACTGGAAGGAAATACAATGCAGAATAGTGGTCGACCCATATAGACTAGGCAGAATTTCAGAAAATGTGCTTGTATAAAGTGCTGAAGGCATTTCGTGTTTATTTTTGGTACACAACATTTCTAGGGGTATTAAGGGGTGCTGAATCCAAATCTGCTGTATACCAAGCTCAAAAATGTCAAATAAGGCCTCAAAATTGAGAAATCCAACATGGCCACCAGCACCAGGCCCTCTCTCCACAAAAACAGGTGCTAAACCCACAGTTTTTATTCTACTGACATGAAAGTTTGCACAGAACATCTGCACCTATGGAGGAAGAAAGTAGGAATATAGCTGGGGTGCAACCATGAGTAACAGGGTGTTTTTGACTGTCTAACTGTAATCTTTGTATAGGTGAGGATACAAAAAATGACATTTCTTCAGTGTTTGCAGGAATACTACAGCAATTTGGTAATAACTGTACAGTGTTGGACCAGCGTTTCCGTTAGCCGGTATTTTACCGGCAAAATCTGTTTAAGTCCGACATATTTTATCTCTCCGGTCTTAATGTCCGGTGAAAATAATTCCCTGAGTCTAAGCACAATTTGATTATTTGAATTGTATTAAAATAGGCTAAAATTAAATAGCCTATGCGATGAACGAAACGATCATTACATTTGTTTCCTCGTTGCTTCTAATAATGACAACGACGTTGTCGGCGAGAGCTTAGTGCTGGCTGTGCGGACTTTTCTGAAGCTGTAGAGCCGCAGTACCAGCAGTACAATGCAATATTCCAGCAGTACTCCAATTCAGCCATTTTCAGCCAATGTTGGGTGGGGGGCGCTGTTGTGCGGTTCCCAGAAAAGAGCCAATAACAGCTGAACAGCTTCTCTGCAGCGCCATACTCTTTGCAAATAAGTCGTTGCGAGGTGGAGAGAGTCGTCACGCAAACCCACGATAATGTTGCCGTCTCTCTGCTTTCTCAGTTCTTCGCTTGATATAATTAATACAAATGTCCAATATAACGGAATTCGTTAGCTCATAAAAATGTGATTATAACAGACTGCTGTTTAGTGTCGGACCGACTGCGTATCGGTCTATTTTATTTCAAGTCAGCAGCAGCACGGAGTATCGAGGGACTTATTTTATTTGGAATATATTAATGACTGTATACGTGAAGTTGAACATTATGATATGTGTGACGTGTCTGATACAACGAGGTGAAGCGATGTCGACTCGAGATTCATTTGGGGGTGCGTGTGACAGAGCTGCTGCAGCGGGAGCTTGATGCTGGTAGCGTATCGCACTAACTTGAGAGGCGAGAGATAGTAATTTGATTCTGCAAATCAATTTCTCATTCTTCGCTTGATGTAATTAATACACATGTCCAATTATAACGGAATTCGTTAGCTCATAAAAATGTGATTATAATAGACTGCTGTTTAAAACTCTGACCGGAATATCTCGAATATGTCCGGTGATAGAAATCTTGCAGGACACTCAGACCGGCACGAATATGTTCTAACGGAAACGCTGTGTTGGACACCAACATTAGAATCCCCCAAGTCTTAGCTTTCTTCAGGTACCAAGTTTATGCAAGTAGCTCTTATAAATCTGGATATATAAGCATTTTAATGTAAGCATGCTGTTTTAGGCGAATTTAAAAAAAAATAAATGGTGGGGCTTAATGAGTTAAGTGCGACTACACAAGGTACAGACCTGAATTAAATGTGCTTTTGTAAGTTTTCTTACATACATCAACAAGGACGTAGTCACACCGGAGATTCAAGAATCCATACTTGGCGCAGAACACCTTGGACAGGCACAACTGAACATGTTTGTGGACAAACGTTTGTGTGAACCTCCAGATAGTGACCAGCACCTGAACCTGAAATCACCCATTCGAAAGAACAAAGCCAAAGACATTTGCCTCTTTGTATGAAGTTGTGCAACTTTCCAAGAACAAGCAAAACACCATCAAAGTGGACAGGCAGATTCTACAAATGCTCATCACAGCTTACAGAGCAGGTCGTAAGGTAGACCTTGACAATATCCTCCAGCATGAGCTCATGCCCATCCCGCCATCTCTGGCCACAACTAACGGGAGTCTACATTCCACCAACAAGTCTGTGTTCGCAAATATACTGACGAAACAAGTTAAAACCCCTGCAGATCTCACCCTTCAGGGACCCAGCTGCCTGGTCATCGATGGCCAAGCTCTGGTAATGGCACTCGGAAAGCCACCTGACACTACAACATTTGGTGACTATGCCAACAAGTTCACCGACACCGTGTTGAAGATGGGAGCAAAATACCAGAGAGTAGATGTCGTCTTTGACAGATACCATGACCAATCCATCAAAACAGGCACAAGGGTGAAACGCAAACAGCGCCACAGGCCAGTACGTCGTGAAATCAAAAACAAGTCTGTTCCACTTCCTGCCGATTGGTCGAGCTTCATGGCCCTTGAAGACAACAAATCAGATATCGCTCAACTACTCTCAAACCACCTGATAGAGCACAGCCCGGATGATGAACCTGTAGTTGTAGTATCAGAGAGGTTTGCTGAAGGGACAACTGTCAAGTCAACAGATCCAGATCTTGAAGTCTCCTCTCCGAGTGCTGACCATGAGGAAGCTGATACACGTCTGATTTTCTCATCCAGGCTCCAGTGGAAACAATCGTTGTGTCAGCGCGTGACACAGATGTGCTGCTTCTACTCTTGGCTCACTATGACAGAATCTGATGTACGCATCTCTACATGAAAGCTGGGACATCGAAGGATCCAAAATATTTTCCAGTACATGACATTAGAAAGCTACTATCTGATGATCAACTGGACACAATCCTTGCCTTCCATGCCCTCACCGGATGTGACAGTGTGTCCCAGTTCAGTGGTCACGGAAAGAAAACAGCCTGGCAGGTGTTCAAGCACCATCACACTGATCTTGCTGGCCTTGGGAAGGGCCCTTTCACAGAAGATCTTGTGACATCAACAGAGAGATTCATCTGCAAGATCTATGGTGTGCCTTGAGTTATTCTGCAAAGGCTGTCCACAAGAGACTCTGCCACCAACCTCGGATGCTACATCTGTTCCTCCCTCCCCATCAACCTGGACCCGCTGCAATTTGCATACCGCCCCAACAGGTCCACGGAGGACGCCATAGCCCATGTGCTGCACACAGCAGCATCACACCTGGACAAGAGGCAGGGGAACTATGTGAGAATGCTATTCATCGACTACAACTCAGCATTCAATACCATAGTCCCCTCCAAACTCATAGCCAAGCTCAGGGACCCGGGCTTGAACTATGACCTCTGCCAGTGGGTCTTGGGCTTCCTGACGGGCAGACCCCAGGTGGTGAGAGCAGGCAACTGCACCTCCTCATCCATCACTCTCAACATAGGGGCCCCCCAGGGCTGTGTCCTGACTGAGTCCACTCCTCCACTCCCTGTACACACATGACTGTGTGGCACAGCGGAACAACAACACAATCATAAAATTAGCTGACGACACAGTAGTGGTGGGCCTGATCTCTGCAAACGACGAGAGGGCCTACCTGGAAGAGGTTAAGGTTCTAGCGGGATGGTGTCAAGAGAACAGCCTCTCCCTGAACGTCAGCTAAACAAAGGAGATGATTGTGGACTTTAGGAGGTCGGGGCAGGGTTTCCGTTAGAATTTTTTTTTGCAGGTCTGAGTGTCCGGTAGATTTCAATCTACCGGACAAATGGGATAAATTCCGGTCAGAGTTTATTGAGCTTAAAAACAATTGATAGGCCTATATAAAGAATGACATCATCAAGGCATTTATAATATTTTAACTTAAAACTAGACTACTTTTGCGTATATACAGTCATTAATATATTCCAAATAAAATAAGTCCCTCGAGACTGCGTGCTGCTGCCGACTTGAGGTGTCGGTGGGCAGTCTGCCCGACCTTAATAAACAGCAGTCTGTTATAATCACATTTTTATGAGCTAACAAATTCCGTTATATTGGACATTTATATTAATTATATCAAGCGAAGAACTGAGAAATTTGGCAGAGAGACGGCAACATTATCGTGGGTTTGCGCCGTGATGTATATCTCCACCTCCCAACGACTTGGTGCTGCTGCTCATAATGTCCGGTGAAAATAATTCCCTCTAAGCACAATTTGATTATTTGAATTGTATTAAAATAGGCTAAAATTAAATAGCCTATGCGATGAACGAAACAATCATTACATTTGTCGTTGCTTCACCAAGCAGCCGGTCAATGACATCCTGTGTCAGCGAGCTGGCAGCTGATATATTTACGTGAAGCATGGAGCAGGAGCAGACAGAGCAGAGCAGCGGTGTCAGCAGCGCCCCCACCCAACAGCTGAATTGCCAATGGCTGAATTGGAGTACTGCACCCTGCCAAGCCATGCTTCACGTAAATATATCAGCTGCCAGCTCGCTGACACAGGATGTCATTGACCGGCTGCTTGGTGAAGCAACGACAAATGTAATGATTGTTTCGTTCATCGCATAGGCTATTTAATTTTAGCCTATTTTAATACAATTCAAATAATCTAATTGTGTTTAGAGGGAATTATTTTCACCGGACATTATGACCGGAGAGATTAGATATGTCGGACTTCACCAGATTTTGCCGGTCAAATACCGGTAATTACCGGCTAACGGAAACGCTGGGTCGGGGTCAGGGACTACAGCCCCCTCAGCATCGACGGGGCACCGGTTGAGAGAGTGAACAGTTTTAAGTACCTCGGAGTCCACGTATCCAAGGACTTGACATGGACCACACACATTGACAGTGTTATCAAGAAGGCACGACAACGCCTCTACTTCCTTAGGTGCTTAAGGAAGTTCAACGTGAGTCAGAAGATCCTCAAGAACTTCCACTCATGCACAATAGAAAGCATCCTGACTGGCAATATCACCTCCTGGTTTGGGAACTTGGGCACTGCACAAGACCGCAGCAGACTACAGAGAGTGGCCCGTTCAGCCGAACGCACAATTGAAGGTGGGCTTCCCACTCTCCAAGACATTTACAACAAGCGGTGCATGGGCAAGGCTAAGAGAATAATCAAAGACTCCAGCCACTCAAACAACTGCCTCTTTGAACTGCTGCGGTCAGGCAAGTGATACCGGAGTCTCATAGCAAGCACAGAGAGACTCAGAAGGAGCTTCTATCCCCAGACCATCAGGATGCTCAATGAATGAACAATGAACAATAAGCAAACCATCAACACACCCACAGCGCACATACACTCACTTAAATAAACAACACACTGTAGCACCCACTTTACCACTTTAGACACACTTTACACTTTATATTTATATTATTGGTAAGGAAATTGCACATCATTCTCATTCCTTATTGCACCTCACCACTACAAGGTGGCACCACAAGCTAAGCTATACTTCACCATTCTTGTACCAGCTGTACTGTATATATAGATACACTGAACAAGCTGTACTGTATATATAGATACACTGAACAATTTTGTTGTGTACACTTGTTTATGTACTTGACTTTCTATTTTATACTTATTATACTTATTTTATACTATCTTGTTATTATCTAGCACACTCTCAGGCGCAACACAGAAAGAAACATTTTATGCAAAGTATTCTGTATGACAACTAATAAAGAAACTTGAACATTCACTTATATTGATATGGTAAAATAATATTTTTATTTTATTATATTATATTATAATCTATTCTATTCAGGAAAAGTGGCATTGGATGAATCATGCAACTGCAAGACACCTGCGACACCTGCCTGAATACGATTGATGACTGACAATAAATTACTGTACCTAAGCTACTGTATGCATATTAAGGACTATCTAATTTGCATAAATGGCATGTTGATTAAAGAAATTCAAGAGAAAAGAGTTTGATGAATAAATCCATGGCCTGGGATCATCCTGCTTTTCTTTCTTATTTGGTTGATGAGTTATGCATCAATAACAACCACAGTTTCTGCTATAAATATGAGTTTCAAGCAACATTTTCACAACTGATCTAAAATCAGGATATGATTTTAAATTCCTCATGTATGCAAACATAAAAAAACACATTTCATTCATGTTTCTACCTTGTTTAGTCAAAAAGATATGCACTTAAATAGATTTCAGCCTGGCGTTGGCGGCCATGTTGTATTTCTCAATTTCGAGGCCTTATTTGACATTTTTGAGCTTGGTATACAGCAGATTTGGATTCAGCACCCCTTAATACCCCTAGAAATGTTGTGTACCAAAAATAAACACGAAATGCCTTCAGGGTTATGATTTTCTGAAAATTGACCCTGTCTAATACTGGTTTTTCAGCGGCTGGCGCCAATATTTAGGGCAGCATTTTACCATTTAGAGAGTAGTGCGGCTGATTTAATGCCAATATTTTTTTTGCATCTGATGAAATACAATCATTTAATAATAACAATGCACTTATATATTATAATATTCACTACAAACAAGAAATATACAGTAAATGCTCATCCAACATGTAAAAAACATGCATTGCATGCATTTTCTTTTGTAGATCTGCACTCTACTTATTATGGATGTATCAAACAGTGAATATATAGTTCACTTATATATAAATAGTTTTACACAACGGAGCGCTGATGATTAAAAAAATAGGCCTATTTGACTCCTTTACCTTAAGAGTGCAACGTGGCAACACCTGCCCTCACACATCTAGTAATCATTAACCACAGCTCATGCACCTCCCACTTTGTTTTTAATGGCTAATATCAGTGCTTTATTTTTGCCAGTTTGCACTCTGTTGTCACTTCTTCTGTTGGATTCCCA
This sequence comes from Notolepis coatsorum, assembly GCF_963971535.1. Taxonomy (NCBI): domain Eukaryota; kingdom Metazoa; phylum Chordata; class Actinopteri; order Aulopiformes; family Paralepididae; genus Notolepis; species Notolepis coatsorum. Next base: position 69,162,700 of record NC_140181.1, read on the forward strand.
ATCGTGAAGGTGATCATATTTATCCTGCTCGTCTCCAAGTTTCCTCACTTTCTACAAATAATTAAGAGAAACTGACACCCTCCCTCCTCCTGCTATCCAGACAGAGACCCCTACATCCAGGAGCATCCTCCTGCTATCCAGACAGTCCTCTATTCCAGAAGCCTCCTCCTGCTATCCAGACTGAGACCCCTACATCCAGAAGCCTCCTCCTGCTATCCAGACAGAGACCCCTACATCCAGGAGCCTCCTCCTGCTATCCAGACTGAGACGCCTAGATCCAGGAGCCTCCTCCTGCTATCCAGACTGAGACCCCTACATCCAGAAGCCTCCTCCTGCTATCCAGACTGAGACCCCTACATCCAGAAGCCTCCTCCTGCTATCCAGACAGAGACCCCTACATCCAGAAGCCTCCTCCTGCTATCCAGACAGAGACCCATACATCCAGGAGCCTCCTCCTGCTATCCAGACTGAGACCCATACATCCAGGAGCCTCCTCCTGCTATCCAGACAGAGACCCCTAGATACAGGAGCCTCCTCCTGCTATCCAGACAGAGACCCCTACATCCAGAAGCCTCCTCCTGCTATCCAGACAGAGACCCATACATCCAGGAGCCTCCTCCTGCTATCCAGACAGAGACCCATACATCCAGGAGCCTCCTCCTGCTATCCAGACAGAGACCTACATCCAGGAGCCTCCTCCTGCTATCCAGACAGAGACCTACATCCAGAAGCCTCCTGCTGCTATGCAGACAGATCCAGGAGCTTGCTCAATGGTCTGTTAAGGAGGCCAAAGAATAATTTGATCCAGCATATCCCAAATTGGCTCTGGGATACCCGGTTGTTGCTTCCCTCTGAGGGAGGGGGTCTGCTCCTGTCCAGTGCTCGGCTGGATGGAGCCCTATTGTCATGCCCGCTTGTCACTTCAACACAACAAGAGGTATGGACCGAGTGACTCTGTGATGCTCCCTTTCCTCCCCCGTTCACATCCACTGGTCACTCTGATTTCATTGGGAGACACTGACTGAGTGGCCATGTGGCATGTGGTGTCTGTCCCCATACCGTGTGTCACACCAAAGGGTCCCTTCAACAACATAAGAGGCACGGACCAAGTTAGCACTGTATTGTGCTTTGCTCCTCTTTCTCGCTCCATACATGCAGGCCACTCTGATGCAACATGGAGGGCTGACCTAAGTGGCTAAGTGTTTCGTGACCCCTCAGAGTTCTTCCACACCAAATACTATAGACATGTTCTTATCCATGCCTAAATTGCTTAATAAACTTTCTAAACTAACGTTGTGCCCATCCGTCGTTGTGAGCCTTAACTAGTGAAACCACGTATACACCTTATATTGACTACACTTCACAATCCGAGTTGTCAAGACAGTTGCCAACAGTGTTTACATCCAGTCTTGGCTAATAGCTAGCGAATTACTGTAGCTTTGCCAGTTTTGGACTTTTGCACAACTTGCAACAAAATATGGTTTCAATAAAAAGGAGTGTTTTTATCATGTTTTACTCATTCAGCACCATACCCGAGTAAAGTCGGGTTTTGGACGCTTTTTCTTTTATTCGATTTTTCGTATTCATTACAGGCTCACGGACCTCTGTGTTACCATTGGAACTCATTCTGAGACCCCGAGAGTGCAATACCGGCCGAATTCTGCTAGGTGGCAGTATTGCCCACTCTTTGAAACCTTATTTCACACTGTGTGTCACATCTAATGTCATCCGGGCAGAGAATTTAGACCAAGCCAAGTAAATCGCTTCATCCGAGAACTTTGAAACGCGTTCAGCACACTTGAGGCATATCTTGTGCAACTTCATGTCAGGGACCCGATGGACATCAATACTGGAAATCGCGATCAGACAATTGGAATATTCTTTTTGGAATAACCCCTATCAAAGGTAAGGACTATCGGACGTCAATTCCACCTTGATCCTACAATGATTTCATATCGATCCAGCCGATCAACGTATGTAGTATTCAAAACGAATGCCGCTGCTGGCGATCAGAGCATCAAACCATGTCATTTTCGGAACAAGGGGTATAACAAGAACATTGTGTGCTGTGTTTGTATTGGACAGCAGTGTTTGTAGTGGACAGTAGTGTTTGTATTTGGCAGAAAGTGTTTAATAAATTAACACGCACATAATTTGTGATAATCTGCAACCCTCATTGTGCAGGCGCTCTCAAAGTAGCATTGCGCTTAAGACTTATTAACTCATTCAGAGCCACGCCCCTTTGACCATATTAGGGCTAGCATGCCAGTAAGGAAGTCAATGGGAGGTCGGGGAAATTTGCGAACGCCTAAACTATATCTTAAATTATGGCTATGGGTAGGGATGCCCCGATCGATCGGCCACCGATCGTTATCGGCCGATAATCAGTATAAATATGCGATCGGGGAATTCCGATGAGTCATATTCGCCGATCGCGGAAACTGATCAAGTGGATATCTCACTCGCTTGTCTCAGACGCACAGGACCTGCAAACTGCTCCTCCTCCCTAGCCCCGCCCGCCCCCGTGTAGAGTTTGTAAACAAAGAGGTGCGGCTCCTCTGCTCGAGTCTGTAGTGCATTCGACCTGCGCTAACGTTAGCTACCTAGCTATCGTTACTGTTTAAATAAAATTACCCAGTCAACTATTCACGTTTAGTAGGCATTGTCTAACGGTATTTAGCCGGCTAGCTACCGATAGCTCCTGATATCAACAAATGATCCAGAAAATCTAGTAGTCCATGTTCATACCTCCGGTAGCTTGCGTTAGCTGACGTTAGTTTACTGTTCAAAACGAAATGTCCCATTGAACTAAAGTTCTGTCTTAACGTCATCTAGCCGGCTAGCAGTAGCTACAGATAGCTCTTGATATCAATGTCTTATAACATTGATTTAATGCGTATTCGAGCTGAGGGATTGCTGAATGTGAAATGACCAAAGCATAACGTTACCAATAGGGTCCCGCTGCAGCGCCGGAGAATCCTTTTTGGAGCTGGAGGCTACTAGAGTACACACAGACAGTGGAGCTGTTTGCAGATAGCGAGCATTTTGACTTGTTGCGTGGTGGCGATGTCTCGCAGATAATACAAGTACAAATCTAATTATATAATATATATATTTTATTAAAAAAAAAAAAAAAAAAACTATATAAAAAAAATTTTAATTTCTTTTTAATCAAAAACGATCGGTATCGGATCGGTATCGGCCGATATGGCTCATGACGATCGGTGGCAAAAAATGTGATCGGGGCATCCCTAGCTATGGGTCTAAAACACCCCTAGCTTATCAATGACTTTCTTGCAGTCGACATGTACGAAACGGATTGTTTTTTCATTGGTACATTTCCGTTTTATACCGTTTTGAATACGAGTAAAAGACTGGTAAAATAGAGTCCTTACCTCACATCAGATGTTCTGCAAAAAGATTAATCCCATTCCTGATCGCCATTCCAAATATTGATCGCGTTTATTGATCGAACATTATAGCACCAAAACACATAATCGACGCTGCTCCCAGTGGGGGGAATCAATGCAATAGTATCCAGCTGCATGGCCGAGAAGTAAAACCTGGACCGGACTTATTTTTTTGATTCACAGTCCCACCCAATCCAATCCAATGATGTGCAATACCATCCGGGAGACAATCGGCGGCAGTCTTTGCCCTTTTCGAGCTCAGACTCATTCCCAATGATAACGTCAGGCTGGATGGATGAAAAATGAATGGATATTGCTAATAAAAGAAATAACGATTAAAACCCGAGTTTTCTCGGGTTTTGGCACTCAACGCATGGCGAGTTAACCCGACTAATCTCGTGGTTGGCACTGAATGGGTTAGAGTGCCAACGACGCTATATGTCGTTAGTTCATGCCGACCGTTGAATGCCAGCGACGACATATAGCGTTTTTTTGTCGTTTTATTTTTTTATTAGCGATTTGAATTCATATTTCATCAATCTAGTCTCACGTTAGTGCTCCAAACTCTCTCTGAGCTCCATTGGGAAAACACCGCCCCCTATCGTCTCTCCCTGTTGTACTGCACCCCATTGGATTAGACTGATGGGGGGGGGGAATCCAGTTTCCTCATTTTACTTTTCCGGCAAGCCATCCGAAGAGATCCAAGTCTTCGCCGACCCTCAGAACAGCGTGGAATCGGTATTTCCAGTACCCAGCGCTGAATCAATAAACGCGATCGATATTTGGAATGGCGATCAGGAATTGGAATAATCTTTTTGGAGAACATCTGATCCGAGGTAAGGAATCTATTTTACCAGTCTTAGGATAATCAGAGCTGTTTTCACAGAGATATCAGCGTGTGCCATATGTGTGTGTGTGCGCTGATCAGGAAATGAGAATAGATTAGTCAGCTCGCTTCTCTAGCGTGCATAAATACACATACTATCGATAATGTAGTGTTTATTTGAAAACGATTCATAAATAGGCAGATTTTTTTTGTGTATTCCAGAATATTCCAGTAAAGACCGTTTATCACAGCATCTTTATATTTTCCTGAAACTTTCAAGAAAACGATGGTTTTTCAAAATGGTATCAAACGGAAATGAACCGATTAAAAAACAATCAGTTTTGCGACAATGTTGACTGCAAACAAGTCATTGATAAGCGACCATGTTTTGAGACGGGGACCCGTGGCATCCAAAGTGTTAAGAGCATCTTTGCAGCGGAACTGTCTGAGTACAATGATGCCTTCCACAAGTGTCTACAACAAACGGTTAACGAGTTATATAAGGAGGAGTGACTAAATATAGGGGGAGTGGTTAACCTAAGGCAATGAAAAACTACTCTTTACTGGGTCCAATGACACCTCCCGCAAGAGTGTATGACAAATGGTTCACGAGTTATGAAAGAGGGCGTGGCAAAATTGTGTGCGTCTGTGTGTATGTCTATCTGTGTGTGCCCTTACTCCATAATCAAGTTTTCCACAATGTTTTGCCATGTTACGTGAATACATTTAGAAATTATGCTCATTTTTGTAAATGATTTCCCAGTCTCTGCTTTCAGTAAATAACACAAGACGGATCTAGATGTCTGTTGTACATCTGTGTTTTTGTTCTAGGCCACTCCCACTACCACACCCACTTTTTGCCAATTGGCATGAAAATGTAATCAGCTGTCCTTTGGCTCATGACTAACCGTTCCACAAAATCTTGTGTAAGTCTGTGAATCCATTTGAAAGTTATGCGCTTTTTTGTGATGAGTCACTCCCATTGCCACACCCCTTTTAGCCATTTGGCATGAACACACACATTTGCCCTCCATGCCAAATTTCTGTGGCTGCTAGAGGGTGGAGAAACTTTTGTGGACCGACCGACAGAGCGAGATATAGAGCCACTGGTCGCAGCAAAATATTCAAACCTTTGCCTTGTCTTTGGTTAGCCGTGGCCATGGTTTCCCTGTCTCTGCCTTCCGTAAATAACACAAGACGGACCTGTCTGTACGTCTGCGTTTGGATTCCTGGGAAGAGGGAAGAGACAAGTGAATTGAAATTGAAAATAGCCTCAACTTAAGTAAATGTGTTTAAAACGGTGGTGGGGGGGGGGGGGGTCACTTGGTTACAGTGAGACAACTTACTTTGGGGTCAATGTCCTGGAAAAGATCCAGGTTGTTTTGGTGTTTGATCTTTTCTATGCCTCCGACACAACTGTAAGACAAAGCAAAAAAGTCAAAGAGTTGTCCTCAAACCCAAACCGCTTTTTAAAAGAGAGAACCTTGGTCTCAACTACTGCATGAATAAAGGTTAAATTCATATACAATTATATATTTAAATAATATTTTTGGACTGACAAGGTTCATCTGTTCTGTATGAGAGGCTAGGTGCTCTTTTAATAAATATCATATGGCGTCATGAAACAGAACTGAGATTAGGCAAACTTCACAGACTCTTACCTGAATTCAATTTTAGACTTGTCGAATTTTACATTCAGATCTTTGCTGTCCTCCACACAGAACTCAATGAAAACACAGTCCCGTCGGTCATACCACTTAGCAGTTGCTGGCTGCCTAAAAAAGGAAGAAAAGAAAAGTGTCATAAATTAAGAGTTCTAACATCCATTCTTAATTCATTCTAACCGTACATATTGCCAAATTCCTTTACAGTAATATATTATAACATATCACTGTCTCCCTTATATATGTTTTGCTTGTGGTTCCAGGACACAAGACTCGACCTACTCTTCGATAACCATATTATGACAGAAGCACTAACTCTAAATACTAGGATTATATTTGTTAGTGGTTTGGGTTCCTGCTGAGTACCATAAGGTACATGAATAGCACAGTTGACATAGTTAGGTAAGTGAATAGTACTGTTGAATTAGTTAGGTATGTGAATAGTACAGTTGAATTAGTTAGGTAGATGCACAGTACTGTTGAATAAGTTAGGTACGTGAATAGTACTGTTGAATTAGTTAGGTATGTGAATAGTACTGTTGAATTAGTTAGGTACGTGAATAGTACTGTTGAATTAGTTAGGTATGTGAATAGTACTGTTGAATTAGTTATAGTACTGTTGAATTAGTTAGGTACGTGAAAAGTACTGTTGAATTAGTTAGGTACATGAATAGTATTGTTGAAGTAGTTAGTGAGTGATGCTGATGGATCAGACTACCCTACAACCTCTCATTCAAGGTCATTTTGGCAAGTGCGTGTTCACGGTATAATCTATCCGTCTTGATACTGTTGCCAGCAGTAACAACGGGTTTCTTCTGAACAGGTTGGGATATTGTGTGCTTGCTCTGTTGCCAACAGTACACACAGTTCACAGCAGCATCTCACCTATGTGAAAGAATCAGACAGGTGCATGCATTCACACATGTATAGCACGTTGGATAAGATCTGTTGAAACTGAAAATTTGCTAAAAGAACGTTCGTTTCTGGGGTGAAAAAATTTGTCCGATCAGTGAAATCATGACAATGCCGTAGTGTCCTCGGTAATAATATCATTAATCTCAAGCAGTTACAGCTAGCAAGACACCGACCCTCCATTCATAATACCTCATCATGACATGACACCACTACGCCATGCTAACCTTAGCTAGCTGCTAGCTAACGCAAGGCCCCTCGTGTATAAAAGCAGTAGTTACATGATTATCATTTGACAAGATGCTAGTTTGCTACATGGTTGAAGCTTCTAAAAAAAGTTTCATTTGAATGGACATTATTACGGCATGCATTGTTGGCTAGTCTTGCGCGGTGTGCAAGGCAAGCGTGCATGCTATGAAGCTAACTGTGCTCGTCCAACTAATGCGTTAGCTAGCGTGGGCTAGCCAGTTACCGGTTGTCGGCATGTACTGCTCCCAACGACACTACGAACGGCAGCACTTCTAATAAGTCAGCTACAAGAAAGTAGACCCCCCAGACTTACATCTTTACTGTTTAATCACGTGTCTTCCCTTTCTGAAACACGTCGTCGCAAGTTATTCGGTTAACCTAATGTATTTGATCTGGAAACAACAATTACAATTGAGGAAACTATTCAGATGGCTAAATCTGAAGCTGCAAGGAACCGAACGGCGTCATTCAACACATCGCGTGCTTTCCTTGCTCTCGTGTGTGACGTATCCAACAGCACCGGCCACGCGCTTGGGCACGAGCGTTTGAGAGGAACCTGAGTCTAGAATGAATGAATGAATGAAAACTTTATTTAACATGTTGCAGAATGGGTACAATACAGTACGGCTCAATACACACAATTGTTAATGGGATGCAGACCAGAGAAAGACGTTTGTCTTGTTTACATCAGGGTCCTGCATTTTCATTTCATATTGACATTTATGACATACTCAACACATACATGACATTTATGGCATAGGGACATATAGGTATTTAGTACTGATACATTTGTGACATATACGCAGGGGTGTAAAAAGTACCCAGAAATTATACTTAAGTGAAAGTATGGGTACCGTCTCAAAATCTGACTCAAGTCAAAGTCAAAGTATCTGGATAAAAACACACTTGAGTGCTTAAAATAGAGATCAATGCCATATACAGACAACAATCGGAAATACAAATACGCAGCACAAGACAACAGCAGTACTCCCAAGGTTCTAAACCTAGTCACCTATTAGCCATGCGATTAAGAATTAATGCAAAATTTGCAGATATAACTACCATTAGAGCACAACAAGTACTTGAAACAGACCCTGAAAAAATAAACGATACATTCAAAGAATTCTACTCCGACTTATATAAATCAGAAACGACCTTTGATCAAAACAAAATGGACACATATCTTAATCAAATTATTCTCCCTAAACTTTCAGAGGATGACGCTAAACAGTTAGAAACACCGATCACACTAGAAGAACTCAAGAAGGCCATATCCGAAATGCAAAGTGGTAAGGCTCCTGGAAGAGACGGTATCCCACCAGAAATGTACCTTTCTTGTTGGGACATAATTGGACCCTTATTACTAAATATGATCTTATACTCAGTCAAGGAGGGGAACTTCCATAAAAACGACAATATTGCACTCATAACAGTCCTTCTCAAAAAAGACAAAGACCCCACCGAGTGCGGTAGTTACAGACCCTTAAGCCTCCTCGGAACCGATATTAAACTGTACTCTAAGGTATTAGCCATCAGATTAAAAAAGCATATGACGTCTTTAGTTCACCCGGACCAAACTGGCTTCATAAGAGGCCGCCTGATCACTGATAACATAAGACAAATACTGCACGTACTAGATGCCGACAAGGACGACACCATACCTAAGGCAATGCTGTCCCTGGATGCTATGAAAGCCTTTGACAGGCTGGAATGGTCGTATCTATGGGCAGTATTAGAAAGGATGGGGTTAGGAAAAGGATTCATTGATATGATTAAAGTACTATACAAAGACCCATCGGCCATGATTACAACAGGTATAATCATCTCCAAAATCTTTCCGGTATCACGCTCAGCCAGACAGGGTTGCCCTCTTAGTCCCGGACTATTCGATCTATCATTAGAGCCTTTAGCACAATATATAAGACAATCCCAATCCATAGAACCAATCGTAATCAAGGGCACACAACATAAAATTTGTTTATATGCGGACGACGTAATATTGTTCATGCAAAACCCCAACACCACATTGCCTCATCTGCTCAAGTTGATTGAGAACTTTGGTGATTTATCGGGATTTAAGATAAATTGGCCGAAGTCGGCTTTCCTTCCACTTAACACCCCTGCAAAAAAAAGATATAACCCTCCCAGGAGAGATACCTATGGTAAAACATTTTAGATGCTTGGAAGTGGAAATATTCCCCACCATAAGACAAACGGTGAAGCACAATTACACTAAAATCCAAAACAAAATCAAAGACGACCTTGATAGGTGGGCAAAACTTAAAAACTCAGTACAGGCACGGATATCAATAGTTAAGATGGATGTACTACCTAGAATCAACTTCTTCAGTTCAATGCTACCGTTACCCCCTCCAGAGGGTTACTGGAAAAGATTACACTCCTCCACATACAAATTTATTTGGAATAACAAACCACCACGTATAAAAAGATCCACCGCACAGAGAAATAAAGCAGACGGTGGCATGGCATTTCCAGATTTTTTCCACTATTTTAAGGCCTACACATTAAGACCATTGACAACATGGTTTGACCCCCAAGCATTAGTATCCTGGAGAAAATTAGAAGAAAACATAGTAGCCCCACATAGACTGAAGGACATAGCATACACTAAACTACCAATTAAGCACTGTGAACGGAAATTTGGCCCCATAATTACCCATGCGATCCGGATATGGCGTGAAACACAAAAAAAATATCCTAACCCACAAAAATGGCACAATCATACTCCCTTATACAATAACAATGCACTCTTAATTGAAAAACGACCTATAAGATTCCCTATATGGGAAGAGCAAGGCATACACTCATTAGTAGGGGTGGGACAATACATCGATCCAGATCGATATATCGATCTATTATCAATAATCAAATAGGATCGATGCAACGTAAAAAGATCGATTTATATTGCGATACTCTTATTTTGAAAATCCCCGCGAGTCATATCCGCCGGCGCCCAGTATTGTGAAACTCCGTGTAGACATTACAGCAGTGTTTGCGTCTGCTGTAAAGCACTACAGAGCGTCTATTTTGCGAGCCGATATAAGTCTGTGCAGTTTTTTCCCCGCAACGGGTCAAATGCATATAACAGGCGTTGCATTGTCGCCATTCCTTTATTTACATTTACATTTACATTTAGTCATTTAGCTGACGCTTTTATCCAAAGCGACTTACAAGTTCTGTGCGACAAGACAGCAAGAAGGGTATAACTCTATCAGCTGAGTAACAATGTTCATCAAAGTGTTGCGTGTTACAGTGTAGGTTAGTTTATTAGGACAAGTGCATGACATTAAGGTTAGTCGGGGTTAGATTTTTTATTTTTTTTTTATCATTTCAGATAATGGTTGAAGAAGTGAGTCTTTAGTCGACGGCGAAAGATTGGACGGGATTCGGCTGTCCTAACTTTATGCCAGGGGTGGCCAACCAGTCAGAGACTAAGAGCCACAAAAATTACTGTGGTACCACAAAGAGCCACACCATATACCAGCGTTTCTCAACCTTTTTTCACGGCACCCTTCATGTGTTTATAGGTCTCACCCTCTGGCCTCTGAAGTTGCTAATGTCTTTTTTATTTGGGCCTCACAGGGTTAAAAGTACCCTGTGAGACCCACGGTTGCAAAATTACAAAATCACTTTTAGCCATTTAAAAAAATAATGTTTATTTAAAAAATGTTAAAGGGGAACTATTTTACTATTTCTTTCACTATTTGGGCACTTTTACACAATTCCTGTGAGTCTATGGAACACCTAGGTTTTTTTCAAAAAAAAATGCATTGTTTTGTATTTCTAATCAAGTACTAAAAACCGCATTTTTCTACCTCAAGATCTTAAGCCGTTTTGAGGCTGGGCTCCAACCACTGTGTGGCCTGGTGCCAACTGCCACATCAACTGCCACATTATTATGCAGCTGAGAAATCTCTGACATCACAGATATGCACATTTTCAGATGACTCAGTTCAGTGAGGGTGAATATTGTGAGAGGAGAATTGGAAGAATTCGCCAATATGATAATTAGAGACATATATCCTATTAATATAAGTCCACATAGCTAAGAAACAATGGTAAACACTGAAAAAAGCCATTTATAAGATAGTTCCCCTTTAAGCACATGTATAGTCAATTGGTCCTGTTGTTCAGCCTCACAATGCTATTTGATAGTAAATGTGTTTATATGTCCCACCCTCTGGCCTCTGAAGTTGCTAATTTCTTTTTAATTTGGGCCTCACAGGGTTAACCTCTTAAGCCCGAGATATACAGTAAAAGTGTATATTTTCAGCATTACGTTTCTTTACCAATTATTTTAACTGTTATTAGTGAAATATAAGATTATAGAAATCTCAGGGCATTGAGTCGGAAACCGGCGCATATTGACAGGAGGAAGTGGCACAGCCAAAAGTGAGTGTAGTCTTTTGAAGGAAGAGACTCAGGGCTTTCAAATTTAGAAAAACTACCCTACCCAGCTCACACCAGCCCCTGTCAATCATCTGACTTCCGGATTTACTTTTTAATTTCTCTTATTCTTTGGGATTATCTCCCACAAACCTGAACGTTATTGCCATAAAACAGAACGCAGTTAGTTTCTCTACCTTTCTGTGAACGTCTTGCAAAAAACGGTGCTGCAATATGATGAAAAATGGTGGAGAAATTTACATTATAAAAAAGATGGCAGAATTCAGTACTGTATCTACAAAACCTTCTGTTTAATCATCTTCCCTTTATTCATTTGCTTAGATTTTTCAGGTCTGGTCAATTTTAGCATGGTGTTATTTACAGTCAAAGATAATTTTTTTTTTTAAATAGAATTGATATTCTCCTTTGGTTCATTACAATTTACTCAAGCCTAGTAACAGACACACTATTTCTGACACTGATCCATATATGTCCCTAGATTCAGATACCAAGAACATGCAAATGGACCATTTAAAAAAAAATTGTAAATGTTTATTCTACGTCCTTATGGAATGAGTGACATAAAAAAAAAAAAAACGTAATTTGATTTTTTTTTTTTTTTTTTTTTTTTTTTATTTTTTTTTATGGGTGGAAGAGCCGCACATTGACGGGCAAAGAGCCGCATGCGGCTCGCGAACCGCGGGTTGGCCACCCTTATGCCAACGTTGCGTTAAATATCTAAATGAACGTCGCATTGGCTGCTTAAAAGCTAAGCAGCTAACCGTGAGAGAGAACAGGAGAGTGGAGAGGGGACTTGGAAGGAGGAGGGGTGGGGGCTGTGGGGGACTGTGTGTGTGTGTGTGTGCGTGTCTGTGTGTGTCTGTGTGTGTGTTAAAGCTCAATATATAAAAACAAAAGTGAACAGGAGGTCTATTTGTATTAAAAACAATAGATTGTTTTTCATTTAAATGTCTGGAAGAGCTCAAAAATAAATACATCAATTGATATTTCCGTAGCCCTTTTTTAGTTGATCTAAATGTGACTGATTGTGTTAAATGGGCACATAATATCGCCTCATATCGATCGCAGGCACCTGAATTGAATCGTATCGTATCGTATCGTGGCAGACTTTGTGATATCGGCAAATATCGTATCGTTGTCCAAAGAATCGATATCGTATCGTATCGTGATGAAACTGGTGATTCCCACCCCTACTCATTAGGGGATGTTTTTAACAAACAGGGTTTTTGTAGTTATGGAGAAATATGCAAAAAATTTAATCTCACCATGTCCACATGGCTTTTTTACTTACAGTTACGGCTATGTTTGAAGTCTCACGGTGTTCCATTAGACATACCAATTGAACACCACAGATACTGTACCACAAATTCTTATATGAAAGAGAGACATCGAGAGGTTTTGTTTCAGATTTTTATCATCAATTACTAACGTCCTCGTATGAAACCCTCCAACTAGACTCTGTCTGGAGGAGGGATATACCAGACCTGGAAAGTGACTTTGATTGGCAAGGAGCCTGGGCAAATGTCCGACTTACATCAAGGAACCCGGACCATCAACAAATCAATCTTAACTATATTCACAGGACATACTTGACTCCTATAAGACTGAACAGAATGGGTCTTAAACAAGACTCCAAATGCTCCCAATGTACAAACAGGGACGAAGGGACATTTATGCACATGTATTGGGACTGCCCACCAGTTAAGACATTCTGGAAAGATGTGACCCAACAAATATCAAAACTCGTATCTTGGAATATACCTGTACACCCCTCTGTATTACTATTGAATGATGTTTTTGAGTTTGCAGTAAATCCACAGCTAAAGAGATTGGTTTTATCGGGTATCACAGTAGCTAAAAAGCTGATCGCATCACGCTGGTTTCAACCGGAAAAAATTTGCCGGAAAGTTTGGTTTCTTACATATCTCGATGTGATTTATCAAGAAATATCTACAGTAAGAATTCTGGGTCTCAATGAATCCAAAATGTCAATGTGGTTAGAAGTGGTGGAGAGAATAAAAGCTAGCTTATAATGGTAGTGTCTGGTTAGGAGCGAGGGATAATGGAGGTACTATCCAAAGAGGGGTCCGGGAGGGGGGGGTTCGAGCTGGAGCATAATGTGTAGGTTTTTAGATAACAGGTATTAGGGGTATATCCTGTATAAGACATTGGTATAAATGGTAATTTCGTTGGATATACACTGTATATTAATGCTTGTGTATCTTATCGTGTGTTGTCATGTTTGTTTATATGTGTGTAAAAAAAAAAAAAAAAAAACACACTTGAGTAAAAGTAAAAAAAGTCCTACTTTTAAATGTTCTTAAGTACTAAAAAGTTAACGTTTTTTTTTTTTAAGGGGTAGTCCAGGGGTCTAACTCATTCCATCGTGGGCCAAGTTTACATTTTAACTATACATTGCACCAGGTGAGTTAGTTGAAGAGGTGAGCCAATTAGTGAAATCATCAGCTGGTGTTTAGGCAAGGCTGGAATGAAACCAAGCATACACTCTGCCCACAATGGAATGTGTTCTGCGATAGACAATGCTTAAATGAAAGAACAGAGGACACTTTTTTTTTGCATACACTTTTTTATTTTTTTTTATCCACTTTTTCTCCCATTTTCTATATTTTCTCCCATCCCAATTTCGTATCATCCAATTCAACCCTCCCCTGTCACGGACGCTGTTTCTTGCCTCCCACAAGCCGGCTGCAATGTGGACTAAGTCATACATAGCACAAGTCCCCTCCGGTACTTGAGGTAACAGCAGTCGCATCTTTTCACCTGCGCAGCTCGATCTCTCAGTGGCGAGGAGTAACGCGTGGGAGGCTCACGCTGCCCCCGACACTTCCTGATTCTACTGTGCAGGCGCACCAACCGACCTGTAGGAGTCGCTGTCCACAACGCCCGATCCCCACCCATCAGTTTCCCACCCCCTAATACGGCCAATGTGTATTAGTACGGACGACCAGCTAAACTGAAAGCAAATGTGGAGCGCTGGGCTCGAACTGACGAGCCCAGCGTCTCCAGCATTTCGTGGCGAGTGCCTTGCTTCTCTGAAATGTAATGGAGTAAAAGTACAAAGTATACAAACCTACTTGAGTAAAGTACAAATCCCCCAAAACAGTACTTAAGTATTGTAACGAAGTACAATTACTCAAGTACTTTACACCCCTGCATATACGGTATTCAAATATACAGTACTGTTACTCATAGATCCTGACAGAGTATATACATATGATGGGGAGGGGACTGTACATTAGGAGGGGGTGGGTGGGTGGGAGAGAAATATACATATACGGCGGGGAGAGAATATATACATGCAGTGGGGAGGAGACTGTCTATTAAGAGGGGGTGGGGGGGTTTGGACATTTATGGTGGCCAGTTTCAAATTGCAGCCTCCCGTAGGTGCTCTTTAAGAGCGGTTTTGAATGTGGGTAGGGATTCACATTCCTTTACAGCTTTGTAGTGCGTTCCACATTGATGTGGCATAATTGCGAAACGTGTTTAGTCCCTTGTTTGAGCCGAATCTGGGTTTAACATGATTTGTTGAGCTTCCTCTGGTATTGTGGTCGTGGTATTCACTGACCTTTGGGAAGTATTTTGACATCTACATGGGTACCTTAGTCGTATAGTGTATCTCGTAGACCAGGCCCATTGCAAGTTGCTGTACTCTGTCGTCTACTCTAAGCCATCCTAGGTTGTCAAAGTGTGCAGGGGTGAGGTGGGTTCTAGGGGTAAGGTCAAGTAGTAGTCTGACTAGTTTGTTTTGTGATGTTTGTAATCTTGTTTTTAGCGCCTTTGAGGTGCTTTGGTACCATGAGGTGCAAGCATAGTCGTAGTACCCTTGAATGAGTGCTCCTGCCAGAGTCTTCAGGGTATTCTTGTTTACCAGAGAGGAGATCCGGTACAAGAATCTAGTTCGTTGGTTGACTTTTTTTATTACATTGGATGCCATTTTGTCACAGGAAAGATTTGCCTCTAGGATGGAACCCAGGTAGGTAATTTCATCTTTCCTTGTGACAATATTGTCACCCACTGTAACTGAGAAGCCGTCGGTCTTGCTGAGTTTGTTATTTGAACCGAAGAGAATGGACTCTGTTTTACCCAGGTGTAATGATAGTTTGTTATCAGCGAGCCAGGTGCAGATTCTGCGGAGTTCGGAGCTGAGGGTTTTTTCAACCTGTAACTTGTTCTTGTCAGAGACCAGCAGGGCTGAGTCGTCCGCGAACAAGAACAAGTTGCAGTCACAAGCTGACGACATGCCATTTGCATCAATTATGAACAGTAGCGGTCCTAGTATGCTTCCTTGTGGAACACCGCAGCTCACTGTGAGGGGGGGGGGGGGGATAGAGTACCATTTACATCCACCATCTATTCTCTCCCCTCAAGGTAGGATTGCATCCAGCTCACTGATAAACTATCAAAACCAATAGCTTTTAGCTTGTCAATCAGAATGGAGTGATTGACAGTTTCGAAGGCCTTTTGTAGGTCCAGCATGACCATGCCGCACAGAACACAGTTGCACGAGGGTCTTGGACAGAGAAACGCAATGGTTTGAAAGCTCGGCGTTGCATTTAAACATTATTTAAAATGTTTATTAGCAACGCCGAGCTTTCAAACCATTGAAACCAGTTCTTCAGAGTTAATTATGGGATTTTCCTATGGAGGAGCAAGGGACTGTGGATTCACTCGTCCAAACAAACCCTGTTGGCGTGCATCACAGTCACGAAAGGGGCTAGTAGTAGTTCAGTGGTTTTGAACATGGGTCCGGACAGGGTTCCAGGGAGTCCCCAGGGGGAAAAAAGTGTAGTCAATATAAGGTTATAATTTCACTATTATTTAATTGACTAGAAGCTAGCCCAATGAGAGAATATACTATTCTGTTCATAGGTTTTACTCTCCACTGTTATCTTCCTACCTACAGTATAGACAATTGTGGAATAGACTATTCCGAATAGTTGTCTAAATGTTGTCAGATGGGGGTCCCTGAGAGTGTCGGTCCGCAGCTTGGTGTCAATTTGGGGGTCATTGACACCAAAAAGGTTGAGAACTAATGCGCAGCACCGATTTAGATAGAGTGCCACTCGGTGTGTATAGGCTATGTGTCCATTATTGGAAAACTGCAGCGCGATGTCCAACTGCCCGTGTCACCGGCACCGGAATGCCAGCACCAAAGGGTCAGAACAGGGCAACACAGAGGCCCTCTGCAGGAAGGGTCAGAACAGGGAAACACAGAGGCTCTAAGAGTCAGAACAGGGCAACACAGAGGCTCTCTACAGGAAGGGTCAGAACAGGGCAACACAGAGGCTTTACAGGAAGGGTCAGAACAGGGCAACACAGAGGCTCTCCAGGAAGGGTCAGAACAGGGCAACACAGAGGCTCTTGTGGTAATATTGACTTTGAATTTCATAATTAATATGTGTGAATAAATTAGAGAACCATAATGTAAAGCCAGGTGTACCTTTCAATAGCAGAGTGGACTCAGTGGCTAAATAAGGAACCATACTTGAGACAGTTGCATCAGATAACAGCAGGAACAGTTATTTCAACCCCCACTCAAGCAATGACTAATTTAGAGAACAAACAACACCTTCTCGAATTGACTGTATGTAAATGTAGAAGCAGAGACAGCTGGGTTGAACACAGGGCAGACCAGTTTAGACTTGTTGAAGAGATGATTAGTCATGGACACTAATTCACAAACAAAGTTATCTATTAATCAACTGTTTAGTATCAAAAGGTAAGCCAAGAGTAAACCATAATATTAGAAATGTGTAAATTCATATACACGGGAGATACAGTTGGTAAAAGGTTTATTGGAACATGCCTCTGTACTCATCAAGCGGCCACACCAAGGAGGGGGGCCACCAAGACCCCCCTTCTGTTCACTGAAGGAAGACAACGAAGGGGGCCATTGACACCAACCCCCACCCGAGGACAAGAACCTGTTGGGGCCAGCCCCAACAGGAAGACAATGACGGGGGCCACCAGCGGCCCCCTCTGTTTATTGAGTCAAGACCCACACAGGAGATCGAGGAGGTGGGGGCAGCCGGCCCCCACAGAGAAACCCAGGAGATCGATTGGGGACAGCCCCCACAGAAGACCACCTGATTGGACCAAAATGTACTACTAGAATGTTATGATTGGTGGGAAGTTATAGTATATAAGAGCGAACATAGTGTTAGTTCAGGAGCCCAGACCCCCTCCCCAGGTCTGCGGCTCCACCGCTACCCACCCAGAGAATGCTGTTGGCTGATGTTCATGTAAGTAGGCTGGATGGACCCATTATGTTGGTTAGAATAGAATATAAAGATACTTATCTTAGAAACCAGGCTTACTTATATGAAAAGCGGCTTACAGTAAATTCTCTAATTACATTTATGTTAAAAATGACTGTTGTGTGTACCTACATGTTGGGGTTTTGAGATGCAAACCTTGTTGATCCTGTGTACAAAACAGACATGATTAATGTATTCTGATAATCCTTGTATGTGAAAAGCAACCTTTTTATTCACTCCTGGCCGCCGAGACAAATAAATCCATGAGTTGAATTCGAACTCTGTTGTCTGGACTGCACATTTATTCCTTGCTGGCTATATTGGGAGTCAGATGAGGAGACCAAAAATTCTATCACTTATGATCCTTTCTCCTCCTTCCAGTTAAGCAACCTCCTTGTACTGTACAATAACCTTAGATTATTGTTAGGATTCTACGACACTCTGACTACAGGAAGGGTCAGAACAGGCTGTTCTTCCTGAGGAAAACTCAGGTCCTTTTTAGTGTTAGTTTATTTATTTAGCACATTATTTAAAAACAGTGCTATAGGAGGGAACGAAGCCCAAAGTTTGTACAAAGTTCCACTCCCGTCCCATCAATGTCCATAATCAAGAAAAGAAAGTAAGAAACACAAAACAAGATCAGAGACATAAGGCAAACACTATAACGAACAATGGAAGATAGACACGGATAGATATCATGTTCAAAACACAGCAACAAGAGCCAATAACAAGAAAAGGAAAAAAAAGAAAAAGAAAGTACAAGCAGGCAAAGGAGAGGAGAATAACATATGAAAAATATACATATAATGAAGAAAATAACAAAAGAACCAGCCATATTGGTAACACTGTTACACAGGACTAACCTAATAAGTTGATGATTCATGATGAAATTAAATGGCCTTTTAGTTTTACATTTAGTCATTTAGCTGACGCTTTTATCCAAAGCGACTTACAAGTTCTGTACGACAAGTCATCAGGAAGGGCACAACTCTATCAGCTGAGTAACAATGTTCTTCAAAGTGTTGAGTGCTACAGTGTATGTTGTGAAGGGCCAGATTAAACCGAATATATATATTGATTTATATATATATATTTAATTGTATTTGTATATTCTCTAATATTCCCTGATATCCCTTGTATATTCCTTGTACAATATGCATTGAATATCCATTCTAGCCTACTGAACATCCCATAATAGTCTCCATTCTACTATTGGTCGAGACCTTGGTGCCAGGCTGCCATACCCCTCAGACCCAGTTCAAACGTACCGCTCAACATGTACGAACAAGTCCTAGTTCCGCGTAGGAATCTGGCTACCGCACCACTAATGGGACTATTTGTTCATAGTGCGTATATATACTGCGCTACTAAAGTAGGACTTCTTTTTCAGTCCAGTTTCTTACCCTCCAATAGAGTCACAGACGTAAAGCCTCCCCGCGACGCCACGTGTGGGAGTAAGGCCAAGTTCGCCTACCATCGGTATTGAGACATCGTGTATATTAATATTTGAATAGTCATATTTGGCACTATATCGTCGAGTTGGACGTAGTCTATTAAGCTAATAATAGTCTGTTAATATATAGTGCTTCGTGCGGTGAGAATACTACCGTAGTCAGCACCCCATTGTTTCGGGCAGAGAACTGGCTGCTTATCCAGGGTGGTTGACCCCACGTGAAGCTGCACCCGAGGAGCCCCAGAGCCGACGAGCGAGTGGACCTGTATACCGGATTATTCTACCGACGACAGCCCGCCTTCCCAGGCACGGATTATGCTTTGTATACGTTGATTATTCCATGGATAAAGACCCCCGACACTGCCGTGTGTTGGAACCCCCCCCCCTGGAGAGGACGCAAGGTGAGGAGACGCTCTGCAAGACGAGGTCGCTTCACGTCTCTCCTCCGTGGACCGGAGGACGCCGGCCCACAAAGAGTCCATCTGCTTTCATCTGCGGTCCAAGGATCGCCGGCGCATTGAACGGCACTACAGTGGGTTCACCTGGGATACCCTTGGCCGGATGAGGCGGCCGGACTCTACCCCCCCCCCCCCCTTCCTACTCCTGTCGGCTTACAAGCGACCGGATTAACCCCCCCTACTGTATCCAGCCTATAATCATTAAAGTATCATTGCTGTTATTCCTTAAACTATTCCAGGTCGTATATGTACCACCTGCGCCTTCAGAGATTGGACATTCTCTATTGATATACCGACGAATACTCTTGCCATAAAAGTGCATACTAATTCCCATTCATAAATGTGATTGATTTGATTAAGTGCTTGCTCTACACACCATCGCTGTGTAGAAATAAAGACCTATTTCTAATTCGTACATTTGTGTTGGATCCGTTTCATCTACGTGACAGTGTTCATCATAATATATTTATGCCGAGTACTGGGTGGCCGAATATTAAGTACAAAGGTAGTGGTAGTAAGTATCATATCTAGTAATACAGTCAGGGAATTGTACCCCTCAGTTACAGTGTAGGTTAGTTTATTAGGACAAGTGCATGTTTGATTGATTGATTAAAAATTGTATTAACAGATTGCAGAATGGGTACAATACAGTACAGCTCAATACACACAATTGTTAAGGGGATGCAGACCAGAGAAAGACTTTCATCTTGTTTACATCAGGGTCCCCCATTTTCAATTCATCATAACATATATGACATACATGACATACAGATAGACAGTACTGCTACATCTATACATTTATGACATACCAGATTTACAAATACAGTACTGTTTGTGATACAAAAATTGTCTAAAAAAGAGAGTATATATACATTTGATGAAGAAACTGTACATTGGAGGAGGTTGGGGGGTGGGGTGGGGGGGAAACTGTACATTGGAGGTGGTTGGGTAGGCGGGGTGGTAACTGTACATTGGATTATCGACGAAACCCTACTTGGTCTCGTGTATTATTGGGTTAGGACATTTACTGTACATTGGAGGGGGTTGGGTTAGGACATTTACAGGGGCCAGTTTCGAATTGCAGTCTCCCGTAGGTGCTCTTTGAGAGTGGTTTTGAAAGTGGGTAGTGATTCACATTCCTTTACAGCTGTGCCTGTGGGTAGAGTTTCAAGTTTCTTTAATAGTTGTCATACAGAAGTACAGAATACTTTTATACAAAATGCTTCTTACTGTTACGCTCCAGAGACTGTGCTAGACAAGATAAGTATGAAATAAAATAGTATAGCATGTAAAATAGAAGTAAAAATAGAGGTCACAGTGTTCAGTATAGACATATGTACAATGTTCGATGCAGAATAGAAGTAACTGAGTTACCATACAATATACAATATACTATGCAATGTACTAATATACAATACTATATAGTGCAAAGCAGAAATGGGATGAGGTACAATTTAGGTACAATTTACAGTAAGGTGTACGAGTTGTAGTGCAAATCCTTTACCAATAAATATAAAGTGTGTTTAGGTGATCTAAAGTGTGGAGAGTGGGTGCTGCAGTGTGTTGTTTGTTTAAAGTGAGTGTGTGCGTGTGGGTGTGTGTGCTGTGCATTTGATGGTTGTTGCATAGTGTTTATTGTTCGTTGAGCAGCCTGATGGCCTGGGGATAGAAGCTTCTTCTGAGTCTTTCTGTGCTCGCCTTAAGACTCCGGTATTGCTTGCCTGACCGCAGCGTTCCACATTGATGTGGCATAATTGCGAAACGTGTTTAGTCCCTTGTTTGAGCGGAATCTGGGTTTAACATGATTTGTGGAGTTCCCTCTGGTGTTGTGGTTGTGGTATTCACTGACCTTTGGGAAGTATTTTGACATGTACATGGGTACCTTAGTCGTGTAGTGTATCTTGTAGACCAGGCCCATTGCAAGTTGCTGTACTCTTTCGTCTAGTCTAAGCTATCCTAGGTTGTCAAAGTGGGCAGGGGTGAGGTGGGTTCTAGGAGTAAGGTCAAGCAGTAGTCTGACCAGTTTGTTTTGTGATGTGTGCATGACAGTAAGGTTAGTTAGGGTTAGATATTTTTATTTATTATTATTATTTTTTTCAGATAATGGTTGAAGATGTGCGTCTTTAGTCGACGGCGAAAGATTGGATGGTTTTCGGCTGTCCTAACTGGGGTGGGTAGTTCATTCCACCATTGTTGGGCAAGGACTGAGAATAGGCGACTTCTCTTTGATGACCCTCCCGGAGCTCGGATAGGAGTAGGTCTGAGGCAGTCAGAAGATGCAGAGCGTAGGGGTCTTGAGGGTGTGTAGTTAGAGACCATTGACCAGAGGTATGGGAGCGGTTCCATTTGCCACACGGTATGCCAGGTCGAGGGCCTTGAAGCGGA
This sequence comes from Notolepis coatsorum, assembly GCF_963971535.1. NCBI lineage: Eukaryota > Metazoa > Chordata > Actinopteri > Aulopiformes > Paralepididae > Notolepis > Notolepis coatsorum. Next base: position 69,184,763 of record NC_140181.1, read on the forward strand.
TTCGTGCAGCAATGGGGAGCCAGTTGCTTTCTAAAGACAGATACGGAGGTTGTTGACCTCAATGATAAACTTAGAGTGTTCCAGAGTTTAGGACCTCTAAAACTAACGTTGAGTTGATGGCCAGATGTCCGACAGAAAGGTAAGTGGAGTTGATTACTATGCTTTGTTGGATATGAGTGAATTTCTGATGAAAAAATAAAGAAACTATATGGAAAGTATCAGGAAGATCTTGCCTATTGTTTATGAACTTATAATAAACGTATTGCACTTCAATGTGTGCAATAGACTGCTGCAGTTGTTTTACCAGACTGTAGCCAGCGTCCTCTTTTTTGCCATGGTATGATGGGAAGGGGGGGTAACATCACGTCAAGACACACTAACAAACTGAACAAGCTGGTGAGGAAGGCACCCCCCCCCCCCCCCCCCCCCCCCCCAATACACACACACCACAAATTGCCTTAGTTAGTTTTTTGTGCCAGTAGCCATCAGGCTCTACAACCGCGGGGGCAAGGACTGTCTTGGTCAATGGCTGGGGAACTGTTTGACTCTTAAAGGATGACACGCCAACATTTTGGGAAATTAGCTTATCGTCGTCTCCAGAGAGAGACAAGTAGATAGAGACCAGTTTCCTCTCTGTGTGTTCAGTAGAAAGCTATCTGGCTGCACGTTAGCCTAGCTTAGCACAATGAATGGAAGCGGACATGACCGGGTAGCCTTCGGGAGAGGTGTTAGTTGGACAATGCCTAGGCTACCCGGTCATGTCCGCTTCCATTAATTGTGCTAAGCTAGGCTAACATGCAGCCAGATAGCTTTCTACTGAACGCACAGAGAGGAAACTGGTATCCATCTTCTTGTCTCTCTCTGGAGAAGACGGCAAGCTAATTTCCCCAAATGTTGGCGTGTTCAAGTTTCTTTAATAGTTGTCATACAGAAGTACAGAATACTTTTATACAAAATGCTTCTTACTGTTACGCTCCAGAGACTGTGCTAGACAAGATAAGTATCAAATAACATAGTATAGCATGTAAATTAGAAGTAGTTCCTTTAACAACTGACTCTGGCGCACCTTGCACAGAGTAGACTTATTTAGCTATATATATTTGTATTTAGTAAATAAACTGTATATGATACCAGAGGGGGGGGGGGGCTGTACATACACAAATTTCGTTGTTATTATTATCGCTATATATAGTATGCCTGTGTCTGACCCTCCGCTTTATTTGTTATTCATATCTTGCAATATAATATTTGTATTATCTTGTGATAAATAAAAATCTAATGTTGTTATTCTCATATATTTGGGGGAATTTCAATTACCCTATCTCTACCTCCCCCATGCTGTGTGTGACCCCTGTATTTCCCCAAGGGGATTAATAAAGGAACATCTTATCTTACCTCGATAGATGCCTTCAAATCTAGGCTCAAAACCCACATTTACCAATTAGCTTTTCCCGATGTTCACTGACTCATGCCCTATTTTCCTGTGTGCCCTCCCATAAAACGGAGTTGTGATTGTTGTCTATTATGTATCCATGTATCTATCCTCTGTACAGCACTTTGGTTGACATGTGTCATGTTAAATGTGCTATATAAATAAATCTGATTGATTGATTATCTCAACGAACAGCTGGAGAAAGACCTTCAGGAGGGTAAGAAAGAGGGTCAGGAAAGCTCCCACTGCCCAGTAGAACAGCTTGAATCCCATCTTAGTGTGTATGGCATTGATGCACAGAGCAGGAAGAACCTTGCAGTAATAATAATAAATTGTATTTGTATTGCACTTTTCTTTCTCTAGGATCCCAAAGTGCTACAGAGTTAAAACAGTTAAAAAATGTAATAATTATTAATAAAAAAATACAGAATAAAAATTAAATAAAAATAGAACCTAGTTAAAAACATAGTATAAACAGAAAATTAAAGACAACAGCACAAGAAAAAAAGGAAACGCTAGCACTCAAAGGCCTTTTGAAACAGATAGGTTTTCAGGCCTGCTTTAAAAGAGGTCAGGCTCTGTCACTGTGGTGCCCTCAGCTGGATGGGGAGGCTGTTCCACAGGTGTGGTGCAGCCGAGCAGAAGGCCTGGGCCCTCATTTATCAATGGTGCGTACGCACAGATATGTGCGTAAACCATGCGTACGATCATTTCTAAGCAAAGTGTGGGACTTAACATACAAACGGCAAATAACATTACGTGTCGATGTAGCCTAGGTGGATATTATAATTAGCCTTGTGTGCCATAAGAACCTGCATACAAATGTCACACAAAGGCGGCTACGTGGCGTAGTGGGCAAGGCGCTCGTCACGAAATCTGGAGACGCTGGGCTTGCCTGTTCGAGCCCAGCGCTCCACATTTGCTTTCAGTTTAGCTGGTCGTCCGTACTAATACACATTGGCCGTATTAGGGGGTGGGAAACTGATGGGTGGGGATCGGGCGTTGTGGACAGCGACTCCTACAGGTCGGTTGGTGCGCCTGCGCAGTAGAATCAGGAAGTGTCTGGGGCAGCGTGAGCCTCCCACGCGTTACTCCTCGCCACTGAGAGATCGAGCTGCGCAGGTGAAAAGATGAGACTGCTGTTACCTCAAGTACCGGAGGGGACTTGTGCTATGTATGACTTAGTCCACATTGCAGCCGGCTTGTGGGAGGCAAGAAACAGCGTTCGTGACAGGGGAGGGTTGAATTGGATGATACGAAATTGGGATGGGAGAAAATATAGAAAATGGGAGAAAAAGTGGATAAAAAAAAACAAATGATGTCACACAAAAAACTAAAACAATTTGCAAGGAAAATATTTTTTTATTATCAACCAAGGGATAAATATACAGTTTATAGTAAAACAAAAAGTAATTAAATTAATCCACAACTTTATTTCCCACCCCTGCAACATTAAGGGGCATTTCACTGAAAAACAAAAAGGTATATTATGCCCATAATCTCACATGTATTCCAGAACTGTAACAATCTTGGACAAATTATTTTGGTTTGAGAATTGCAAATTGCCCTCGTATCATCAATGTCGTGTTAAATACAGGTCAGTAAACGATGAAAATAAAATAAAGGGGTTTGGCCCAAACCCTCACTGAGAAAATATAGCTTTCAAGTTCATAAGATAGGGCTTTTTCAAATCAAATTAACAAAGCATTACAACCAAATACCTAATGAGCTAAAGACTATTTCGCAAATCATTCTTGGGGAATCAATTATACTGGAAGCTGAGTTCTGGGACCACATTACAGAATAAAATCATAACTGCCCACCCAAATTTAGGAAATTTTTTTGCCATTACATACTAGTCTAATCTTAAATCCACCTTGGTTTACCATCTTAACTTCATCATCATAGCTTATTTTCATTCTAGGACATCCTGCTCAAATTCATTGCTCGACTTGTTCAGACGTAGCCAAGAATAGAACTAGTTTCTGACAAATAACTGGGCAAAGCTATTTCATTCTTTTTGACCACCAGAGATGGTGCTTTAGTACTGGATATCTCCATCTCATGCACAAGTTAAGTGTTTAAATTATACCAAAAAAGTTGGATGTGACCTAGAATTAAAAGGGGCACTTCACCAAAACACTTCCCAAAACTCTAAACCGTTTTGCACATATTAATTTAGTTTGACAGTTATTCATTCTCAATTTACTCATTTACTCTGTCAAAACGTTCAAACTAAAATAATGAATCTTTGGACGTGTGAGAGTATGTGCAAAATCAGCATTGTTTTTTGGTGAAGTATTCCTTTAAGCAGGTCAAAACAAGGGGCAATTGGGGCTGTTCGCATTTTTTGCCTCATACTCGGTTGGAGACATGGCATGACATGAGACATGCCAACTCAAGTTTGTCAATTAAAATTCCCCCACTGGTGGTTTATGTGGAAGACTGCAGAGAAGTTGTCATGGACAAATACATGTTTGCCCTTCAGGAATAGAAAGTGACTCACTGCCAACTGCACACGGTGCAAAGTTGCAGCACATTTATGTGCTCCAACCTCTGTTGTGCAATTGTCACCTGACCATAGGCCCCCCCTCCCCCATCTGGAGAGCGAAGCATCTATACTGTTACAATTTCCAGACGCATGGCATTGTGCCTAAAGGGACACCAGTGGTCAGGAAGGCCCTGCCTCGCCACAGATGCAGACCAAGGACGCACGTCGAGAGCAGTGCGTAGAGATTAAAGCTGGAGTGTGCACTCCTTATCTACATGGTACAATCAAAGCAATCCCACTGCTACTGCACAATTAGAGACAAATTCAGAAAACTCCACCTGTTTTCTATCCAGAAGACAACATTTCTTCTTCCTCATTTGTGATCGGAACACTGAATTTTCTACATTAATGAATAGAAAAAGAATGTTCCAATGGATTGTGGGATGTAACTTCCTATGCTTACAAGGTGGCTGCCAATGCCCCTCGACATGAAATGTCACTCAGTTTTAGGAGTGACGCAATATCATGGGCTGCTTTGAAGGGGCCGGGTCCCTCCCAGTGACAGCGCTGCGGCTATCTTCAACCATGCACATTTGCCCATTTCTACACGGCCAATGTAGCCACCCCTCATGCCGTTGCAGCAGCCACACTACAGACTCCTTCATCCTCTTGAGATATTAGGCGTTGGTTCCTGATGGCCTTGCCAGGATGAGTCATCCTCTAGCGGTCAGGAAGAATGTAATAGAACAAGAGCTACAGATGTAACTGCAGTTTTATTCATTCTGGACGACCGCCAGACTTCGCTTACTCTGGAGGAACAGATTTCTGAATGACGGCTGCTTATATATATATATATATACACACACACACACACATACATACAGTATACATATATATATATATATATACAGTATACACGCACGCATCATTGATTCGAGTCATTCCACGTCACATGTGACTGGTAAAAACATTTGACCTGCACAAGATGAAGATATCCAGTGCAAAGAGATTGAAGCTAGAGGGGACTTTGCACTTTGGATGTTTCATTACCACCCCAGACCCCCCTCCCCAATATGTATTTTGGGTGAAATTCCCCTTAATCTTCTCCAGCGTTGGAAAGAGAGTCATCTGATGTCTACATGGTCAACTCCTGCAAAAATAAAATATAAAAATGCTATTAGTTATTTGAATCACCTCATCTAGGGCCACATTTATAACATTTCCTTACAATCACATTGTATCTGACCTGGTGGCGTATGTAGAAAATCACATCAAAGTACAGTAGCTATTTATAATATTAAATAGACTTAGAAGGAAACTGATAGGGTTGAATTTTAAGTTTTCATCACTTAAATGAGCTTTTTACAAATTAGAGTTATTATATGGAATAGAGGTATGTAAGATAGGCAAATGCTACTTTCCTTTGAGAACAGCCCAATTTATAAATAATGTACGTGCCAAGTTGAAGATGAAGTTTGAGAACATTTTAGAGTATCAGATTTGACATAGCAAAACAACGTGACACAACATTCTAGGGTATCAAATTTGACATAGCAAGACAACCTGACGTGACAACTCTCTCAGTACTGCTCTCTTGCTTTCACAAACGCCTCTGCTGTGCACCATGCCTGTACATTTACTTTTAGCTGACGCTTTTATCCAAAGCAACCTAGAATTGACCTATATCAAGCCCACCCTCTTTTCTTGATCCTCCAATCACAACTGTCACTGAAGCGACAGCGACAGTTGTGATTGGAGGACCAAGAAAAGAGGAGGTGGGGCTTGAGAAAGGTCAATTGTGTACAACAACGCCAGCAAAGGGATACACTCCTGGCAGCCTACCGGTATGTCCATTATGTGTATTTCTTACCATGATGGCATTGACAATGTCATTATTGTTGTTCTTGAGGGCTCGAATGGCCTTCGCCCTGGATACGTTCGCTTGGGACATCACCAGTTCAATATCCTTGACCTCCACACCAGTGTCATCAACCTGTTAAGTGAAGGACAGTCACTTTGTGCTTTTTTTCTCCCTTTTCTTCTTCTCATAACCAGTAGGAATTTGAAGTGTGGAAATATTAGTGTTTCTGTAGCGAGACAAGAGATTTTTTCATTTTTCACTCACTTCCTCCTCTTCGCTCTCCTCTTGTACCGTGGGTGTGTTTGTGTTCTCCTGGATATTTGAGACAGCTTCTCCTTGAACCTTGAACTTTTCCGCCGCAGCCAACTGGGCTTGTTGCGAGAGGTCCTCAATCTGGGACATATTGAAGATCATTATCAAACCAGATCCCATCACTTTTTCTGCAGCGACGTGTCAGTGCCATACGTCTTCGCTGCTATGATTCACGGCACATTAGTGAAATAACTTTTCAATGCTAAACAAACAAAAAAAATCTGTCTCACCTTCGCTTCACCGAAGACGATGTAGGTGTCCGATGCCGGGCTCTTGTAGACGTCTGGCTTGGGAATGACGAAGAGAATGTTCTTGGATTTCCGAATGGTGACCCTCGTCACTCCTGTCACTTGGCGGAGGCCCAGCTTGGACATAGCCTGAGGTTTTACAACACAAATTAAACGCCTGCAGCCATCGAAGACATAAAGCCCACGATTAAAGGACATAAAGGGGAATGACCTTGAGTTTAAATTAAAGTCGCGGACCTTTCTGGCTTTCTTCTCACTTCTGCTTTGCTTTGCTTTGCTGACCGGCTCCTCGTCGATCTCTGCAGCCGCAGCAAGCTGAGGGGAAACAACAAGGATTTTATCATTTCTTTTTTCCAATTTGGAGAAACAATGCCAATTTCCTTTATTTAATTTGTTTACATCTATATACCGTCTCATCGGAATTGCGTTTCTATGGTAGGTTTGGTAACAGCTTGGACCCAAGTGTATTTCATGTTGCAGTGCAAGGGAACTATAAAAGAAAGAAGGGTCATCACATCAGAATACCAGCGTTCTATGCTCTGCTTGGTGTCAGACTTTGCTGCCAGTTCTATTGACGCCTATTTTATAATGTATAACATACACGTTATCTGAGGAGATATACATCCACTAATATATCAAATGTTAACAATGCAACAAATTGCTGATGATTCTGACATCAGAGGTAATAACCTATATAAATGACGAGGAGATGGCCGATACCATTCCACTCAATGTCAGCCGAACTGAAAGTTTCTACACTTTGCACCAATGTGCGTTCACGCGCTACAGTGATGTGATGGCCCTTCCTTCTTTTATAGTTTCCTTGTTGCAGTGCAGGGTTCTTAGAAAAGGGGGGGGGGGTTGGTCACTGATGTGGAAGTAAACAACCACTGGAATGCTGAGTGGGACCACCGTTCAAAACGCTTTATTAATTTAAATGGTCCCAGCGCTGCCCTGTGGCTGCTGAATCTCCACATTGTCGTCAAGTAAACATTGTCAACATCTAGACCTTTTTGTTTCCCTCTCTAAAGACCTTGTTGCAGTGTTTGCTGATGAGGAATCAAATGAAGTCCATTTAGAATGTTTATGTTGTCAAGTTGAAACCATCAGTTGAGGGCTGCCATGGTCATACCTGTGCCTGCTGCGTCTGTGCCAGGGCTGAGTCCTGCTCCTCCAAGTCGGGGACAGACTCATCACTGTCTGATTCCGTACCAGACCCTACAAACCGGCCAACGAGAAAGCCAATTAGATTAACAATACAGTACTCCTTTTCGACAGGCAGTTGGTTTTACTGAACAAATGTAGTGTGGAGAGAATGTAATGTATCACAAAAGGACACATCTATTAAGTTCCAACAGCTCCCTGGAATGGTTACAGTACTGGATTAATGACCAAACAGAGAACACATATCACAGAGACAAAGAAAACATCAGAATAAAACAGTTATCTAGTTCAGCACCTGGTTATTAGACATTTTATCTTCTATGAATACACTTCCATCACCCAAATATTCAAGGCAAGGTGTTATGTGATTAATGGTAAATCCTGCATTAACATGTAAAGGACAGACGAGGAAACACACAATGGATTGCACACAAAAAGTCCACAAAGCTTTCAAATCGCATGCTCCAAGACAGTACATTCTAGTGGATTTTGAGTTTGATTTAACCATTCAACAAGAAAACAGACTGCAAAGAACAGTGGCAGAACCTTTTACACGATAGCAGTTGTACGGTAATAACGTGGAACAGGTCGAGGCAAAGGGTAAGGACACTTAGGGCCTTGAATGATGCTTAGTGCTTAGTGGTACTGGTCAGCCTCTCTTATGGAAAGACCATTGTGTGCATGTGGCCCTAGCAATTACATTCAACTGTCTCTTCGAGAAAACTAACTAACTAAACTAAACTAACTAAATGAAATGTATTTTCCCCTTAGTGTCACTATTTATTCATTCAATATGAATGACTATGGAAATACATTATTTCTGTGTCTACCATGTAAAAAAAAATTAAAACAGACTCAAGTCTGCCTCTCTTCTTAATAAGCTTCATACATATGTGGTTACTGGTTAGTGCCACATAAAATGCCATGCAAAAGGGCACACCACTGACAGAAATACCCTTCTTGTTCTTGACCCCCGGTTCCACTGTGGGATCTTGGTCTGAAGGGGGTTCAGTAAGGAAGAAGGAAGCTACGGAGGGAGCAGGGGTGGGTGACGACGAGACCTTTGGGGGTTCTTCAAAGGTCTCGTCCTCCGAGCCAACAGGCTCCTCTGGTGCAATCAGCGGAGGGACGTCGTGGATCTCTTCGAGGGGTGAAACGGGTACAGACACCGGAGCCGACTCACAGGACGTAACCTCCACACTAGCCGAGGCAGAAGAGGGGGCCGAGGGCTTGGCTGAATCGGACGGAGATGGAGAAGACTCCTGAGACCAGGCTGTGGACATTTTCTCAACAGCGACGAGCACAGATGTAGCAGCAGAAGCTAGCGAGGGGGGAGTGGTAGTGGAAGCCAAAACATCTTCGATCTCGGCTTGCTTTTCGGCTACCTCTTTAGCGCTGCCGCCGCCCACGGTGCCAGAGTGCAGGTCGGGAGCATCAGCCAGGGGCCTCGAAGGGACGGAGGCTGCCACATGCACCTGCTGCTCTGGGGTTTGACTTGGAGTGGCTCTCTTAGGGGGGCGAGGGGCTAAAGCAGCAGAAAATGACATGGGTGCTGGAGCTGCAGGCTGACAGGTGACTTTAAAGGCAAAAGGGGAGGCTCTAACAGATGTAGCTTTGGGAGCAACTTCAGCAGGTGGGATTTCGACCACAGAATCTTCAGTGTGAACAGCCCCAGAGACTGAGGACAGAGCAGGTGGAAGTACGGCTGAGGCTGAGGAAAAGAAAGTACCTTCTTCAAAAGGGTGGACAGTAGTAGTAGTAGTAGTAGTAGTAGTGTCCACTCTGGGGTGGACAGCATATGAAACAGAGGACAGTGAGGACAGAATAGGAATGGCAGGAGGTTTGTGTATGTGTGTGGAAGCACTGGTGGTATCAGACAGGAAAGGATGAATAGGGTTGGCAAGAACTGGCAGAATGGTGTTAGGTTCAGCGGAGAGTGGCAGATCGGCCATGCCTGGAGCAGAGGAGGGTTTAGTAGGTTGTAGTAAGTTAGTGGCAACTTGTGATCCGTCGATTTCTCTGGCTTTGATTACCTTGGGTTGGAGGTTGGCTGGGTCTCCATGGCCAGGAGGAGAGCCGGAGGAGGAGGCCAGGGGTGTGTAGGAAGGAGTGGAACGGAGGAGGGACTTGGGAGACCGGGGATAGGAGGTGGATGACAGAGTGGGGTGCTTGGGGGCCACCTTTACAGCTTTAAGTAAGGAGGATATAGGTATATACAACGGCTCTGTCCACATTTTAGTGTCGTTAGTTCTGGTATGGATAAGGAGGCTAGTAGTAGGGGGGCCAGGGGGAGTGGAGGAGAGCACCTCGGGGCTAGAGACTGAGGGAAAGACAGGGTTTCAGTTGGAATGCCAAACATCAGACCAATCATGCCAAGATGTCATCAGTATCAGCTATAGTCTAACAAAAACGTCAGCCTAGTCTAGGGGATTATGTATATTGTACAGTTAATTGTGCAGATTTGAAAGACGGTGGCTGGTATTTATAGCAGGAAAGAAAAAATACCTAGATCTCATAAATAAAAGATAATTCAGCATCCAGGCTCTGAAAAGTTGATGAATGGCATTATCATTCAGTAACCTTAAAACAAATATATAGTAGAATCTACATTACCTTTAGCCAAATGTACAGTATGTTAGTAACTTTGTTAAAAGGTGTCCTGAAACTTACAAGTCTCAATTATTAATTAAAACCAATAAGGTTGTAAATATAGTTGACTGGTTTATAAGAACAAATCATTATCAAGTTTAGATGTCTTATAACTAAGATCACCAATGTATGATACAGGACAAGTCCAATCACAAATCATAAATATATAAATAATTAAATATATATATCAATGAAAAGATAATGAATAAACATTAATGAGGCACTTCATCCACAATTAGGCTACTTTAAAGGGGCAGTTCAAAGAAATGTTTCCCCTTACCCAGAGTGACATCTATCCTTTTTATATGATTTGTTTAGTTTTGGATATCTCTCCCGTTACTCAATACAATGGAGGTGAATGGCACTCAAAGCGCCAAAAATATATTTGAAAAACAGAAAAAAGCAACATCTCTTTCCAGATATCATGACACAGTTACTCAAGACAATCTACAGACCTTGTTGTGAATAGTTTCATTTAGGAACTATTTTCTACCGAACAACTGGGTGTACTTCGGTAGAAAATAGTTCCTACGTGAAACTCCTGAATTTTGGGTGAACTGCCCATTTAACTCAGTTTTGTCCCAATGTAATTTTTTACTGAGAAATATTTTTGCTGCATTCTTTAGTTTATATTTGGTTCTAAAATGTGTTTTAATTAAAATTCTTAAAAAGACCTCTTCACTGGAAATAGGAAGTTGATTTCTTCCCTACAGCTACAGTATCACTCCACAGGGATTTAGGCCATACTTCTCTTTTTTCCATTTCAATGAACTGTATCCAACACATCATGAAATACCGGTAAGCTAAATGTCCTTTGAGTGACATCCAAATTAATTTAAAAAAAGCTAGTGTTGTTTTAACATTACATGTAACGCCTACATAACTAGAAGATGCCCCAGGGCGAGAAGACTGGACAGTGACAATGTGAGCCTGACAGATAAGACAAGTTTACAAACCAGAGTCTGCCTGTGGCTGTTGAAGCTCCAGCTCCATGGGCACCGTCTCTGTGGCTTCACCTGGCATGACTAGGAATAAAACAGTAGATCAGGTTGAACCAAAGGATTATATGAGTTTGTGGAATCACGGTTTGCAGAAATACACAACTAATGGCACGTTAAGGGGCCAGCAAAACCCTCTGAATCATTATCTAGTTCAAACTGAATTCTGGTCCTAGTGCAGGGCCCTCTGCATTGTCTAGACCTGAATAATTGAAATACCTTGTTTTGATCCTAGGGGCCTGTAGTCAGTCTTAAACTTGCAAATAGAACTTGTTTATTGAAAAACGTTTCCCAAAAGATCTTCTTCGCATCCCTATTTGATTTCCAGCACCTGCTCTCCAAGACTTGTATTCTAGTGTGCAGAAGTATAGGCCCTACTTGTGTATTATTGTCACAAAAAGTATGATTTTCTGACATGTCACTCTTCTCACGTGCGAGATGACTGGACCACCAGTGAGGGGGTCAAATACACCACAGCAATAGTGAAATTCTGGTTTCAGCTCATTCCTGGCAATTAAATAAATACATATATATAAAGTCATTTTTGTTTCCTCATAGTTACTTCTTGGTTGGAGGAAAAGGAGATGTATTGAACATACATAGCGTTGATGAATGAATGAATGAAAACTTTATTTAACAGATTGCAGAATGGGTACAATACAGTACAATACAGTACTGTACGGCTTAAGGGGATGCAGACCAGAGAAAGACGTTTGTCTTGTTTACATCAGGGTCCCCCATTTTCAATTCATAGTGATCTGATACATCCATTGCCTGGCTGCGGTCTGGCAAAGCTTCACTATTTATAATGCTAGTTAATCGTTTATGGAACTAAAGGCTTATGTGATAAGTCCGCTATGTGTGTCAGTTGCAGTGTGGGACATGAGGTGAGCTGGCCCCGGCTGTTCGTGAAACCGGAGTGATACAGCGAGGGCACCGCACAGACCACCGCAACACTTCCGGTATTTTGAGCTCAGCTCATGGGAGAGCGGGGGCGGATGGAAGAGGGGGGGTAAAATGAATAAATGTTGATTAGAGCCTTGACGCAAGTGGTTGTAGCCATAGATATATATATAGATATCTATGGTTGTAGCGCTACGGCTACTTACGTCAAGGATCTAATCAACATTCATTCACGCGCTCTCTTCCCCCACTTCCCCCCTCACGAGCTCCATGTAACGCGGAAGTGCAGTGGTTATGGAAAAGCTACAGTGACATTGCTATCCACAACCCTGCGCACTCAAGACTTCGTACGAGGTTCTTGGTTGTTTGGAGAAAAGTGAGGTAAAACCTAATCGTCCCTTTTCTATTCATAAACATATAGCCACAAGGCTCGTTGAGATGCTGGCTAGAATACCGGGGTAACGTTACTGCCTGGCTACGTTAGCGAACACGTTACCTACAGAGGGCAAGTCACAACAACAAGATCCATCTGTCAGACACATTCACTAGATAAAGGTATTGGTTTACTGTTTAAGGAGTGGATAATACAAAAATGGATTTAATTCAATACAATCCTCAAACTAAAGATTACATTCCAAAGACAACTGACACAAATAGAAACCTAAACTGTTCGATGGCAATAGATTATCTCGAATAACTTACTGGGGCTGAGGTTTATCGTATTCGTAGGTCCAAGCTTCTAGCTTTCTGTGAGATGACTACAATTACCAGCATGCTTCGCGTGTCCGGATCCGTTTAAAGGGGAATCTCACCATTTTTATATGAATGGCACATTTTCGTACCCACTGTCTTGGCAGTAGACTATAGGTTAGACTTTAGTTGAAAGATGACCCCCCCCCCAGGACTGTGCATCTAGAAGGGGTGGGGAAATGACATGTTGAAAAATAATACAATGATAATTAAAAACAGTAGTCAATGAAAAACATCTTAATAATAAAAATGTAAAGTCTTATAACAACATCAAGGAAGGGTTGGCTCTTATGTGATGTGCAAATGGATATTGGCTGTTGTGCACATGATGTACAGGTATCAATCAGAGACAATCGATCAGACGGAGAATCAATCACAGGTAGTATGCTGGTGTCAGAGAAAATGGAGGACCCTGATGGAAACAAGACGAAAGTCTTTCTCAGGTCTGCATCCTCTTAACAATTGTATGTATTGAGCTGTACTGTACTGTACCCATTCTGCAATCTGTTAATAAACTTTTCAATCAATCAATCAACCTCATTTAGTATCCGGATGGCTTGGTGATGGTAGCTTCTTGTGAGCCTTTCTGTGTTGGCCCCAAGGCTGTGGTAGTGTTTGCCCCGACTGCAGAAGAGAGAAGAGACTGTTGCTTGGGTGTATGGAGTCCTTCATGAGTCTTTTGGCTGCTTGATATGTTCTGAAGATCGGGGTGTTCACAGATGAGCTGACCGTACCACTCTCTGCAGAGCATTTTCGGTCCTAAGAGATGCTGTTCCAGCACCAGGCGATGATATCCCCTGCCAGGATGGTGCATGTGTAAAAAGTATCTTGGGGGCCATCCTGAACACTAAACCCAGGCCTCTGATGGAAGTAGAGGCGCTGCTGTCACAAAGCTGTCATTGTGTGTGTGAGGATGTGGCCAAGCGGTGGAAAAATTTAGTCAGAGACAGGTTGTCATCACCCAGTGGTTGCTTTTTATTTTCTCTGTTGTTTTGCTCCCCAGTGGAAGAAACAGATTGGACAAGTAATGTTATGCTGCACCTGCTGAGAGAGAGAGTTTTTTCACGGACTCACTTTGACTCTTGCCGTACTTGTTGACGTGTTGTTCTGTTTTTCCTTTGTCTATCCGTTGATTTTATTTTATTTTTCCGTTTATTTTATACTTTTCTTTGCACTTAGCTTAGCTATGTGAAGCACTTTGGTTGACAAGCGTCATGTTTAAACGACGCAAACTGTTCTGTTCTCAACCATCATTTTCTTTGGACAATAAACCTTAAATCAGTTGCAGCCTGGACATTCAACTCTTGAGTTGCCAGCAAGATGTTATACATAGAAGAGTAGAGTGGTGTGTATATGGCCAATGTGCATCCCTACTTATAGGGCATGGGATAGCCCCATGAGTCCATGACAGTGTGTAAACCATGTCAAGTCCTTTGAGATGTGTACACCAAGGTACAAATCAAATCAATTGTATTTGTATAGCCCGAGGTTACATGGAATTGCCCCCATGGGCTGTACAAGTCAAGATGAAACATCACAATAGATCAAGAACAAAAACCACCATAAAATCCAAATATGCGACACTCCCAGACCCAGACTTTCCCCAATGAAGATAAGGAACAACTCACTAAAAAAACTAGCAATAGGGGGGAAAAAGCACCACAGGCGACATGGAGGAGAGAAACCTCAGATGGGCTGTTCAAAGGGGATCCCCCAACTGGATGTAGATGATAATATAGTGTTGCTATGGATGATAGATGGATAGAGAATAGAACAGGTGAATAATAGGTATATTATACATGTAATGAAACACATATATACATGGTAGCAATAGTATCTAAGTGGACACAGTGGTGGTGGGGCTGATCTCGGACAACGACGAGAAGGCTTACCGGGAGGAGGTTGAGGTACTGGAACGCTGGTGCCAGGACAACAGCCTGCTCCTGAACATTGGTAAAACCAAGGAGCTGATCGTGGATTATAGGAGAGGACAGCAGGAGACACACACCACTGAGGATAAACGGGGATACCGTGGACAGGGTGAGCAGCTTTAAGTACCTGGGGGTCCACATCTCAGAGGATCTGACATGGACAACACACATAGACTCAGTCGTAAAAAAGGCGAAGCAGCGCCTCTACCACCTGAGACAGTTAAGGAAGTTCAGAGTATCTGGGAAGATACTCCGGAGCTGGAGAGAGCATCTTGACTGGAAACATCACTGCCTGGTATGGAAACAGCACGGCACAGGACAAGAAGGCCCTACAGAGAGTGGTCCGCTCAGCCGAGCGTACCACGGGTATTGCATTACCACCCCTGCAGGTTCTATACAACAAGAGTTGCAAATCCTGCAGAATAATGAAAGACCCTCACCACCCCAACAACAGCCTGTTCATGCTGCTGAGGTCAGGCAGAAGCCTGCGAACACCAGCTACTAGGACAGAGAGACTTCGGCTCAGCTTCTTCCCCCAGGCCATCAGAGCCTTGAACCCTGAACTCTCCACACACAAGCACACATGAGCACACACACGATACACACACTGTACACGCTCACACACTAGCAGCCACTTTAACATGAGCAAGCACACACTCATGCTGATGCTGCACACGCTCACACTTATGGCCACTTTACAAAAGGAAAGGTCACTTTAAGAATAGTATAGTATAACTTGAGATTGTATAATATAGCATGTACATAAAGACCCAGTGCCTCATCCGTAGCTAACAGTGTATTGCACTACCACAGGACCTAGCATGTCCTACCATGCTCTGTAAATAACTCATGTACATATACCGATATGCCCTACTCTGTTTACTTGTTTTATTGCACAATGTCGTTCTATTGGATTCTATTATATATTTTTATTACTATTGTATTTGCACATCGTTGCGGGCAAGACCACCCGCATTTCATTGTATACTCGTATGCTGTGACAAATAAAACTCTTGACTTGACTTGACTTAAGGTACATAAGAACATAAGAAAATAGAACTAAGAACAACAACAACAAAGCATAGGAAAACGAGCGCTGGTATGAAAATAAGATAAAGGCTAAAAGTCACTGCTCGGAGCTCAAAGTATCAGTCATATTCATGCAACACTGGACAAGCCAGACAAAAACACTGGACAAAAAAATACAGCAGCTATGAGCCTTTATATTTTTATATATTGAACAGAACAGGGAGACCATTCCAGGCAAGAATGCTATTCTCATTCAAATGGGACGTTATATCAATCTATATATTCACATCTGTCTCACTCGTTCTTGTTCTGCGTTTATGGGACCCGTGACTCTATGACATGTATACAGTTAAGTAACCATTAAAGTAACTACGAAAATGGATGGTTACTCTTGTTTTCCAATATCTTTAGAAACTTTACTACTTCAGAAAAGCAACGGCACCAACATAGCATTTGCGTGAGTAAACACCTAAACACTCCAACACTCCCCTGCACAAAAAGGGCAGTAAATTAGACCCAGGCAACTACCGCCCTGTTTCTATCCTCACCTCCATCTCGAAAGTCATGGAAAAAATTGTATACGAACAGGTCGAAAAGTACCTCGCGGAAAAAAATCGAATCTACGAATTCCAATCTGGCTTCAGAACATCCCACTCCACTGACGCATGCCTTCTCTATTTAAACGACCACATCAAACAAGAGGTGGACGCGGGCAAATACTGCGGCATGGTCATGCTGGACCTACAAAAGGCCTTCGACACTGTCAATCACACCATTCTGATTGACAAGCTAAAAGCAATTGGTTTTGATAGTCTTATCAGTGAGCTGGATGCAATCCTACCTGGAGGGGAGAGAACAGATGGTGGAGGTAAACGGTACCCTATCCCCCCCCCTCACAGTGAGCTGTGGTGTTCCACAAGGAAGCATACTAGGACCACTACTGTTCCTAATTTATGCAAATGACATGTCGTCAGCTTGTGACTGCAACTTGTTCCTGTTTGCGGACGACTCAGCCCTGCTGGTCTCTGACAAGAACAAGTTACAGGTTGAAAAAACCCTCAGCTCGGTACTAGGCAAAATCTGCTGATAACAAACTATCATTACACATGGGCAAAACAGAGTCCATTCTCTTCGGTTCAAATAACAAACTCAGCAAGACCGACGGCTTCTCAGTTACAGTGGGTGACAATATTGTCACAAGGAAAGAAGATATTACCTACCTGGGTTCCATCCTAGAGGAAATCTTTCCTGTGACAAAATGGCATCCAATGTAATAAAAAAAAGTCAACCAACGAACTCGATTCTTGTACCGGATCTCCTCACTGGTAAACAAGAATACCCTGAAGACTCTGGCAGGAGCACTCATTCAAGGGTACTACGACTATGCTTGCACCTCATGGTACCAAAGCACCTCAAAGGCGCTAAAAACTAAATTACAAACATCTCAAAACAAACTGGTCAGACTACTGCTTGACCTTACTCCTAGAACCCACCTCACCCCTGCCCACTTTGACAACCTAGGATGGCTTAGAGTAGACGACAGAGTACAGCAACTTGCAATGGGCCTGGTCTACAAGATACACTACACGACCAAGGTACCCATGTACATGTCAAAATACTTCCCAAAGGTCAGTGAATACCACGATCACAACACCAGAGGGAGCTCCACAAATCATGTTAAACCCAGATTCGGCTCAAACAAGGGACTAAACACGTTTCGCAATTATGCCACATCAATGTGGAACGCCTTACCCAAAGCTGTAAAGGAATGTGAATCACTACCCACTTTCAAAAACACTCTCAAAAAACACCTACGGGAGACTGCAATTCGAAACTGGCCCCTGTAAATGTCCTAACACAACCCCCTCCAATGTATAGTAAATTACCAAGTATGGTCTTGTCAATATTCCAATGTACAGTTTTGCTTGTACAGTTGTCAGTTCGAGCCCAGCGCTCCACATTTGCTTTCAGTTTAGCTGGTCGTCCGTACTAATACACATTGGCCGTATTAGGGGGTTGGAAATTGATGGGTGGGGATCGGGCGTTGTGGACAGCGACTCCTACAGGTCGGTTGGTGCGCCTGCGCAGTAGAATCAGGAAGTGTCGGGGGCAGCGTGAGCCTCCCACGCGTTACTCCTCGCCACTGAGAGATCGAGCTGCGCAGGTGAAAAGATGCGACTGCTGTTACCTCAAGTACCGGAGGGGACTTGTGCTATGTATGACTTAGTCCACATTGCAGCCGGCTTGTGGGAGGCAAGAAACAGCGTCTGTGACAGGGGAGGGTTGAATTGGATGATACGAAATTGGGATGGGAGAAAATATAGAAAATGGGAGAAAAAGTGGATAAAAAAAAAAATATGTAGCAGTACTGTCTATCTGTATGTCATATATGTTATGATGAATTGAAAATGGGGGACCCTGATGTAAACAAGACGAAAGTCTTTCTCTGGTCTGCATCCCCTTAACAATTGTATGTATTGAGCTGTACTGTACTGTACCCATTCTGCAATCTGTTAATAAAGTTTTCAATCAATCAATCAAACCAGACCAGCCTGTTGTAACCTCATGATCAATTACCTTCAGCATCTGATTAGATTACATTATATTAGATTAAAATGTATTGTCATTATAAAGCACAAGTACAGTACAATGAAAAGAAGTACGGCATCTAACCAGAGTGCAAATGTAAAGCAGTAAAGTGCTACAGCAATATACAATGTACAGGTGGTTAAACTGGGTACAAAATATACAAATGAGTACTACTGAGTGTAGTGCTAATCAGATGTATATACAGAGTTGTATTATATAAATAGCTCTAGTATGACTACTACTGGCCAGCAGCCTAACTAGTAAGAGTAGGGTACAGATATAGATATAGTAAAGGACTATGTGCAGGTAAGTACAGACAGGTGAGGATATGTGGTAAAAAAAAAATATATATATATATATATATATGGTAGATACAGCATTATAGTACATGCTATCTGTTGTACTTACATACACTAATGTGGTAGGACAAGTAGGTCTCCTTCACATTAAGAAACCCTGCTATAAGCAGTATCAATAAGAGTAGTATCGATAAAGTCCTAACGATACCCATCCCTATATGAACACTGTTAATTACACTGTTATCAATGAAAGAAGAAATGTTTGCAGCTGTGGTTCATTATAAATTATAATTATATTGGTTCATTATAAAAGATAAACCTGAAAACAAAAGCACTTAATGTTAAATAAAAGGACCACAGTAATGAGGCAGGAGGAACATATTTTGTTGCACTATAATGGTAAAATTATTTAAAAAATAAAAATAAAAGGGTGACTAAAGATGCCTCCCCAGCTTTTAGCTGTTTGATGTGAGATGTTTGAACCATGTTGGTGAGGATGAGGTGAGGGTGGGATCAGGCCGTCCCTGTTGTCTTTCAGTTGTTTTACATAATATAACGAAGACTTTTCAGTTTGTCACCAGCGAGATCCACAGAGTTCTATTGTACAACGTGTGCAGTCTTGCAGTGACGGAACTCTAGTAGAGAACACTCCTGTTCCAAGTTCCCCACATTGGCTTTCACCAGTGAAATTATACATCAAAAGGTGCATCACCCCAGTATTTTTGCATATAGTACTAGATGTGTTTTTGCATATAGTATCAAAAAGCTTTTTTTTTCTTTTACATCTCAGGTAGTGAACTCGAATACGGCCCATTACTACATCTGGGGGGAAAGCAGGCTCCTACATCTGGGGGAAAGGCTCCGACCAGTCTTCTAAGAAGAAAGGTTAGAATTAGCCAAGGAATAATAACCAAGGAAATTAAATAAAACACATTAATACTCAAACGCTTTAAATACAACATAGGATGAAGGCTGGCTAACATTTTCCCATTAGCCTAGATAATAGCCCAAATGAAAGGTGGTGTAGTATTGTTTGATATTTAAATCGTAATGCACATCTCAGTACTGTATGTATATTTATATTATTAGAGCAGTAGTTCTCAGGTCGTAGCCTACTGTTACTAACATATCTTGGTATAACTGGCACAAGTGAGATATTCCCAGGTAGCCCAATTATGCGTTTCTTTTATTATGACATAAGGATTAGTCAACCCCAGTGATTCACAGCCAAATAATACCACATTAACCAATCAAGTTAGTTCCTGGTGACGATACTTCCTGGTCACTGTCGTAGGTTCTCGTAGTCCCGTAACGGGACTCCCGTTAATAGTTATTTTGTTGGTAAGAATTTGCTGGGACATGGGTCGAACGCGAAAACAGTGACATGAAAAGATGCGAAAGGCCAAATGATCGGTCTCTAGTCTAACAATACGCTGTCTAGTAATAGCTTCTGCGGTGGTCCGTGTCAGATACGAGCTGGCGTGTAAACTAAAGGTTTCCGAAGTCCAAGGACATACGAGGAACGCACATTCTGGCGAGAACGAGATGCTGGAAGGATCCGATGGAGGCTTGTTTGCCACAGGGTAGGGATGCAAAAAAAATCGAGATGAGTGTGACTGGATATCATGCCTTGACTACAAAAGACTTCTCATTCGCAGATAAAACTGCAGCACGCGAATAAGGCCTCATCCCATGGTGTTGATCTCTAATCCATCCGATAAAACCCATTGACAGGCATCGACGAGCAACGACAAAGGGTGAGGTATCGAAATATTAGAAGAAAGGCTTATTTTGTTGCTAAATTATTAAAGCATGCGCAGACCAAATTGGTCATTTCGCTCGCGGAAACGGCTCAAGTCAAATGTCTTCGACCTGCCGTGATAACGTTTATTCTCCACAACACAGTCCTTCAGTTTTTCCTCTCTTTTCTTGTTCAACAGGAAGCTTTATTCAAGATTAAGGGAATATATGGGATCACAAGGTAATACAGTTTATCCAATAGGTATTTCTCTTTGTGTCATGTTACTGTTACTGTGAAACAAATAATATGTACAGCAGCCCGGGGTGCAGTTTCCTTTGTTTACACAGTCTGCATATCAGAACAGCTGATCCGTCCCCAGCAATGCCGCGCGATACCGCCTGCCTGTTGTGTACTGTGTGGGTCTTGACGTGCTGCGGCCACTGCGACTAGCTCAATGGGGGTTGTCCTAAAAAAAAAGATAATACACTAGTAGTTTAAGAGAATATTTCAACTACGACTAGAGATAAACTGAAACAGGTCTGTAATCCTCCTTGCCTCGCTCGTTATTTTGCTTGTGCAGAACAGGCATAGCTTCTCGAGCACATGATGATATAGGCCGAGTTGCAAAGGAATAAAGCCACCTAGCTACAAAAAAAAATAATACTTTTCCTGCTATGTTTTTCGTGATATAAAATGGATAAACGTACATGTATGATCGCATAGAATATAGTGAGACGTTTGTGAAAAATGGGGAAATACTGCAACTTCTATAACTGAATTTGTATTCCGGTACCTATAAGGCTTGCAAGAATGCAAACGCTCCAGCGGGACTAAAAGTGTTTTGTTGATGTGTCTTGTGTGCATCTCTTTGCAGTTTCTTCTGATGAGATGAGTGTGCGTGCCGGCCAGGGTAGTGATGAGGTGCTGGTGTCCCAGGCGGTGTGGGATTACCTGGCTGCAGCTGGGCGGCCCTGGCTCATCGACTTCCAGAACAAGCAGGGGATGAGTGCTGGTATCATTAGGCGTGGAGAGAGGGGGGGTTGCTGTGCTGTGCGGCTGCAGCCGGTGGACGGCTCCAGGAGGGCTGGGGCTGGCTTGATGGAGGGACCCATCTCCAACGAGACCCGCAAAGCCTTCATTGACTTGTGCCGCTGTGCCCGCAAAGAGATGAGCAAACAGGAGGGCGGTCCCAAGAGGAAGCGGACTCTGCTGCCCTGCGTTGGGGTCCTGGAGCCAAACGGAGAGGGGAGCCTGCTTCCACCCCCCCCTCCCCATCCCCGACGCTCCCAGAGGCAGCAGCAGCGGTTCAGGAAGCCCGCTGACGAGGAGGCGTGTGTGCTGCTCCACGAGGCGGCCCACAGGAAGGACATGGACCCCGGCATGGCCTCACACAGCGAGGCAGAGGAGAACAACGCCTGCTCCATCTGCATGGGGGACATCGTGGAGAAGACCACCCTGGAGAGGTGTGGACACTCTTTCTGTCGCTCTTGCTTGGATCAGGCCTTCAAGGTGAAGAGAGCGTGTCCTGTGTGTCGGCTGGTGTACGGTCAGTTGATCGGGAACCAGCCTGCCAATGGCAGCATGATGGTGGAGAGGGACCCGGACTTGGAGCTGCCTGGTCACGAAGGCTTCGGTTGTGTCTGCATCATCTACAGCTTCCACCCTGGCCTGCAGGCGGTGCGTAATAACCCATGTAGCATGTGACGCTAAGAGCTGGAGTTACCGTCTGCATTACTGGCACCATGTCATCTTGTGGATAATTCTTTATGGGTGAAATAATGCTTTCAGTTTTATACTGTGCAAGGATCACTCACTACACAATGTTGTCACAATATTAAGAATCAAATAACCTACATTTAAACAAAAATGGAACAGGTTTTGGGTACTTGTTTATTTGTTATGAGGCGTGAGATTAATTTGTGAATTTATACCCAATTACAGTTAGACACATCAGACACGTATGATACATTTTCAGCCCCTCCTTGCATTTTGTGGCTTCTTTTGTGTCACAATATGCGGTGTAACCATAGTGCAATTAAGAACAGAAGGAGGTCCACACCGTAGCTCCCCTTATATTTGCGGTTTATTCAAGTACAAGTGACATTTCGAGCAAATGCTCTTATTAACATGTACAACGTTGCCATCTTTATAGACCACATGATTCAGGCGCATGCCATTAGTGTCATACAAAATGTACCCAAAATACATCATGGGGACTAGGGTTAGGTTAACAATATTGTTACATGTCTAATGTCTATTACTAGCTTATGTCTAACAATATTTATCTTCAACACATTCATTCTATATTCTTCACGTAGAAAAATGTGATATCCACAGCTTCATTACTATTTGGAGCATAAAGAACAAAGTACATATTATTGAAATATCCTCCTGTGGAGGATTCTCTTATTAATATAGGCCTAATGCGTTGACCTTTGTTGTAAATGGCAGTCTAATGCCATCAGGAAAACATCTGTTAAACACAGCAGTCCCAGGAAAACTCCCCTCGAGACTCTTGACTGACCAGTAAGTGACACATCAAAAGCAGCAGGGACATCATAGATGACATCATCACAATTGATTTGACAATGATACACATGAAATCTGTAAGAAATGGCCAACAGCATGTGCAGATATCACAAGGGGCCCACGTCTGTTTTAGATTTGGGGATGGGTACACAGTGTGGTGAGACCAAACCCAAGTACAGTTAGGTAGTTAAGCCGATGGTTTGTGCTCTTTGCAGTAAAGACTAGAGGTAGCTTTCCATGATAGCAGCCAGGGCTTTGAAAACAGAAAGCAGAATCTTAAAATCAAATCAATTCTAAAGCGGGGTGGAAGCCAGTGAAGAGAGGCCAGAATATGGCTAATATGGTCCCTCTTCGTGGAACCCGTCAAGGTTGGCCACAGCATTCTGGACCAGTTGCAAGCAAGATGTCTGATGTATCACCGGTAATAGTCGGTTAACTTGAATTCTAATTACTTAAATCCTTTCATACATTTAAACATCACATATCTTCTAGGCTACATCTCAACTGAGTGTTAAACACAGAAGCCGTTTTGTTTTCCTTCAGTGAATAGCTGCCATTAGACCTTACTTTAAATATGTAAATTCATATTGTAATTACAGATAATTCTAATAGCAAGCAATGGCGATGACACATCATGGGTGTGGTCACAGCAATATTGGTATCTAAAATATAGGAGAATATTAATCTTTGTGACCTGAAACAACCAAATAGTGGCAAGCCAATGGGTCTTCTATAGCTGAGCATGTGCTACCTAGAGGATATTTGGCTTTTAGAAAATCTTGACACAGGACACAATTTCAGTGGTCAGAACTTGAAATTAAAATTCACTTTCTTTGTTCAATATATTGGATAGGAGCGCTGCGTGGGACCTCAATTATTCCAACCGGTATCAGGTGCTGTTTGGGATGGGTTAGATCAATAGCAATTAAGAGTTTTTAAGTTTGTCTCCTTTAGTAGAATAGTTCAAAATCTTTGGTTGTTTTTGGAAAACTTAAAATTTTTTCCAATGCACACTGTTCCGTGGCAAAAATAAAATTCCTTTATTGTGACATGGCTAAGTACAACAATAAAAGAAAATGCAAAAAAAATAATGCATACCACCAACGCATTTCAGCTCCAGAGAGCATTCCTCAGAGTGCCACTTTGTTTGGTCTGTCAAACAATCGCCCTCTTGGTTAGACTATACAACAATGTCAAGGATTTATTTCACCCTTTTTATGGACATTTTGAAACGGCTCACTTGTCTCAGGACAACTGGTTTTACAGACCATACAAAGTGTCCCCAGTTAATGTTGCCAATCACCAAATGTTCAACAAAAGAATGACTTCTCTCTGTGGAACATGTTTTGTCCCAGTTCTGAAGAATCAGTGACCACTTATATTTGAGCTAATGACAGACCTGAGACAGCCACAGTAATTATCTTTTAAAAGCTGTACAACAGTTCACATTAAATGGCTTATATAAAAGTGTTGCAGTAAGGTTAACCTGCATAACTGGCTTAATCGGCAGTGATAACTTACATCAGGCATCGCTGTCTTTCCAAGGCTGTGGTTTCACTATATAGCAGCTAAACCACCCCACTGGCCTAAATGTGGCCTTGCTTTCTGCCTCTTGTCCTTAACAGCCGGAACACCCAAACCCAGGTGTGCGGTACCCGGGGACGGACCGCGTGGCCTACCTCCCGGACAGCCCTGAGGGGAACCGCGTGCTGGGCCTCTTGCGCAGAGCCTTCGAACAGCGCCTTATCTTCACCATCGGTACCTCCATGACCACTGGCATGCATAACGTCATCACCTGGAATGACATCCACCACAAGACCTCGATATGGGGGGGACCACGCTGGTATGTGTAGCCTTTTAGTTGTATGCTAATAGCAGTTAATGGAATGTTCCAAAAGAGTTGTACCAGAGATGGGTTTTCTTTTTATCCGAGAAAAGGCCATTCGTGTTCCAGGTATTACTTACTGACAGATTTAATTTAAGCTCCTGTCAAACAAAAGCTACCGACTGCTGTCTTCAAATAGATAACGGCACCGTTGCTGTTCAGCGCTGACATACTGTGAGGGAATGAACCTGATCAATGATTGTAGGTAGTCAAAGATAGACTTGGTTAACACAGGTTTATTAGTATATAGCTGAATGACCCAACGGGGACACGGCTGGTGTGTCCCCGGGTGAGCTCCCAGATTCTAATGAGGCCCAGGTTCAGGATTGGAGGAGGGGGCGGAGAATTAGGAGAAGGGGGGCGACGTAAGGAAGGGGGGGGTTCGGGGGAGACACTAGACATAGGGTGGTTGGTGAGGGTAAGACGAAAAGGTGGGTGAATGGGGGAGGGTAGACAAAACTTGCGTATTGGAGGACAGTAGGCTGTCTGTGGGGAGTGGGATCACAAGTGGGATGGAGGGGGAGATACAATTATTCTACAATACTCATTATGGCATTTAATTTTCTCTGACAGTTTTGGCTACCCAGACCCCACGTACCTGGTGCGAGTGACGGAGGAGCTCAGAGAGAAAGGCATCACAGCGGACTGACGGTGTGAAAGGGCCGGACCGTTCCGGAACTTTCTAGAACATCCGACCGCCCCTCATGCTGGACATGACTAGGCTGCGGGTCCTGTTCTGAGACTGTCGGGCCCTGGGGGGACAGCCGAAGACAAGGCTGCGTGACGTGAGCACCAGAGCCCAAACTCATCACACCCTGTTCATTCGGTTTTTCTTCGGCTTAAACCCAGTGCTTTGTGTGGAACAAATACTTTTGAGTGCAGTGCATTCTTGAGACACAATCCTCTCTACCTGTCACCATTCGCAATAGGACTGATATCTGATACACTCATTGAAGTGTGTCATAGCGTGTTGAAGTTTGAGGTACTTATATATTTACTCAGAAATCAAAGTTTGAAATGTTAAAAAAAAGAAAAGACAATTTATTATGTTGGATTAATGTTTATTTCCTGGCCGGGGAACCCTTTCTTTATTTGTTACAAGCACACATTTCCTTTTCTTTCTTTTGTCTCCCCGTCTGTTTAATAAGTCTCTTATTTGATTGTTACTAATTTCCTGTTCTAAGGATAGTACTTGGACGACTTGGCAGAGTAGCACTGCTTCAATAGGAAGGAATCATTGCAATCTAAAGCACTCACAGGCACTTTGGAAGGGTATTTGTTTTTCAGCAAAGTAGGAGTAAATGCTTTTGTTTCCTCTTCATGGATGAGTCGCCCCGAGCAAACTCCAGTGTGTGTGCGGTCATGAGCTATTAGCTCCATGGCTACTAGCTGATGTCAGTTGCTTTGGCACTCTTCATCTCCCTCCATTCTTCCTGTGTCACTTAAATTGGAAGAACGTGTTACTCGATGTCTCTTATTTACGACCGCTTATGTCGTATGTCTTACGACTTCCCCCGAGGTTCCTTGTCATCCTCTGAGCCCGTTTATTTTGAAGACGTCTCCAGGGTTTCTCTGTTGAAACCTCACAATGGTGTCCCCTCTGTGTAAAACTCACTCTTAAGTTAAATAACCTCCACTTCGCCGCCCGAACCTGATCCTTTTCAGGTGGGCTGAAGGATGGATAAGACCCGTGGTGTTTAACATACCTGGTCACGTGGTGCTGGTGAGTGGAGGGTTCGCGGTTCGAGGCCGTCAGAGGACAGGTGTCTGAGCGCTAAGTGCCTGCTAGCGCCTAGTGACCGCCGTTACATCGGTTCAGTTGTAGTAGTACAGTTGTGCTCGTTCCTACTGACCAGATTTATATGACGATGTCAAGTGCAAAGGGCATGTAGATCACTTTTAAACCAAATCAAAGGCACAACAGCTCTTTAATTACCTATGCCTCTGTCCCTGTCAAACTGGGGAGACTTACCTGAGAACTTGCTCATTTAAAATGAGGTACCTGCTGTAAATTTGTTTGTCTAAGTAGATTACAGAGTTAAAAAGCCTGAAAAAAACATTATTTGGTTTGAATTTTGGAAAAACGTACCCCTTTTTGTCGTGCCTTTCTTATATTACATTTTGATAAAGATCAAGCATGCTGTTACTAATGAATGACAAACCGTTCAGGCGTGTTTAGTTGTTTTAGTTCATAGGTTAACAGAATTATGTTTGTAGCTATATCTGGCTTTCTGTAGAAATATTCTACAGTTCACGAGAATAATGTATATGGTGTGTATTTTAATTAACTTCTCATTTATAAACATTCTGGTTGTCCAAAAGCTAAAAAGCCTGAAGAAGAGGCTATATCTGTTCAATTGCTTTTGCGTCCAGTAACATGCTTGAATAGTGGTGAACCCTATCATTCATTTGATTAGAATATATTTGACCCATACAATACATTGGATACTCTTTCTCCCTCATGTTTCATCACCTTTGTATTTTTGTTAAGGGACCAACTCAAATCTCCTTGGGACACAGGACTGTAGTTTACTAAAGCTACCGTGCAAACATTTCTATGCAGTACATGATTGAGAAGGGGCCAGAAGACAATATTTAGAGGGATTGCACATTGCAAATTGATTGTTAACGAAAGGTTGGAGTTTTGCTTTTCTAATTGCGTTGATTCGTATTTTATGAGTCTGTTGATATTCAAAATAACTGCTTTACATTTTAATACTTGAATAAAAAGTTATGTTCTGTTTTCCGTTTCTGTGCTTGATATCAAAATGCAGGCATTCGCTGTGGCTATGGTGTACACTATGCGCCATCTAGTGGACACAATTATTGATGCAGGTAGAACGAACAAGGTATGATGCTTATGAGAAGGGTACGAACCGGCTTCCGTTTCATGCCCACAATGCATAATGTCCCAACAAATATAGTATACGTTTATCAAAACTCCCTTGTTTTGTAAACCGAACAAATTAAAGATGGACGACGTATATACATCTCTGCGTAGGAGATGCGTTTTCCCACCCCACCTACCCAACCCACCCCACATACCCAACCTCCTCCAATGCACAGTTTATTCCCCCTCAAATGTATACTCTCTTTTTAGACTCTTTTTGTACTCATAAACTACTGTATATTGGTTGATCTGGTATGTCATAAATGTCTAGATTACAGTACTGTCTACAAGGAAGCATACTAGGACTGCTACTGTTCCTAATTTATGCAAATGACATGTCGTCAGCCTGTGACTGCAACTTGTTCCTGTTTGCGGATGACTCAGCCCTGCTGGTCTCTGACAAGAACAAGTTGCAGGTTGAAAAAACCCTCAGCTCGGAACTAGGCAAAATCTGCATATGGCTTGCTGATAACAAACTATCATTACACATGGGCAAAACAGAGTCCATTCTCTTCGGTTCAAATAACAAACTCAGCAAGACCGACGGCTTCTCAGTTACAGTGGGTGACAATATTGTCACAAGGAAAGACGAAATTACCTACCTGGGTTCCATCCTAGAGGCAAATCTTTCCTGTGACAAAATGGCATCCAATGTAATAAAAAAAAGTCAACCAACGAACTAGATTCTTGTACCGGATCTCCTCTCTGGTAAACAAGAATACCCTGAAGACTGGCAGGAGCACTCATTCAAGGGTACTACGACTACTATGCGTGCACCTCATGGTACCAAAGCACCTCAAAGATTACAAACATCACAAAACAAACTGGTCAGACTACTACTTGACCTTACCCCCAGAACCCACCTCACCCCTGCCCACTTTGACAACCTAGGATGGCTTAGAGTAGACGACAGAGTACAGCAACTTGCAATGGGCCTGGTCTACAAGATACACTATACGACTAAGGTACCCATGTACATGTCAAAATACTTCCCAAAGGTCAGTGAATACCACAACCACTACACCAGAGGAAGCTCAACAAATCATGTTAAACCCAGATTCGGCTCAAACAAGCGACTAAACACGTTTCGCAATTATGCCACATCAATGTGGAACGCCCTACCCAAAGCTGTAAAGGAATGTGAATCCCTATACCCACATTCAAAAGCGCTCTTTTAAAGAGCACCTACGGGAGGCTGCAATTCAAAACTGGCCACCGTAAATGCCCAAACCCCCCACCACCTCCTAATAGACAGTCTCCTCCCCACCGCATGTATATATTCCCTCCCCGCCGTATGTATATTTCTCTCCCACCCACCCACCCCCTCCAAATGTACAGTCTCCACCCCACCGTATGTATATTTCTCTCCCACCCACCCACCCCCTCCTAATGTACAGTCCCCTCCCCATCATATGTATATACTCTGTCAGGATCTAGGGCTAACAGTACTGTATATTTGAATACCGTTTATGTCACAAATGTATCAGTACTAAATACCTATATGTCCCTATGCCATAAATGTCATGTATGTTGTGTATGTCATAAATGTCTATATGAATTGAAAATGGGGGACCCTGATGTAATCAAGACAAACGTCTTTCTCAGGTCTGCATCCCCTTAACAATTGTGTGTATTGAGCCGTACTGTACTGCCTTGTACCCATTCTGCAATCTGTTAAATAAAGTTTTCATTCATTCATTCATTCATTCATTCATTATGATGAATTGAAAATGGGGGACCCTGATGTAAACGAGACGAAAGTCTCTGGTTTGCATCCCCTTACACATTCGGGGCCAACCACGTATATATACGTGTTTCGGCTCCAACGCTTGATGGCAAGGTTATTTTGGCTTTTATTCCATTGTAATATCCTGCACTGCAGATTTACCCTACTCTTGGAATTTGGAAAAGTGCATTACCGGCCAGATCCTCGTAGGGGCGCTGTCTCGATAATGCAGTGTTCCCTGTTATAGACTGGTGTTTTTTTTCTTTTTTTGTATGAATGGACTTTTCTGTTAGCCTAAAGCTATGCGTGTAGCCGATGGCCTGGAATAGTTTTTGGGACGCTGAATTCAGTATACAGTAAAGCAGGGGTCGGCAATAGGCGGCCCGCGGGCCCACATTGGCCCGCCAGCAATCATTTCTGGCCCGTCAGTTTATTTTGAGAATATGATATTTATTTTACTTGTGGGAAATATTCACTCGTGACGCCAGAGTGTCTTTGTGAAGCTGTGTCTATCTACCGGTATTCATATATGTCTGTCACTATAGCCAATTGAAATGCTAGAAATGGTCACGTGGACTGGGAGAACCAATGGAATAGTCCCACCAGGCCGTGTGTATATTTCCCTAACGCACTTTCACTTCCGCGTTCGAGATGCGAGCCATTATCAAAATGTGTAAAAAAAAAAGAAAAAAAAATTCTTTGATTCTTGCATTCTGACCTGCTGTTCATCACCCGCCGCGGTGATCTGCAACAGCTGATCTGCTGTTCATGAATGAATGAAAACTTTATTTAACAGATTGCAGAATGGGTACAATACAGTACGGCTCAATACACACAATTGTTAAGGGGATGCAGACCAGAGAAAAACGTTTGTCTTGTTTACATCAGGGTCCCCCATTTGCGAGTGATTCATGCTCGCTTATGCCTGTATTTTTTACTGTTGTGAAGCACTTTGAACTGCAACCTCTGTATGAAAAGTGCTATACAAATAAAGTTATTATTATTATTATTATTACGTGTATGCACCCGCTGCGGTGCTGCATTTTTCACTATCATTATATTAAATTAGCCATTGTTTTTCGTCCTGGCCCGCCATCCAATGGCTTGGGAAAACTTTGGCCCGTGGCCAGACCTAATTGCCGACCTCTAAAGGAATATATCATCAGCCAATGGACATATGGATCTACCAGATGGCGATCGATAACTGGGAAATCCTTTTGGCAGTCCAACCGGCCACAGGTAAGAGCGATTTGACGTCAATTACAGCCCGATCGGGCCTTGCTCTCATAGCCATCCACCCGGTCAGCGAATAAGGCTACTGAGGCTAATGCCTTTATTGGTAATCAATAATCAGAAACGACGTCCCCCGCCCCCCCCGCTTTCATGCATTCATGGTGGACCATGATACCGACAATATGCATTTTGAGTTTTAGCTCTAGCTTGTCTATGGCCGAAACGCCATTTGATTTAACGTTATTAGCTTAGCACCCTATATCTCGCGTTCCAGGAAATACCCCAGAACATTCTGCTATAACGTTCATATTCACAACGCTATAAAATGGGAACGTATTGATGAAAAAATTATTTATTTAAGGCATATTGAAGCAGTGGTGGCTGCTGACCAATTTTTTTGGTGAAGCACAAATTATTATATTATATTATATTTATAAAACATCCCCCAATGTGTGTGTCAGTAGTGGCTGGTGAGTTCAAAAATTGGGGAGGACGGGAGAGATAAAAAAAAATTTAATAAAGAAGTACAGACAGTGTGGTTATCAAGACAGCAGACAGACACTACTACTTTTTGCAGTGAGTGATTGACAGCTGGCCATTATGTGTTATGGGATCAGGCCAGGTCAGAGAGCTCAGAGCTGTCACTTGGACATTTGTGAAGAAAAAGAAAATTCACTATCATTGTTTTTATCACAGAGGAAAACATTTCTAATAAAAGAAAAAAAAACTAATAATAATAAAAAAAAGAAAAAAAATATATATGCATATTAATAATAATATATATTTTTTCTTTTTGTCTGTATATTACTAGTGAAGCACTGCCTCACTAGTTGTCATGCAATAACCTCCACTGTATTGAAGGGACGGTTTATAGTGTCAATTGACAATGAGAATGGACAGATAGCAATAATATAAAGTATAGATTTAGCTCTACAAACAGCCTCACGCACAATGAAAGTTTGTTTTGATATGCTGGCCGTATAGAGTGGGCCCAGTCTAATCCCAATGGCCCCGAATGTGTTAACAATTGATAGTATCAAAAACTGAGTTCTTTGGATTGATATGTATGAGCCAGCTGGACAGAGATTCAAGAGACAAAGGTGAATTCAATCGATGGTTTATTGACTGGAACACACAGAGAACGAGAAACAGTCCTGGAGACGACCAGCCCTCCACGGGTCTGAGAGCCTCTAGAACAGGGGTCAGCAACCTTTTTGACATGGAGTGCCTGTTTGAAATATAGTTGTAACTAGTGTGCATCAACAATATTCCATGCATCGTAATTTTTTTTCTCATAATCAGGTCTTTTTAATGATAATTTTTAGATTATTACATCATTATTGTTTTTTTTTTATCCACTTTTTCTCCCATTTTCTATATTTTCTCCCATCCCAATTTCGTATCATCCAATTCAACCCTCCCCTGTCACGGACGCTGTTTCTTGCCTCCCACAAGCCGGCTGCAATGTGGACTAAGTCATACATAGCACAAGTCCCCTCCGGTACTTGAGGTAACAGCAGTCGCATCTTTTCACCTGCGCAGCTCGATCTCTCAGTGGCGAGGAGTAACGCGTGGGAGGCTCACGCTGCCCCCGACACTTCCTGATTCTACTGCGCAGGCGCACCAACCGACCTGTAGGAGTCGCTGCCCACAACGCCCGATCCCCACCCATCAGTTTCCCACCCCCTAATACGGCCAATGTGTATTAGTACGGACGACCAGCTAAACTGAAAGCAAATGTGGAGCACTGGGCTCGAACTGACGAGCCCAGCGTCTCCAGCATTTCGTGGCGAGCGCCTTGCCCACTATGCCACGTAGCCGCCCTATTACATCATTATTGTTATTGTTATTATTAACAATATTATTATGATGGTTGTATCAACCCTAAATCTGAGTTGGGGGGGGGGGGGGGTGCAATGCAGACAAACAGCTGCATACAGTGCGACCATTTCACTCACATTTGCCCATTCATTTTTGGACACATCACACACAGTGTGTGTACTGTACGTGTGCTGTCATAGCTCCACCTACAGGCCTAATAGAGAACACCAGGAGAACACCAGGATGTGAATGGAGGGTGAATGTGAGGTATATCGTGTAAATAAGTTTTGATTGATCGCAAGACTACACTGTAAAAAAATAAATAATAATAAGTTACCAGAACTTAAAAATATTGAGTTCAGTTACTGTGCATTAAGGTTTTCAGTTTTCAATCCATAATAAGTTAACAGAAAAATAAGTACACAACCACATTATTTCAACATAATAAAACTATGTTTATTGTCATTGTTTTAAGAACACAAGTTGAGTTGGTAATACTCACATTTTGAGTAAAAAAATTGCTTTTAACATGTGCAATGTTCAATGAAATAGAAAAATAAATAATACAATTTGTTGATTAATCCCACTGGTCACAATGGTGACTGTAATAATGTTTTTGTTATAAGGCTCTGCAAATGTTACTGAATGATGTAGCAATGTATTTCCAGCTAAATTGAAATAATAAACAAATAAAGGGTCTCAATTAAATATGTGGTAGTAAAAAGAACCTGTGGGAGGATTTCAACAAGATAAATGCGACAACAGTGCAAAATATTTCACTATAATATTTAAAAAAAATATATATATATATATAATTTTTTTTTTTAATTTATGCTGCCCCCTGTGCCTATGAAAATGCCCCCGCGTGCCTATGCAGGCACGCGTGCCTAGGGTTGCCTACCCCTGTCTTAGAGAATGGCAATATTCTTTCGTAGTTGGTTATGGTTAAGGTTAAGCATTGTTTCGGAGTTGGTTAAGGTTAATGTAGGAAAGCCCTGCTAATAAGACTACTTTGTTCTGTACTGTCCCTTTAAGAGTTCCTCCCTTTAACGTGAGCAAGCCGGTCTCAGTGTTACTGTCTGACGACTACTTTGTTCTGTACCGGCCCTTTAAGAGTTCCTCCCCTTTAACGTGAGCAAGCTGGTCTCAGTGTTATTGTCTGACGACTACTTTGTTCTGTACCGGCCCTTTAAGAGTTCCCCCCCTTTAACGTAAGCAAGCTGGTCTCCGTGTTACCGTCTAACGACCTGCTGTAGTAGTTTATACCTGTCCCCTTGGGATAACGTGTGCGTCAATGAACGTGAGTACTGTACCTGCGTTTAGTTCGTTCATTCAGTTTACTCTGTACTTAGTGCGTCTCCGCTGATCCATTCCTGTTGACGTCATTCCCTCTGTTATTGAAACACCGCGCCGTTAGCTTAGCTACACGTTAGCCAACCTACGTTGCCCCTGCTATGATATGCTGCTGCGCTGCGTGGCTAGCTTAGACGCACGTTAGCTAGCCTAAGCTATAACCCACTCATTACCCCTAGTGAATTGAATGTATCTTACACCTGGTTTACAGTCCACCTACCTATACTGTTTACATGCACTGAAGGAGTAATTCCCTGCATAGGTTATGTAGGTTATATATATTAACTCTGGTTAAGTGAATGCCCTAGTTACTAGTTGCACTATACTACTAATGGATATTCTTGTTTATGTACATCACTACTGTGTTATTAATGTATACTGTATTGTATTCCTCTGTAGACAACCACACATGGAAATCTCCCAAATACAACCAGTAACTGCAGCACGCCTCTGTGTAATTCTTTAATGGGAGTTACAATCCCATAGTGTCCGCCAGTTCCATCAAACGCACCCTGTGGAGGCCCTAGCCCTCCGTTTCAGTTAAGGTTAGGCATTGTTTCGGAGTTGGTTAAGGTTAGAAGGGTTAAGTTTAGGCGCTGTTAAGGAGCTGGTTAAGGTTAGAGTTTGTCTTAGAGAATGGCAATAGACAGCTATTTGCCATTTTCCTGGTCAGCCTGCAAGAGGAAACGTTCGCTTCTGACTTATCAGTCCCAACAGGAAGGTTTACCATCATGTTCAAACAGTCTCTTTTTATCCAATCCATAGCCTACGCATTAATTGAACTAATTGTAGAATATAGTATAGGAGCAAACCCAACAGTAGTCCGCACGCAGACCAATAAGTCTAAATACTACAAAACAATACTTCTTCATGTTTATTATTATAAATCGGAACAGAAGGAGGAAAAAGCACAAAAGTTTTTGCTCTAGGCCTTCGTCAAGTGTGCAGTCATTGCTGTCCATTTCCTATACGATCCACAAGAGGGCGACGCTCCTCCTGAAGAAAGCCAGCGATGGCGTCTGCATCACAAGGCCTGCACCTCCAAAGCCTCGTCGCCCCAAAGTTAGTGAGAGGAGCAGAGCATCTGCTGTAGAGGATGAGTCATGTGTTTCTATGGGGCTCAGCTCAGGGCAGCTTTGACTGTGGCAGCTGCCTAGTAAGACACACAGACACCTTTTACGTTGAGCCGACACCTCTCGACTTCGGGTGGAATAGCGCAACACTAAAATCCATGGCAAGTGTATTCGTTTGCCTTGAAAGAGGCGATTAAAATGTCACAGGATGGAATGACTGGCAAGATACATCTTTTATTTCTTGTTTCCACAAAGTCAGTTGTACACTGTAGGTGACCACACACTGCTTATGTTATATACATGTAAAGGTAAATTATTTAAAATTATTTATCCAAAGCGCTTTACAAATTGTGCCTCACATTCACCATTTCACTCACACATTCACACACCGATGGTGGAGGCAACCATGCAAGGTGCCAACCTGCTCATCTGGAGCAGTTAGGGGTTAAATGTCTTGCTCAAGGACACTTTGACACTCCTCCCGGGCGGAATCAAACCGGGAACCTTTTGATTACCAGATGACCGCTCTACCCCCTGAGCCACTGTTGCCCCCAACATGTTATATATCCTGTTGAGTGACCCAGGATAAGCGTTAAGCAAATCCTGTAACCCAAGAGATATGCGCCTCTGCTATACTAGACATCAGCACCTGTATGATCCACTCTGATCTCTTCCTATTTAACCCAGAGAGGCTGCCATATGTTCATGTTCAAGTTGTCCACTGAGGTCACTGACCCTGACCGGTGCACTGCCCACAGTCACTGAGTTACAACGGAACATAACCCGACAGATCTACAGCTCAGCCTGACTGACAGTAGGGAGTTAGAGAAGTGAGAAGTGCCTTTTAACCTATATCTCTCAGTCCAGTGAGATGCTTAGTACCAGAGGGAGGTGTGTGTGTGTGTGTGTGTGTGTGTGTGTGTGTGTGTGTGTGTGTGTGTGTGTGTGTGTGTGTGTGTGTGTGTGTGTGTGTGTGTGTGTGTGTGTGTGTGTGTGTGTGTGTGTGTGTGTGTGTGTGTGTGTGTGTGTGTGTGTGTGTGTGTGTGTGTGTGTGTGTGTGTGTGTGTGTGTGTGTGTGTGTGTGTGTGTGTGTGTGTGTGATGGGGGAAGAGTTACGAGGCTTGGCCTCTTTAGCGTTCTGGCACTGAGAAGCTGGGGGCATTTTCTATGGCACAGGATCTCGGGGCATCTGCTGTTCTCACAGAGCTGGGCATGAAGGCCCATCTGGTCAGCCCCCCCCCCCCTCCACCATGCCTTCCTCTCTTAATTCATCAATCCATCCATCCCTCCATTCTTCCATCCCTCCATCCTGCCATCCATCCTTCCATCCATCCATCCATCCATCCATCCATCCATCCATCCATCCATCCATCCATCCATCCATCCATCCATCTCGTCCTCCTCAACCAACCCTATCTATACTTCTTTGTATTCTTCTGTTCATCCTGTTGTGTTTCACAGTTTACCCCCCCCCCCCATCTGTGGTGTCTGTACGTAGAGAAAATATATGTGGATCACATCCAGGCTGACTGACATTGTATTTCAGAGTGCCATGTATTTGTTCTATTTTATTTATGTTATTTAACCTTCATTTGTCCAGCCAGATAAACGAGGAACTAATTCTTCTTTATAGTGACAGACTGGACCTCTTGATGGGCAGCGGTTTGAGGATTAAAACAAAGACCAAATACAACGGGGCAAACAGAACCCCCAGAACCAGGAAGCAGAAACGTACAACATACGGTCCATAATACCAGAGTACTACCGCGGAAACACGGCAAACACAGATTGGCTACTTCGAATCCATTTTCACGTCAGTGGCCCTAACCTACATTGGAATGTAAATGATTACATTTGAAAGGCTGAGATGTATTTCCATAACCCAGCCTTCCATCCGACTCCCTTTATTTATGCGGTATTGTGTCACTTCCTCCCAAATCCCCTCTTTCTAATAAATCAAATGAAATGGCTTAACCCGGCACTTTGAAAATCTAATTATGCTCCGAGTACATAGATATATATATTGTTTATGTTTTGCACCCCCCCCCCCCCCACTCTCTCTCTCTCTCTCTCTCTCAAAGTGTGAAGGCCTTTGCCAGGCAGGGATTTGAGGATCCTCATCCTCGTCCTTCTGTCCCACTAGAGGCACTTTCTTCCCCTGTCATTATCCACCTGGAAGGCTGGGGACAGGGGGGCAAGGAGATACTGAAATGTAGCCAAAGATATAAATATGTATTAATGATTATGCACAGCAATATTCGGGGGTGGGTGGATTAAACATGCATCCATGTAATTGGCCCAGAGATGGACTACTGTACTGAATGGATTGACGGCCATGTTGTTGAGGATTCAAGCCTTCAAGCAATGGACTTGCAGCTCAGCGACCGACTGATCACTCTTTTTTTATACAAGAGTGTCTTACACAGCATTAGTAGATACATAGATTGGCAGGCAGGCAGGCAGGCAGACAGACAGACAGACAGACAGACAGACAGACAGACAGACAGACAGACAGACAGACAGACAGACAGACAGACAGACAGACAGACAGACAGACAGACAGACAGACAGACAGACAGACAGACAGACAGACAGACAGACAGACAGACAGACAGACAGACAGACAGACAGACAGACAGATAGATAGATAGATAGATAGATAGATAGATAGATAGATAGATAGTACCCATCAGACAGACAGACAGACAGATAGACAGATAGATAGATAGATAGATAGATAGATAGATAGATAGTACCCATCAGACAGACAGACAGACAGACAGACAGACAGACAGACAGATAGATATGTAGCAGCCTGAATATTCTACCAAGTATTCAGTAGTGCTAACTAACTGTTACTTTCCCTGTGTGTGTGTAACGTGTGATTAACAGTGTTCCTTTGGATAGCTCACCCAGTCTAACGACGAGGTGAGGTGCTACTCTTCTCCGGCTTCAGTATGGATTACTAACGATAACATTGCAGCCCTTTTTCCCTTTCTGGAGCGGTCCTTGAGTGGGACCAGTGGAGGTTGCCAGCAGGGGGCGGAGTGGCAGTGGTGGCAGGTGGAGCGGTGGAGAAAGGAGAAGCAACGAGGAAGAGGGAGTTACCTGGGAGCGAGAGTACCAGGAAGCTCTCTTTGGCGTTGGACTTGACCGTGATCAGTCGCAGTCACAGCGGGTGTGTGCTTTGGAATAGCCCTGTTGAAGAAGTTATGAAGGAGAGCCCCGTTGGAACGAGCAGCGGGTGATGAGAAGTACTTGCTAGTAGACGGGTTATCCTAGAAGTACGGGCGGGTACTCAAACGAGCCCGTGGAAGAAGAGCGGTTGAAAAGCCCCGTTGGAACGAGCAACTGGTGACAACAAGTACTTGCTAGTGACAGGTTATCCTAGAAGTATCAGCGATAGTGTGTGAGTAAGAGATACAGAACCGAAGGACTAACGTCTAGAGTTAACGAGACTAACGTCTAACGTTAGCGGGTTATAGTAGTTACTGTGTGCGGTGTATTAGTATGCTGCTAGCGGCTCCGTCTGACTTGAGTAGACTACCGGGCGCGCAGCGCTGAAGAGACCGGTGGTATAGCCAGCCACGTTGCGTTAGCAGTACCACCGATATAGCAGGAGGGTGCATTCGGACCCAAAGCTTAGCTGTGTTTAGGGTAGCAACAGTATTAGCTCGCGCGACAGCAGCAAGCCAGCAACAGCCAGCGGTGGACGTCTCCCAGACGGTACAGAGGACGCCTCTTCCCACCAGCAGAGGACGCCATCCAGCACGCTCCTCCAGCTAACCACTGCCTATGCTGTTCGCCCAGCCTGCTGGCTGTGCTCGTGGGATCGCCGACGCCATCTTGTCACCTGGACGAGTGGTGACAAGGGTGGGTCCGCCATCTTGGCTAAGTACTAACGATACCACGTGTATCAACAGCAACGTCCATTCAAGTGAACGCTAACAACTAGTGTCTAAGGGGTACCCCGAACAATTTAAGCCGGCTTAGGTTAGGTTTTCTTTTGGTAACGTGGGCCCACATTTACTTGGTTTTATTTTGTTATTTGACTATTTGATTATTTGGTTATTTGAATTCCCAATGTTTCTCTACTTTATGCCTGGGTTCCCCTAGTACAAGCGGGGTGTTTTAATGTATTGAGCACGCGGTGCCTATGGTGGGAAGAGCTTCCCCTACATTATAACAGTGAGAGCACCCGGTGCCATGTATGAGTAAATGACAGTGTTAATTGTAATGGATAACATGCCCAGGCTTCAGTAAAAGTAGACTTCATTGGGATCATTGTCTGTGTGTCTGTTTCTTCCATTTTCTATTTGCTATTATAACCCCTGGGTAAATATTGTGACTGCATAATTATTTAACCCTTACACCCCATTCACAGAATAGCATTTGAAGGGTCTATACAGGTGGTCAAGGAAGGGTACTGCTTAAAGGGAAGCCCAATAATACTATTGAACTGACAGTCACTGGGTGTGGGAGGGCTGTCGGAGGTACTGGGGGAAGTGAGGGTGTGTGGGGAGCTTTGGAAGGCGAGGGAGACCAGAGTACCAGTCCCCAGGTTAGTAAATCCTGGGCCCCATCCACTCCAGCTGCAAGCCCTCCAGAACGACGTTCCGGGCCAAAGACGGGGGTACATATAGGTCCAATACTATAGTATCCTACTACCCAGTGTCTGTGTACTACTACTCCCACAAGCAGGGATAATCCACTCTTCTACAGATAGATAGATAGATAGATAGATAGATAGATAGATAGATAGATAGATAGATAGATAGATAGATAGATAGATAGATAGATCTACACCTGAGATGGCAAATCACAAAGAGTGACAATCTAGAGCCTTTGCTCCCCAATGCAAACTCTGTTGTCATATTAGCCAGGGAACACACAGGCCTTTTGTAATTTTCCTGTTTTTTTAGCATGGTGTTTATTTATGATACAATGACAGTGAAACCTTGTGTGTGTGTGTGTGTGTGTGTGTGTGTGTGTGTGTGTGTGTGTGTGTGTGTGTGTGTGTGTGTGTGTGTGGTACAGTGGTTTTCACCCCACTGTGCTCCTTAATTAGAGTGTCTCAGGCTGTGGGGAGAGCCCTGGCGCACCGCCTGCTTGCCTGCCTGTTTCTGTCTCCTCGTCCTCTGAAGCTGGAGCAGCCAAATCCTGGATCACCGTCTCTCCGGGTGTGGGCCATCTTTGTTCCATTCTTGTCCCTTCTCTTATCTTCTCTTCACTAATAATGAGGCTCCACTTCTCAGTCATACTTTGGAATACTATATATTCTTCACCCAGTCCCCCCCCTTTTTAAATCAAGTGGAGGAAAAGAATCTCTGAATTATTAATCTCTGCATCAATTATGAAGGTAAAGAAAACGTGTAGGTTCTACGTACGTTTAGTATAAGTGGATGGGAGGGGGCTGTTAGGAGGCATCTTTGTGTGACAGAATGTCAGCCCACAGCCCTGGCAAACCCATTGACTGAGCCCAGGGCTGTTTGCTTAAGAACTGTAAAGAGAAGGTGGGTGTTTGGGCGCCCATGTTTGTGTGTGTATCTGTTCCTTTTGTCTGCATGCCCTTGACTGCATCTGTGCGCATATAAAAGGATATGTACAAGTGAATGCATGATGAGTGCGCGTGTGTGTGCGTGCACGTGTGAGGATATGTTGATGTGTGTCTGTGTGTGCATTCAAACTGGGCTGTTTCTCACATTCTGCTCTCTGATTCATGGTCGGAGCACCATGGCTTTTTGTCTGCTTGATTTAGCAGAACAGACCCTCTGCTTTTCTTAGTAATACTGACAGATTTACCGAATTACATCACCAACGGGGCACAAGAGCGGACCTGGCAACTATTGGGGCTTTGGCTGCAGCTATCAGCAAGACAGATTGGAGGCTCTGCTCAAGCTGTTCTTCATAACAGCCAGCGTCTCCACTATATGAGAATAGCAGCACTATCATCCCTCCTCCTCCTGTGTATGTGAGAGAGAGATTAAAATGGTGTCCAATAATTACCTCTCTATACTACTGTTACATCACGCACA
The DNA here is from genome assembly GCF_963971535.1 of Notolepis coatsorum. Taxonomy (NCBI): domain Eukaryota; kingdom Metazoa; phylum Chordata; class Actinopteri; order Aulopiformes; family Paralepididae; genus Notolepis; species Notolepis coatsorum. Next base: position 69,225,705 of record NC_140181.1, read on the forward strand.
TCATTACATCATGAACAGGTTTTTTCCTCCTGCTCCAAAATCCTAGGGAGCAGAAGAATGTAATGTAATAAGTGTAAACAGTAAACACATTTTGTAATTGTGACAGAGCCAACAGGAAAGGTGCAGTAACAAGTAAGTGTATTGCTATAAAACTGGATGGGTGAATGTATTCTTGTATTTTCGATCATACACACAGACTCTTCTGCCGTTATTTGCGCAGCAGACAAATGGACGAGACGCTGTTAAAGTTAGAGGTTATATATGATTGCTAGTAACTGAGTAACTGTCTAACTATGCATAACTGTTTCCACTGGAGGGCGCTATAGGCGGAGCTGTTAATGTTACCGCCAGGTAGAGGGTATACAAGCTGATGCCGACTCCCCCTCTGTCTCTTCCCACCTACCTCTCACGGAGAGGAGATCTCATGTGCTGCTGTTGTGAAATGTAAATAATAAACCACACTGATTAAAGGCTAAAGGTAGAAACCATGCCTCATGAACATATTATTGTCGCCCCATAGCCAGTTCTGTCAACAGGTTATGGGCCCAGATCACGCAGGGGCGAAATAATAAGGGTAGCAAGTTTAGCTGAAGTATAGGCTAGTTTAGCGCCGGGAGCACCGCGTGGCTAAAGGCTATACCAACAGAGCTAAAGCTACGCCTACCATCAAAAAGGAGGATGGCGACCACGGGAAGGAGCAAATGGCCCTCATTCAATGGAAAGGCAGAGGACTATGAGCTCTGGGAAGAGCGCATGTTATGCTGCATGCACGGTGTGGGACTGAAGACGACGATCTTGACGGCCCCCACGGGAGACCTGACGGCGGAAGCACAAGCCCTGGACGACAAGCATAATGCAGACGCATACTGTGAGTTAGCACCACTGCTCGACGACACAAGCTTGGGGCTGATATTCCGCGACACTAAGGACAAAGGCAGAGAAAGCCTGGAAGTGTTGAGAGAACATTATATCGGGCAAGGAAGACCCTGAGTCGTGTTCCTCTACATAACACTAACAGCACTGAAGAAGGGGCACAGCGAGACTGTGACCGAATACGTTATCAGAGCTAAGCAGATCATTACGGCGTTGAAGAGTGCAGGAGAAGCACCAAGCGATGGGCTAATGATGGCGATGGTGATGAGGGGACTACCGGAGCTGTACAAACCGTTCACACTCCTGGTAACACACGGTTCAGCGGACATGACGCTGGGAAAGTTCAAGGCCAATTTACGAAATTTCGAGGCCTCAGAAGATATCCACCCAGCCGCCGCGGAGGCGGGAGAGAGGGTGCTGATGGCGAGCGACGCCGAGGGAGAAGACCAGGCCCACGACGGAGCTGGCGTGTTGGCGATGCGGAGAAAAAGGCCATTGGAAAAGTAACTGCACAAAGACTGTTTGGTGTAGCTTCTGCAAATCCACGGGGCACACAGACAGAGTGTGCATGAAGAAACGCGACCAGAGCGCACGGTATGCGCATGGACAAGATGGCGGCAGTGGACAAGATGGCGGCGACGGTGGACGTGAGACGAATCGAGACGACGCCCGGAGAGTAGCGGGACAAGAAGACTTCATCTTCAGGGCGCAGACAGCGTATGTCACCAGGCCAACGCAGCTGCAGCAGGCCCAAAGGAAGGGACTGATCATGGACACAGGTGCGTCGTCCCACGTCATCAACGACATGAGTCGGTTCAAGAACTTTGACAACACTTTCGACCCGGAGAGACACAGCATGGAGCTGGCAGATGGGAAGCGCACCTACGGGTTGGCGCAAGAGAGAGGAGACGCACAGGTATGCCTCATAGACAGTGAGGGGCGCCGGTGTACAGTGACGTTAAAGAACGCTCTCTATGTACCCTCGTTCCCACAAGAACTATTCTCTGTAATAGCTGCTACTGCGAACGGTGCCAAAGTATTCTTCAATGAAGGTAAACATTTTCTTGTAGAGGCTGACGGTACGCGATTTAACATAAAGGTGTACAAGAGAATGTATTATCTACAAACAGAGTGTAATGACAACGACAAGTGTAATAATAATGATATGTGTAACGTGACTGTCAGTCACGATATTCAGACATGGCATGAGATTATGGGTCATGGTAATTACGAGGATTTACTGAAACTGCAAGCAGTGACAGAAGGCATGCACATTGAAGGTGAAAAGCGTAGACCTGACAGAATGTGTAGTGTGCATAAAGGGGAAGTTTACTCAATCGAGAAACAGAAATCCCACAGAAAAAGTAAAGGTACCACTTGCGCTAGTTAACACAGATCTAGCCGGTCCAGTAAGCAACGAGTCCATAGGAGGCTTTATATATGTACAGATGTGTCTTTTACAGATGTGTGTACAGGGGCAGTGTTTGTTTACTTTCTCAAAGCAAAGAGTGACACACTCCAGGCCACGGAGAAATTCCTTGCAGATGTAGCCCCTTATGGTAACATAAGATGCTTGAGGTCCGACAACGGAACCGAGTTCACAAATAGAGAGTTCCAATCACTGTTGAGAAGGAACAAGATAAGACACGAGACGTCATGTCCATACTCCCCACACCAGAACGGAGTGGCAGAGAGGGAATGGCGCACTCTTTTCGAAATGGCTAGGTGTAAGCTAGTAGACAGTAACTTACCTAAGAGTCTATGGCATTATGCGGTGCAAGAAGCTGCTTACACCAGAAACAGATGCTTTAATAAGCACACAGTTACCACCCCGTATACAGCACTGACAGGAAAGAAGTGTAATCTAGCTAGGATGCACCAATTTGGATCAGTGTGTTATGCTTACCTGCAGGACAGAGGAAAGCTCGAGTCCAGATGTGAAAAAGGACTCTTTGTAGGGCATGACAAAGGAAGCCCCGCTTTCCTAGTCTATTATCCCGGTAAAGGGAGAGTGCAGGAACACAGGCTAGTCAAATTTGTCACAAAGACAACATGTGAGAACGAGACACAGACAGAGGAGCCAGAGCTGGACTCCAGAGCAAGGTGTGAAGAAACAGAGACACCTCAGCCTAGTGTACTTAGCACAGTCGTGCAGACAGACAGTCAGCAACCCCCAGAGGACGATGACGAGGAGCACCCGAGGGTGACGTCACATGCCCCAAGCAGTTGGAGGTATCCCTCAAGGGAACACAAACCCCCAAAGTATCTGACAGACTATGCCCGGAGAGAAAGTGACGAGGATGACAGTACACTTACCAGCATTGATTACTGCTACAGAGTAGTCAGTGGAGTACCTCAGACCTTTAAAGAGGCCATAGTGTCCCCGGAATCAAGTAAATGGGAGAGAGCAATGGATGAGGAGATGAGGTCCCTAGAGGACAACCACACTTTTACTCTAACCAAGTTACCAGAGGGCAGACAGACAGTGGGAGGGAAATGGGTGTATTCAATCAAGGAGGGTATTGAAGGCCACGACAAGTACAAAGCGAGATTTGTAGCTAAAGGTTACAGTCAGAGGGAGGGGATAGACTACGGTGAAACATTAGGGTAGTTGTTCTGAAGGTCCAGATTAAAACATAGTCTGCGTTTATTATTTTGTATAACTTATATGTTGTTTATATATATAAGATATATATCTTCACGTCATCTGGTTTACGTGCCAGTATTTATCATTCGCCTTTTGTATATGTTCCATTCTTAACGCCGTAGGCACCAGCGCGCGCCCCTCTAGACATGTTCAGAACATGCCCAGGCAAGACCAGAGAGAGCGTATTGAACTGTGTGGGTGAACAGACTCAGTCCACGGAAAACTAACATAAAGTGTGTTGTGGAGAGGTGACGTTTGGCGCAGTTGTAAACGGACAGAAAGGCAACGTATCGTTATAGAGAGCCGAACGGCTAATTAGATACAGCTATAAGATTGTCGAGCCACTATTGGCACAGTATAGTGACTTGTGTGAGCGAAGTAGCGTTGAGAGACCTTTGAAGACTTTCTGCGGGTTAGCCTTAAGTACAAACGGGGCTAACTAGCTATCACCCTTGCCAACGGGCTTTTGGACTAATAGCTATTAATCCTGCCATCGGGCGCTAGGAATACAAGGACCGGTCCGTACGAGACCCTTTCCTCCCCAGCGACGACCGGATTATCCTAAGTGTGTCTGCAGCCCTCTGGAGTAGGAACTCCAGAGGACCACCGTCTCCATCCACCATCTTGCTTTTCCCTGTGCTGCGTGATTCTCCTCCATTCACTCCACGCTTCAATGGTCGAGTACTAGTAGTTAAAGACTATCGTTACCTCTGACGTTGTTGCACTGACATTCTATTATGAAAGGAGAGCTGTGTTGTATAATATGTATGTTCACTATTACTATTAAAATGCTTGTTCAACTTGTATCCCTGTCCCCGCGCCGTTAATAGAGTGTCCGCCATTTTGTGTACCTGTAATGTCTGGCTAATTTAATATTCTGCATTAGTGGTTTAATCTAACATATCAATACAGTCCGGGTTGTGTAGCCCCTTAGCTACAGTAGTGATGCAGAAAGCAGCTGAGGACAATTAGATTTTACATCAGATGGATGTGAAGACAGCCTATCTGCACGCACCCATAGATAGGGAGATATATATGGAACAACCTGGTTACAAGGTTACGAAAAGAAAGGAGAGAAGCTAGTGTGTAAGCTAGAAAAATCCATTTACGGCCTGAAACAGTCTGGGCGAAATTGGAAGGAGATGCTTCATACATGTCTCATTGAAGATCACTTCCTACAGAACCCAGTAGACCCCTGTGTTTACTCAAGGGAGTCAAAAGAGTCAGGAAAAGTGATAATCGTCATTTGGGTGGATGATTTGATCATCGCAGCAGACAACACTAGAAACCTAGAACAGGTGAAAGGTATGCTCTCCACCAGATTCAAAATGAAAGACCTTGGAAGGTTAAAGCATTTTCTAGGCATGGACTTTGAACAGTCTGCCAGTTGTGTAAAAATATCCCAGAAGAGATATGTGGAAAAGATCCTGAAACGTTTTGACATGCAAGAATGTAGAACAAGGGACTAAAAAACTAGACTACCAAGAGGATGCTCAGAAACTGACAGATGTAAAAATGTACAGAGAAGCTGTGGGTAGCCTCATTTATTTGACAACATGTACTCGCCCTGACCTATGTTTTGTAGTGAGTAAATTGTCACAGCATTTTGCTGACCCCACAGAGGAGCACTGGATTACAGCAAAACATGTTTTTCGTTATCTCAAAGGTACAGCAGATAAACAGCTGTGTTTCAGAAAGAGCAGCGAGGGCTTAGGGCTTAAAGCCTACAGTGATGCAGATTGGGCGGCAGACACCACAGACAGAAGAAGTACCACAGGGTATTGTGTGAGTTTGAACACAAACAGCTCACTGGTTTCGTGGAAAACAAAGAAGCAGCCCACAGTGGCACTATCAACTTGTGAAGCCGAATACATGGCTCTAGCTATGACAATACAGGAATGTATTTATAGAACAACTGCTCGAAGGAATGGATACCTATGTATATAAGAAAACTGTTGTTTATGAAGACAACCAGGGAACCATTGCAATCGCAAGAAACCCTGTGTGCCGACAGAGGTGTAAACACATGTGGATATAAAATACCATTTCATCAGATCTATCATGAATGAATGAATGAATGAAAACTTTATTTAACAGATTGCAGAATGGGTACAATACAGTACGGCTCAATACATACAATTGTTAAGGGGATGCAGACCTGAGAAAGACGTTTGTCTTGTTTCCATCAGGGTCCCCCATTTTCAATTCATATAGACATTTATGACATACACAACATACATGACATTTATGGCATAGGGACATATAGGTATTTAGTACTGATACATTTGTGACATAAACGGTATTCCAATATACAGTACTGTTACCCCTAGATCCTGACAGAGTATATACATATGATGGGGAGGGGACTGTACATTAGGGGGGGGTGGGTGGGTGTGAGAGAAATATACATACGGCGGGAAGGGAATATATACATGCGGTGGGGAGGAGACTGTCTATTAGGAGGTGGTGGGGGTTTTGGGCATTTACGGTGGCCAGTTTCGAATTGCAGCCTCCCGTAGGTGCTCTTTAAGAGCGGTTTTGAATGTGGGCAGGGATTCACATTCCTTTACAGCTTTGGGTAGGGCGTTCCACATTGTTGTGGCATAATTGCAAAACGTGTTTAGTCCCTTGTTTGAGCCGAATATGGGTTTAACATGATTTGTTGAGCTTCCTCTGGTGTAGTGGTTGTGGTATTCACTGACCTTTGGGAAGTATTTTGACATGTACATGGGCACCCCGGTCGTATAGTGTATCTTGTAGACCAGGCCCATTGCAAGTTGCTGTACTCTGTCGTCTACTCTAAGCCATCCTAGGTTGTCAAAGTGGGCAGGGGTGAGGTGGGTTCTGGGGTTCAGGTCAAGTAGTAGTCTGACCAGTTTGTTTTGTGATGTTTGTAATTTTGTTTTAAGCGCCTTTGAGGTGCTTTGGTACCATGAGGTGCACGCATAGTCATAGTACCCTTGAATGAGTGCTCCTGCCAGAGTCTTCAGGGTATTCTTGTTTACCAGAGAGGAGATCCGGTACAGGAATCTAGTTCGTTGGTTGACTTTTTTTATTACATTGGATGCCATTTTGTCACAGGAAAGATTTGCCTCTAGGATGGAACCCAGGTAGGTAATTTCGTCTTTCCTTGTGACAATATTGTCACCCACTGTAACTGAGAAGCCGTCGGTCTTGTTGAGTTTGTTATTTGAACCGAAGAGAATGGACTCTGTTTTGCCCATGTGTAATGATAGTTTGTTATCAGCGAGCCATATGCAGATTTTGCCTAGTTCCGAGCTGAGGGTTTTTTCAACCTGCAACTTGTTCTTGTCAGAGACCAGCAGGGCTGAGTTGTCCGCAAACAGGAACAAGTTGCAGTCACAGGCTGACGACATGTCATTTGCATAAATTAGGAAGAGTAGCGGTCCTAGTATGCTTCCTTGTGGAACACCACAGCTCACTGTGAGGGGGGGGGATAGAGTACCGTTTACCTCTACCATCTGTTCTCTCCCCTCCAGGTAGGATTGCATCCAGCTCAGAGAAGAAAAGATGACACTTGTCTATTGTCCTACAGACGACATGGTTGCAGATGCTATGATGAAGCCTGCTTCCAAACTGAAATTGAAAAGATTTGCAGAGGTCATGTTTGGTGTGTAAATATTGCCTGTTATGTAGTATTGACTGCCATATTCTTTTTGATGTTCTGAACTGTATTATTTTCTTTGTAAATTGTTTTTGAAGAAGTTGTACAGTGTACTAGACAACCCTAAGTGGGAGTGTTAAAGTTAGAGGTTATATATGATTGCTAGTAACTGAGTAACTGTCTAACTATGTGTAGCCACCTGAATATGTCTGGCTATTATTCAGGGTGGCTAACGTTAATCTTTTGCATTCCCTGTGTTCACAAGGCCGTTGTAACCAGTTGGCCGCTCTTGATCATCCCTCCTGGACAGGGACACTTAACGTGCGGTTCTCTTTGATTCTCCTTCTTCAAAACATTGACGTTTCATAGAGACACAGGATATAGGTGCCGCCGGGGGGCGGTGGTGGTCGCTGAGCAGGAAGGACATCAGGCGAAGAAGAAGGAGTTCAACGGCAAGTGCAGCGGAGAGGGACTTCCTCTTTGGCGTTCTACACAGAGGAGAGAGGACGTCTACAACGAGAGCACCAGCGAGCGAGCGAGCGAGGAACAGACTCAGCTACAAAACGGGTTATTCCAGAAATACATGCGGTAGTTGAGCGTTTGATTAATGCACCGGATAAGCTCAGTTACACAATGGGTTATCCTAGAAATACCTGCGGTAGCTTAGCATTTGGTTCATGTGCCAGAGACACTGTGAAGGAATCAACAGGCGAGCATCGTCGAAGAGCAGGTGGTAGACATTGGCCACCTTGCGTTAGCTGTTTATAGGCGTCATAGCAGGAGGGTTCAACACGACCCACAGTTTAGCTGTGTTTAGGCGAGTACCACAGTTTAGCACGCGCACCGGCCCACCTCTCCAGCCCAGCAGAGGACGCCACTACACTGCACGCTTCTCCAGCCTCTCCAAGCCGTTGCCTAGCATCACCTGCCCCAGCGTCTACTCCGCTCCGCTGGCTGTTATCGCGGGATCTCCGTCTGCCATCTTAGCATCCGGACTAGTGGTGCTAAGATTGGGCCCGTCATCTTGGATAAGTATCCGCGGTGTTCTGAGTGTTGAAACGTGTTCGGTAGACAGTCCACTGTGGGGCGCAGGCTCTGTAAGAGTGAAGATAAACGGTGCTTTGAACAAATGCTGGAGGGCAGTGTATAGGGGCGCCCCAACTATTTCAAGCTGGCTTTAGATAGGACTTTATTTGCTAAATGTGGGCCCACTGTTAATTTCTTTTGAGTGTAATAATATGTGTGTTCCTTTATAAAATTCCCATTCAGTAACCCCTTTATCCCTTCCCTCTTCCTCCCCTCTCTCCCCACCTATGGAGTAGCGGAACAGTATATATAACCCTTAACCCTTGTGGCTTCCTAAGGATTTTGACGGATTTTGACAAAAATGGGCCTTGGATCAAAGCCATATAATTTTAACTGTTTACTATATTTTTTTTTTATTCCCCCATGATTAACATTAATAGCCTAATCTCAAGATATCTGTAACAAATTACATATATTTCAGAATTTTAACCACTTAAATTCGTGTTCGTTTGATACCACGTCCGTTTTTATTGAAAAAAAAGGATAAATAGTCATATTTATCATATTTCTATACATTTCTGATACCACATTACAGCGTATGTAAACTCGACGAAATACCTCTGAATAAGAATCTGCCATTCAAAAAAAGAAAGGTTGACTAATTCGGTCAGAAATAGCGGAGACGCTAAACGTTAGTAAGCGCTTATTATTAGTAGTATATTCTGCGGGCGAGCATTATTCAATCTCCCGGTAGAATTCTGAACACAGGTCGCTGGTCAGCCGAGTTCCAGAGCTCCTCCGCCAGTGACACTTCCTCATTGAAGCGATGCGGGCCCGGGGGGCTCGTATTTCAGCGTGTGACACGCGATAGGGCAGAGGGAGCGGAGGAGAGGTGGATCTTATGGTGCTTTTGTGTTGAAAGCTCGCTCGCACCCCCCCCCCCACCCACCAAGGCAGAATGGTGCCTTTTGAGCCACTTTCCCCGGCATGATCAACGCCCCCTGGCTGCTTAGTTGCTGGCAAAGTAAGCTGTAGAGTAATTGCGCCACCGTGTGTTCGACATCGTGAACAGCACCTTTCAAAATTTGTCCTAGGATTGCATTAGACATTAGACATTGCATTTGGTAATTCTATCTAGAATTTAATGAATGAGAGCAGATTAAAAATGCCTTTTAACATGGGAGCGGTGCAGATGAAAACTGACGCCAGGTACACGGTGGGTACCCTATGCTAATAACTTTTGTTTTAGAGCGTTTCAAATCATAAGCTTTTGACATAATGAAAATATATGTAAAATGAAGATATTTTCCCAATTTCATGAAATAATAATAAACACAGATACCGCTGTGCTCACACACACACAAAACATTTCAAGAAAGTAGAAATCATGACCAGGAAGCCACAAGGGAAGGTGTTGTTACTGTGTCTAGCCCAGTGTGGGAGGCACTTTAGTCTGTGTTACAGAGCGAGAGCACTTAGTGCCCAGGGTGTGGATAACTTGAATCAGACTGTAATTAATTAATTGTAATTGGAATCAGACTTCACTAAACAAACACTGAATGGGAGCACTGTGTGTGTGTCTGTTACTGAGTCTGTTGTCTTAACCCTTTTCTGCCCGGGTAATGCTCATTATTATTTAACCCTTTCCCCACCCCTGCCTATAGTTCATTGTTAAAGGTCTCTACAGGTCATTAAGGAAGGGTACTGCTTTGGGGAGTGAAAACATTATCCATCTTACTGCCATCAGGTGTGGGAGGGCTAAGGAAGTATTGGGGGAAGTGGGGGTGTGTGGGGAGCTACTGCTGATCGCCCTGGAGGGCAAGAAGGACCAGAGTACCATCCCTAGGTCAGTGAATCCTAGGCCCCATCCGCTCCTGCTGCTCGACCTCCACTTCGACATTCCTGGCCTACAGTCGGGGATCCAGCTAGACTCAGCTCTGCTGCGTCCCGCTACCAGGTGGCCGTGTACAACCACTCCCATAAAGCAGGGATAATCCACCCTGCTACATATGCATAACTGTTTCCACTGGAGGGCGCTATAGGCGGAGCTGTTAATGTTACCGCCAGGTAGAGGGTATATAACCTGATGCCGACTCCCCCTCTGTCTCTTCCCACCTACCTCTCACGGAGAGGAGATCTCATGTGCTGCTGTTGTGAAATGTAAATAATAAACCACGCCGATTAAAGGCTAAAGGTAGAAACCATGCCTCATGAACATATTATTGTCGCCCCATAGCCAGTTCTGTCAACAGACGCCTTGGAAAGAAGTCCTAATCAAGCGGGAGTCCAGCATTGATTGATTGAACTTTATTAACAGATTGCAGAATGGGTACAATACAGTACAGCTCAATACACACAATTGTTAAGGGGATGCAGACCAGAGAAAGACCTTCGTCTTGTTTACATCAGGGTCCCCCATTTTCAATTCATAATGACAATGACATACAGATATACAGATATATATCATGTAATTTATGACATACGCGACATACACATATACAGTACTGTTTAACAGAGATCCTAAAAGAAAATATATACATTAGAGGGGGAAGAAACTGTACATTAGGAGGGGGTTGGGTGTGTGTGTGTGGGGGGGTTGGACATTTACGGGGGCCAATTTCGAATTGCAGCCTCCCGTAGGTGCTCTTTGAGGGCGGTTTTGAATGTGGGTAGGGATTCACATTCCTTTACAGCTTTGGGTAGTGCGTTCCACATTGATGTGGCATAATTGCGAAACGTGTTTAGTCCCTTGTTTGAGCCGAATCTGGGTTGAACATGATTTGTGGAACTCCCTCTGGTGTTGTGGTCGTGGAATTCACTGACCTTTGGGAAGTATTTCGACATGTACATGGGTATCTTAGTGGTGTAGTGTATCTTTATATAGTGAATGAGGTTCAAAAACACAAGGGAATTTAGCCGTGTCTGGCCTGATGGGAATTAAGGCTGTGTCATCATTAAGTATAAACATCCCACGCTTTATCCTATACATTTTTGTCCTAGTCTGGGTATATGGATGAAGGCTACAATCCTCAAGTGTCCTTCCCATCTGTCCACAGCGCTGGCCATCCTCAGGCCTCAGACTGCCTTGCGTCGCAGCATATCACCATGTGGCTATCATGGCAACTAATATGAGTTTTTCTCATTTCACTACTGTGTATCAATCCAGGCCTCTTTGTCTTTATTGCAACGGCAAACAACTGTCCTCATGGCTTTGCGTATTAATGCACTCTAAAATATTTATTTTGGTTCTGAAATCTGATTTCAGGTCATTTGATGTTATTCACCCCGGCCTACTTAAATGCATCCATTGCTGCATTCATGCTAGATAGGTGAGCCTTTCAGCTCTAATTCCTCTCTGCCTCTCTGAGAAATGTATTGGGTTCATTTAGAAGCAGGTGTATTTTGTGCTGGAGAGCTGTAAATCCAAAGGGACCTCCACTGTATGTGAGCCACATATACAGACCCTATTTTGGGGACAACATATTTTGGGGACTTGTGCCCCTGAAGGTCTGTTTGTTCCATTTCTCTCTCCATCCTCTCAGGTTGAATCTCAGTTTTAAAGTAGCACTGAGCCGCCTACCACATTTACAAACAAGTGTATGGAAGTCCTGCTTGCATTCACACACACACGCACGCACGCACGCACGCACGCACGCACGCACGCACGCACGCACGCACGCACGCACGCACGCACGCACACACACACACACACACACACACACACACACACACACACACACACACACACACACACACACACACACACACACACACACACACACACACACACACACACACACACACACACACACACACACACACACACACACACACACACACACACACACATATATGATTCAGACTAGTTTATTACACCTGTATTAATAACTCCTAAACCATAAATACTAAAGAAAAAACCCATAAACTTACTTCCAGATAAAAGGATTCAGAAAGAATGTTGGTGTTTTTAGAGCCCTCAGCTTTACTCATCAATTCAAGTATGGAAATACATATTACACTGGGTGCCAATGGGAAACACTTGTTCAGCTATGTATTTTGTTAAACTACACTAGGGAACATAGTCCCTTGATTTCACACCTCAATAAACCCATAAAATAACTTATTATTAGATAAGAATTAAGTACAATTGTGCATGGACTAAGTAAAAATAAGGGGCAAAAATCCTGAATTATACCCTTAAAAACCAATTGATCTATCTCAAGCCCTGCCCTCTTGTCTTGATCCTCCAATCACAACTGTCTTGTGATAGGTCCATTACAACACCTTAATTTAGATTAAACTCCTTAATTGACTTGACATTACTGATCAAGATGTTTAACCAGGCGGCACGGTGTGGTAGTGGTTAACACTGTTAACTCACAGCTAGAAGGTCCAGGGTTCGTGTATTAAACTGCATGACAAATAAAGACTTCTTCTTCTTTTTCTAACCCCTGACTGAAATTAAGGCATGTTTAAGGGGTGTGCAATGTTTTAAGTACCCCTTGGTTTTTATCAAGGGATGAGTGCATATACCCTTAGGGGTCACACTGGAGCTTTGAACCCGTCGGCGGACAACAAAAGAATTAGAATCTCTCTTAAATGCTCAAAAAGGACATCTTTTCAGAAATCGATAAAAATAGAAAAATGGCCATTTCTAGTGCTTTGACATGTAAGGTATACGTCCCCCAACTTGCTAAACCTAATACGACTTGTAAATACGTTTAATTCTTGCTAGATGGTATGATTGTAATAATCTCCATTTGCGATAAGAACTACATCGCGTCACGAAACGCACATACATGGACGCGCGCACACACAAACAGAGCATAGGTGTTAATCACTGAGTGGTCTAATATGCATATTCTTCACCGCGAGAGGGGGGGGGGGTTGTGTTTCTCACTGTCTGTCGTTGATAATATAATCTGAAGAGGTCCTGCATTATTATTATTATCATTCTCGAGAATACACGGGACCCGACGGAACGTTAATTTATGTATTAAAAGTAGTCTAACATAGTCTTCATCCTCACCCGTGTATATACCCACGTCGCGCTAAAACAACATAACTACTGTATGGCAGAGACAGAGTGCGTGTGTGTACGAGTTATGAGTTATCTCGCAGTTCATTCAAGCGCGCATCACGGTGATGACAGCTCTCTAGAGTAGAAAGGTGCGCTCACAGGGGCGTAGCTGGAGATTCTGGGCCCCATGAAAGAATCAATTTGTGGGCCCCCAATCTATTAAAAAATGTGGGGCCCCCAATCTATAAAAAAATTTGGGGCATTTGCTGGGCCCTTGGAATCATCCTAACCCCCCCCCCCCCCCCCCAGCTACTCCCCTGCACACACACACACACACTCTCTCTCTCTCTCAAACAGAGAAATCAAAAGAAATCAGTACATTACAGAAGGAATTTCTTGTACAGTCTTGTACAGTGGGTGACAATATTGTCACAAGGAAAGATGAAATTACATACCTAGGTTTCATGTCTATCTATATCTCCCTCTCTCTCCCTCCATCTCTCCTCTGTATCTCCCTCTTTCTTTCTCTTCCTCTATATCCCTCTCTCTCCCCCTCTCTCCCTCGATCTCTTCTTTCTTTCTTTCTTTCTTTCTTTCTTTCTTTCTTTCTTTCTTTCTTTCTTTCTTTCTTTCTTTCTTTCTTTCTTTCTTTCTTTCTTTCTTTCTTTCTTTCTTTCTTTCTTTCTTTCTTTCTTTCTTTCTTTCTTTCTTTCTTTCTTTCTCTCTCTTTCTATTATATTACTATTATATATCTATCTAGATATCTAAACCTCTGTCTATCTATGTGTGTATGCATGGCATCAAATCAAAGTGTGTGTTGCTGTAGGCCTGCCTGTATTGATCAGTCACACTATACCCCCATTCAGCCGTAATTGTTCCCTGCTGGGCCTTTGTTTCATGGTGTGAATTAGTCATTGACATTGACATTGACATCACATTGCATTCTGGGAAGGAGTGTAGTTCCCTTATCATTAGCTGAATTCACTGAATTATATTCAGAGGCTCCTGCTGCAAATTGGTAATGACTGTACCAGAATGTTTGATAGGACATTGATTGAAAACTATCGTCTCAAATTTGACAATTGATGGCTTATTTTGAAGGTATGAATCTGTAATTTTACATTATGTAACAAAAAAAAGAGAATATTCTGAGAAGGTGGAGCTAGAAACTCTAGACCTCAGGGGGGGATCTTTTAACCATTTTAAGGGATGATTGTTTCCCATTGCTAAAACAGCATAGGTAAATCATATCCTAGATGTAAGACCCACTTAGGCCTATACTGTTATACTGTTCAGATTGCAGACATAAACAACACCGTTTCCGAATCTGTAGATTTGTTATGGTGCAATTCCTCTGAAGGAATGTGTTTGAATGAACATTAGTTCATGTGCAAAGTTTGAATAACACACTGACACTTTGTCTCCACTTTTCAAAGCTCTTGTGAACATCAAAGCCCATCTCAGTCATTAGAGAGCGAGAGGAAATATTTCAATGTTGTCAGTCTGGTTTAATGGTTCCGGTCACGAAGCCTCTCCCATACCCACTACAGTCAAAAGCACGGTGAAAGGCACAGCAGCTATGAGGTATATTTACTTACCAAAGCCTTCCTCCAAGCTTTAGTAAATCAAAGGACTAAAAGAGAGGGGTGAGAAAAAGAGCCCTGGGTGGGAGGACGTGGGGAGAGAGAATGAAAATCATTCTTGGTCTTTGGCAGTCATGTTGCATTGTAGTAACAGAGGCTGCATCCCAGTATCTGGCCCAGGCGTAAAAAAAAAAAAACATCTCTTTTTATATCTCAGCTCTGTTCCTTTTGTCAGGGTGGTGAAACACGTCCAAACATGGAGACCGACTTTACTTCTGATGACTGTTACTGCTCAGATGACTACTAGAAGGTTGACATAAACAAATTGGCATTACATGTACGTCAAAGTGTTCTTCGGTTGATCAGCCAGTTTTACTATTTTAATACAAACGTGTTGGAGACAAATTCATTGACACATTTATCATGTAAGCTTTAAAAGGTAGTCAACATTTTCACCTGGGGGGATATGGAGCAGGCCAGGGTATGAGGAAATGGAGGGGCACACGTCATTACCAGACGACTGCTCTACCCCAGAGCCAACAGATTATTTGCAATCGGCAGATGAAGAATATAAAAAAAGAAAATGCATGCTTAAAGGAACAGGCCAACTTTTTGGGAAATTAGCTTATTTGCCATCTACCCTGGAGTTAGACAAGAAGATAACCTATATCTTTCTAGTCTCATTTGCTTTGCCTCTATGAGCTACCATACCAGGTCCACAATATGGCTACTTTTAAAAACTCCCAGAATACTCACTAAACTAGGAAGGACAGCTTTTTCTCGCTTTGCACCTTGGGCATGGAATGGGCTACAGGACCATATCCACTTAAATACCCTGGTCTCTATGCTAATTTAAATCTCTGTTACATAACTTCTTACAAGAAGAATGTAGCTGCTTTCTGTAGTCGGGTCCCCACTGCAAAATTACTGTATTACATTTACATTTACATTTACATTTAGTCATTTAGCTGACGCTTTTATCCAAAGCGACTTACAAGTTCTGTACGACAAGCCATCAGGAAGAGCACAACTCTATCAGCTGAGTAACAATGTTCATCAAAGTGTTGAGTGCTACAGTGTAGGTTAGTTTATTAGGACAAGTGCATGACAGTATGGTTAGTTAGGGTTAGATTTTTTTTTTTTTTTTTTTATTCAGATAATGGTTGAAGAAGTGAGTCTTTAGTCGACGGCGAAAGATTGGACGTGTTTCGGCTGTCCTAACTGGGGTGGGTAGTTCATTCCACCATTGTGGGGCAAGGACTGAGAATAGGCGACTTCTCTTTGATGACCCTCCCGGAGCTTGGATAGGAGTAGGTCTGAGGCGGCCAGAAGATGCAGAGCGTAGGGGTCTTGAGGGTGTGTAGTTAGAGACCATTGACCGGAGGTAGGCGGGAGCAGTTCCCTTTGCCGCACGGTATGCTAGGTCAAGGGCCTTGAAGCGGATTCGTGCAGCAATGGGGAGCCAGTGCAGGTCCCTAAGAAGTGGGGTGACATGGGCCGACTTCGGTAGGTTTGAGATCAGGCGGGCCGCTGCGTTCTGAATGAGTTGAAGAGGCTTAGTGGCAGTGGCCGGGAGGCCAGCGAGCAGTGCGTTGCAGTAGTCGAGGCGGGAGATGACTGTTGATTGGACGAGGAGTTGGGTGGCTTCTTTTGTCAGGAAGGGGCGTATCCTTCTGACGTTGCTCAGGAGGAATCGGCAGGTTCTGGTTGTCGCTGCGATGTGAGCAGAGAAGTTCAACTGGTCGTCGAGGACAACACCAAGGTTCTTGGCGGTCGGGGACGCGGTCACAGCTGCATTCTCGACTGTGATGGAAAGGTCGGTCAGGGGGGAGGATTTGGCCGGCAGGTGGAGCAATTCTGTTTTGCTTAGGTTCAGTTTGAGGTGGTTGGTGGTCGCCTGGAAGGTCGAGGTGTGTGAGTGAAGTTATAGTTTGTAGATAATGCTGCAGGTGTTGATGAGTTATTGGGGGTTATCCAGGTCTCAGTTAGAGCCAGGAGCTGCAGATTTTGACTATGGGCGTAGGCAGTAATGAAGTCAGCTTCCTTGACTGCTGATTGACAATTCCATAGGCCTCCCTGTACTGTGACAGGTGTATTAGTGGCTGTAGGAGGGTAGGATAGATTAGCCGGGTTGCTAGCAAACTGCCGTGGGTGGGTTGAGTCTGTTCTGGGGGAGCAGATTGTGGATATGAGACACATTGTGGTGTCAAGAGTGGCAGGGAGGAAGTAGAGAAATAGCAGAGTGGGAGGGAAAGGGAGATTTTTCAGAGTGGAGTGTAAGATAGGATTATGATGTACTTAGCACTGGGTGGATCCCTGGATCCCTCTGCAGAAAACTCCAGGAAAACTCCTCTTTGTCCCTCTTCGTTTCTCGACGCTTCGCTGACGCTAAGCCAGCAGGCCTTTAAATCCCCATCACTAATTAGTGCTTTCTAACACCTGGCCCTTAATGGGTCACTTAAGGAAACAAAATGGCCACTTTAAACACGCCCCTTAATCAAGTCAGCTGGTCAAGTCAGCAATCAAGTCTCAGTTTAAAGATATTACTAAATTACTTAAAATGTCTTAATCAAGTCAGCTGGTCAAGTCAGCAATCAAGTCTCAGTTTAAAGATATTACTAAATTACTTAAAATGTCTTACCCTGATGCAGTGTAAGTCTCTCAGTGAATGAGCTGTCCTTCCACAACAGAATGTAGTACAGAGTGATTCCAGGAGAGGCTGAGGTTCTGCTTTTAAGCAGTGACAGGGCTCTGAGATCACACTCAGTACACACGTGCTGTCTTTAAGCAGGAAGCAGCTTTTAATGGGGCACTTAAGGAAACAAAATGGCCGCTTTAAACACGCCCCTTAATCAAGTCAGCTGGTCAAGTCAGCAATCAAGTCTCAGTTTAAAGATATTACTAAATTACTTAAAATGTCTTAATCAAGTCAGCTGGTCAAGTCAGCAATCAAGTCTCAGTTTAAAGATATTACTAAATTACTTAAAATGTCTTACCCTGATGCAGTGTAAGTCTCTCAGTGAATGAGCTGTCCTTCCACAACAGAATGTAGTACAGAGTGATTCCAGGAGAGGCTGAGGTTCTGCTTTTAAGCAGTGACAGGGCTCTGAGATCACACTCAGTACACAAGTGCTGTCTTTAAGCAGGAAGCAGCTTTTAATGGGTCACTTAAGGAAACAAAATGGCCGCTTTAAACACGCCCCTTAATCAAGTCAGCTGGTCAAGTCAGCAATCAAGTCTCAGTTTAAAGATATTACTAAATGACTTAAATTGTCTTACCCTGATGCAGTGTAAGTCTCTCAGTGAATGAGCTGTCCTTCCACAACAGAATGTAGTACAGAGTGATTCCAGGAGAGGCTGAGGTTCTGCTTTTAAGCAGTGACAGGGCTCTGAGATCACACTCAGTACACAAGTGCTGTCTTTAAGCAGGAAGCAGCTTTTAATGGGGCACTTAAGGAAACCAAATGGCCGCTTTAAACACGCCCCTTAATCAAGTCAGCTGGTCAAGTCAGCAATCAAGTCTCAGTTTAAAGATATTACTAAATTACTTAAAATGTCTTAATCAAGTCAGCTGGTCAAGTCAGCAATCAAGTCTCAGTTTAAAGATATTACTAAATTACTTAAAATGTCTTACCCTGATGCAGTGTAAGTCTCTCAGTGAATGAGCTGTCCTTCCACAACAGAATGTAGTACAGAGTATTACAGTATTACCCTCAGTCATTCACTTTTACTATCATGTAGGCTATTCTGTTTTTGTGTTTTCTGTTTTTGTGTTTTATGTGATGTATTGTATATTGTATGCACTTTTATTGTGTTCTTGTGTGATGTATCGCACATTTTATTGCTGTGTGATGTACTGTATCACACATTTTATTGCTGTTATCTTGGCCAAGTCTCCCAAAATAGATCTCGTATCCCAATGGGACTTCCTGGTTAAATAAAGGTTAAATAAAAAAATAAAAAAATAGATTGAAGTTCCCTGGCCATGGAATTAACATTAGAATTCTTAATTTGGATGGTGTTCCCCTTTAAGCACAACACAAGTCTTCTTTGCTCCTTTTCTTTGTTGATTAGTCACAAGACTTTGTTGACTAATTAATTACTTTGGAGATTTAATCAACAAATCTGTGAAATTGTGTTTTACACATACAGTGTAGAAGGACCTCTTAAGTTTCAACAAATTGGACCATTGGACCACCAATGCAGATTTTAAGTTGAGCTATTACAGAAAGCTTCAGAATCAAATTACATGGCACACCGTCACCCGGGGGATTTCACTCTATATGTTCATCTCCTCAGCTGTGATGTAGCTAGGATAGCATAGCGTTACACACAGCCTCAAGGGACCAGCAAGCTAAATGCAATTTGTTTGTAGCTCTGAAGGAGGCACATGAAAGCATCCAAATGTAGAAGTGAAATAGAAGAGAAGTAAGTGGATCCACACTTTCAAGGAGATGGAGAAAGGTTTAAAGGAACACGTCAACATTATGGGAAACGTGCTTAGCGTCTTATCCAGAGTCACTCAAGAAGATAGATACCACTTCCTCTCTGTGCGTTCAGTAGAAAAGCTATCCCGGCTGCAAGCTATCTATAGCTTAGCACAAATTAATGGAAGTGGATACGGACCAGCTAGCCTAGCTGTTGACCAAAAATACAGATGTTTTAAGCTAAGCTAGTGGTATCCGATTCCATGCATTTGTGCTAGGATTCAAGATTCAAGAGGTTTATTCATCACATACATACACAGAAATGATTTTCTGTTTTTGTGTTTTATGTGATGTATTGTATATTGTATACGAGTTATTCCACCAATCCAGTCCGATTTTTTTTACCAAGAGGTATTACTTTTCTGAACACCCCTCAAGATGAATGACATATTTAACTTCCAGAAAAATATATTTTCCCATCTCAGGCATGAAATCTCTATTATTTTTGGTCATTATTGTATGATATGGACACCATTATTCTTCAACCCCGTTACGGACACTCTGGAAGCTCTCTGAATAAGATTAAAACATGTATTTGTGCTAAAGTCAACATTTCTATAATAATCAGATGTCCTTCACACCATTTCTATAATTGCTCGTCTAAAGATTACGTAAAATCCTACACTTTTGCTATTCTGAACCCTGAAATTAGCCTTTTTTTGACAGCGGCCGCAAGCTTTTTCATCAGAAATGTGATTTGACCTCAGATTTTGATATTCTTATGTTTGCTCTAAACGTTTCAGACAAAATTATTCAAAAGTTGAATTTGTTTTTCATAAACTTAAAGAAATAATTAATAAACATGTAGCTGTAACAGGGTTGAGTCTAGGGTAACATGTGAGCACACACACACAGCAACATGCACATTACAATTAATATGTATGTGGCATAAGAATGTTGAAAAAGCTCAATAATTAATTTAACTATTATTGTATAACTTCAAAATCTGTGTTAAAATCACAACCCTGTTACAATCTCACAACCCCGTTACATTCAAACATTACATTCAAACGTAACAGGGTTGAGTGTAACGGGTTGTGATTTTTTGCACAAAATGGTTGCTACTCCACATGTGGTGAATACCAGGAGAGCACATGGCATGCATGATATTAAGAAAGCATCTAAAAATGTTTTTTTTTTTTTTAAACTTTGGCCATTCCCCTGGCTCTTTTATGTGTTTATCACATTTATTCTGGTCAAGGATGACCGACAGAAACAGGCTGAAAGGGTTCAGATGGGGGGGAGGACACTCTGGGAAAGGCACGGCTGCAGTCCGGGATTCGAACTCGCTAAACCCCAGATCCGTGACGAGCACGGTTGTCCACGGCGCCGAAATAGCGCTTGCGGTACGTGGTGAGCTACTGGAGCTCCCCTTCTAAAAATTTTTTATAACAAAGATCATATTCACAAGTAATAGTTTGCTATATTTTTTTCAAGTAACGGTGTTGAGTAATTATGCTTGACTACCATAATATTACATGATAAATGACTGAAAACATAGTACAATGAGGTAGCTACTTGCCTGTTTCTGGTGTTGTGTTCTCCAAAAGACTTCAAAGTTGTCACTTCCTGTTTCACATGCTTCTATGGATTGAACCATTATTTTTGTGGGGGGGAGAATGCTCAGTGTAACGGGGTTGAGGGTTACTGAGGGACAGACTGAATAATGTTATTTTAATGAATAATTATTCATTTATTTTGAAATAAATCATTACCAGCATTAACAGCACAGATGGATGTGTATGTTCATGGAAAAAAGTATGGACTTTTTACAAATTTTCTTGGTCATATCCCAAATACATTTTCATGAAATGCCACAAGGGACATGTCAAAATACATGGTGTCAACTGAAATAACAACATAATGCATAATAAAAAAAATTACATTCATGCAATGTTTTTACACTTTATTAAAGAGGACATCTCAACTGAAATAAATAGCATTTCAAAGCACATTTTGGTAACTGATTAGATAAAAGACACTTAAAAACATCAGAGGGACTCAAATCGGACCGGATTGGTGGAATGACTCATACATGCACTTTTATTGTGTTCTTGTGTGATGTATCGCAGTTGCAGCTGGATAAGCTAGGTTAGCTTGCAGCCGGATAGCTTTCTACTGAACGCACAGAGAGGAAATTGGTGTTTATCTGACTCTGGAGAAGATGGTAAGCATTTCCCATAATGTTGGCATGTTCCTGTAATGTATTTATATCTAATAATGAGGAAAAATATAAGAAATCGTCCTTCAAGTGTAGCCTCTACTTTTCTGGTCTATGGTACAATTCAATACCATAGCGAAGTAGCCTCAGAGCGGATGCTTCTTGAGTGAAGGTATTTCTCTGTCAGGTAGACATCAAATGTGTTTACTGATCTTCTCAACCCTTCATCTCTGAAATCAATTCAGCCTCCCTTTCCCCAAGCCACACACATCCTCTGCATTTCAATCTACTGTGTTTTCACCACTGAGTAGAATAACACCAGAGATCCAGAGCTGGGTTGAGTGAGTTGAAGGATTTCACAAAGAAAGACGGGGATAGTTCAACATCGCCGTAGAAATGTCATGAACCTTTCAACTCCGACCACAGGAAGAGGGCAGGTAAACCTGTGGCAGTGTTCCCCTGCTGGTGTCAACAGAGCCCATTGACGCCCCCCTAACCCCCCCCCCCCCCACCCTGGACTACACTTGAGAATCACTGTTGCTGCCGATTATGGAAGCAAATGAGTGCCAGAAGTATTTGAATTTAATCAGACACCGCATTTATAGCATTGAAAATAATAACTTTGAAAACATGTATCTGAATTTGAAAACATGTATCTGAATTTTTTCAGACACCGCATTTTTGTATCTGAATTATTTCAGACACCGCATTTATAGTTTCAGACACCGAATTTATAGCATTGCAAATAAATACTTTGAAAATCATGTATCTGAATTTCTTTGCTCCGAATTTACCTATGCGAAATAAAAATGCAGTGTTAATAAAACAATTCGAATGCATAATAAAATTCAATTCAACGCCAATTTTTTTTTCGATGCATAATTGCGGTGTATATAATTCGATGTCAAAAATTCGATGCATAATTGCGGTGTATGGAATTCGATGTAAAAAACCAACATCCGGGTATCCAGCTGCAGAACCACAGAACCACCACAGCAGCAGCAGGCTGAGGCCCCTCGCTTCCATTGGCTGATTTGGGTCACGTGATTTGGGTCACGTGACCGTCCCACCCAATGGCTGAATTGGAGTATTGCACTGCGGGCATTGGCTGATGCACTGCGGGATTGATTGATTGATTGATTGATTGATTGATTGAAAACTTTATTAACAGATTGCAGAATGGGTACACGTGACCGCCACAGGCCCTGATTGATTGATTGAAAACTTTATTAACAGATTGTAGAATGGGTACAGTGACCGATTGATTGATTGATTGATTGATTGAAAACTTTATTAACAGATTGCAGAATGGGTACAGTGACGTCACAGGCCCGGATTGATTGATTGATTGATTGAAAACTTTATTAACAGATTGCAGAATGGGTACAGTGACGTCACAGGCCCGGATTGATTGATTGATTGATTGAAAACTTTATTAACAGATTGCAGAATGGGTATAGAGGTGTGATAGGTGTGATAGGTGTGATAGGTGTGATAGGTGTGAGAGGTGGGATAGGTGTGATAGGTGTGATAGGTGTGATAGGTGTGATAGGTGGGATCGGTGTGATAGGTGTGAGAGGTGTGATAGGTGTGATAGGTGGGATCAGTGTGATAGGTGTGATAGGTGTGATAGGTGTGATCGGTGTGATAGGTGTGAGAGGTGTCCGATCACACCTATCACACCTCTCACACCTATCACACCGATCCCACATAGCACACCAATCCCACCTCTCACACCTATCACACCACTCACACCTATCACACCTATCATACCGATCCCACCTATCACACCTATCACACCGATCCCACCTATCACACCTCTCACACCTATCACACCTCTCACACCTATCACACCTCTCACACCGATCCCACCTCTCACACCTATCCCACCTATCCCACCTATCACACCTATCACACCTCTCACACCTATCACACCTATCACACCTCTCACACCTATCACACCTATCACACCTCTATACCCATTCTGCAATCTGTTAATAAAGTTTTCAATCAATCAATCAATCAATCAATCCGGGCCTGTGACGTCACTGTACCCATTCTGCAATCTGTTAATAAAGTTTTCAATCAATCAATCAATCAATCAATCCGGGCCTGTGACGTCACTGTACCCATTCTGCAATCTGTTAATAAAGTTTTCAATCAATCAATCAATCAATCAATCAATCAATCAATCAATCGGTCACTGTACCCATTCTACAATCTGTTAATAATGTTTTCAATCAATCAATCAGGGCCTGTGGCGGTCACGTGTACCCATTCTGCAATCTGTTAATAAAGTTTTCAATCAATCAATCAATCAATCCCGCAGTGCATCAGCCAATGCCCGCAGTGCAATACTCCAATTCAGCCATTGGGTGGGACGGTCACGTGACCCAAATCACGTGACCCAAATCAGCCAATGGAAGCGAGGGGCCTCAGCCTGCTGCTGCTGTGGTGGTTCTGTGGTTCTGCAGCTGGTTACCCGGATGTTGGTTTTTTACATCGAATTCCATACACCGCAATTATGCATCGAATTTTTGACATCGAATTATATACACCGCAATTATGCATCGAATTTTTTTTTGGCATCGAATTGAATTTTATTATGCATTCGAATTGTTTTATTAACACTGCATTTTTATTTCGCATAGGTAAATTCGGAGCAAGGAAATTCAGATACATGATTTTCAAAGTATTTATTTGCAATGCTATAAATTTGGTGTCTGAAACTATAAATGCGGTGTCTGAAATAATTCAGATACAAAAATGCGGTGTCTGAAAAAATTCAGATACATGTTTTCAAAGTTATTATTTTCAATGCTATAAATGCGGTGTCTGATTAAATTCAAATACTTCTGGCACTCATTTGCTTCCATAGCCGATGAAACTGCATTGCACATTGCATTTTACACACTGCTCAAATTTGCACATTGCTCATTGCACATCACACAGCATACTTTTTTTGGAACTGTACATAGCCATTTTGTTATTTACATTTTATATAGTATAATATCTACATCCTGTTATTTGCACTGCACACCTTTTAGAATTGTATATAGTCATCTTTATTTTAGTCATATTTTATCTTATTCTATTCTTATTCTATTTTATTCTTATTCTATGCTAATTTTATTGTATTTATATTATTGGAAGCTGCTATGGTCGAGGAACCACAACAAATAGAATTTCACACAAGGTGTGATAGGTGTGATCGGTGTGATAGGTGTGAGAGGTGTCCGATCACACCTATCACACCTCTCACACCTATCACACCGATCCCACATAGCACACCGATCCCACCTCTCACACCTATCACACCACTCACACCTATCACACCTATCATACCGATCCCACCTATCACACCTATCACACCGATCCCACCTATCACACCTCTCACACCTATCACACCTCTCACACCTATCACACCTCTCACACCGATCCCACCTCTCAC